>NW_004524676.1:4806184-4824869 GCF_000260255.1 Octodon degus
ATATGCAGTGTATTATTTGTTGAAACTGTACTTTCGATTTGATTTGAAACTGTCTCATTGCTATATGTTTATCAATAAAACTTTGAAAAGAAAAAAAAACTAAAATTCAGCTAGGTACTACTTATAACAGATATTCTAAAACATAAGGTCATAAAAAGATTGGTAATACAAGTGTGAAACACTACTCCAAAGAAAGGGGCTATGTGTGGCAGGGGACTCAAAGCACAACAGCACCACCGAAAGAAGAGGCTTTCTGTGCAGTGACAAAAGGTTGGCTCCGTTTGTCAGGGATCCCCAGCAAGCCTTAATGTACATGTAACTGTCAGCACTATCATTAGTGCTCTGCTTTGCTAGTTTTCTAATAAAGAAAATAACATATATATATATATATATATATATATATATATATATTTATGAAGCAAGATCTGACAGAAATATATACAAACAAGTCCGCTATCGCAATGAGATTTTATCATAATTTTCTTAACAGCAGCTAAAACCAACCTCAGTAAGTATATGAAGATTTGTCTGTAGCACCAAGCTTAAATATAAATACAGATGTGCATTCTTTCAAGAAAAACATTTCACTGCTTCTTCTCTGTGAGCTTCCACTATCTCCTCTTCACCCTCTCTCAGCTGATTTCCTTGCTACAACATTGAGAAGTTCTAAGGAGTTTCTCTAGACTCCCACCACCATGTTTACCTGCTTGCTGGCATCCCTGCCCACACCTTGGAGCCCCACCTGCACGGCACGGAACCCCCTGTGCTCCTGTGTCCTCCCGTGAGCGCTAGATCCCGACTCACTGAAGCTGCTCTCTTCCACAGGCCTGTCTTTGCTCCTACTTTCTTCTGCAGGAGCGTTACTATGAGCACTTTGCTGAGGCCTCATCTCCCCCAGAATATGGCCCTTTGCTCTGCTCCCCTCTGCTTTACTAGTTTTCCAGAAAAACTGCATGCTGTTTCCCAATCTCTCTCCTCTGACTCTCTCAAATAGTCTCGTGGGGCTTGCGCAGCCACCACTCCACTGAAGCTGTCCTTGTCCACGTGCCCTACATACTGTTAGAGCCAGGGGCTATTTCTGGGTTCTGCCTTACTACACTGTTATCGGCACTGACCTCAAGGATCACTTCCTCCTCTTTAATCATTGCTTCATTGGCTTCCAGGATACCAGCCCTTTGGCCTTCCTTTCACCTCATAAGCTGATTCTTCTGTCTCTCTCACTGGTTCCTTGTGTCCTTCTGGACCTCATAACATTGAAGAACCTCAGCTCTCCCTTGGTCCCCTCCCTTGTCTTACCATGTACATTCCCTGGGCAACTTCAACTAGTCTCGGGGCTTCAGGGCCACACGTATGCTAACGACTTCCAAAAGTCTAGCTCTGTGCCCAGGACCCTCTCTGGAAAGCCAAGAGTCTGTCCGACTACCTACCCCATGCCTCCACCTCTTAGCTCACTGCCATCATGAGCTAAACTCACCATGGCTAAAACTTGACTACTGATGTCCCCTGTGGAAATCTAACTCACCAGAGACGGCTCTGTCCCGGGTCTTGAGTCCACCCCACCACACAAAAACCCAGGCCACACCCTTTGAGGCATCACTGAAATTGGTTCTCATCACCTCTGTCTCCTAACACCAGTATTTTGTTAGGAAATCAATAGGCTCTATCTTTACAATACATCCAGAATTCAATCCTCCCTGTCCATCAGCCACCACCAAAGACTAAGTCACCTTTACCTTCTCTGTGATTTATGTTATTCTCCTAATTACACTCTTCCCTTCCATTTTTCTTATTTTAATAGTCTAAACACAATAGCCACAGCAACCTTTTAGAATGTGTATACACACACACACACACACACACACACACACACACACACACACAATGTAAATACATCATGTCATTACCCTATCTTCCTTCTGAGTAAAAGCCAAAGGCTTACAATGATCTGTCCCTTTATTATCTGTCCTTATCTCTTACTCTGCTCAGTATTGTTCGCCTCTCCAGTCACGCTGCCCCCTTGCCATCCTGTGACTTGAACACACCATATAAACTCCCATTAGCCGGCACCTCTTTGTCCATAAACTCTGTCTTCCCCCAGGAGTTCTTGCAATGGCTGCTCACTGCCTGAAATGCTCTTCCTCCGGACAGCTGAATCACTGCTGAGAGGGGATGCAATGAAGCTGGAATGTTTTAAATGGAACAAAACCCATCAGAAACACCTGCAGCCAATCAAGGCAAAATGAAGAGAAAGAGGCCCTGAGAAAGACTTTGAAGCAAGACGTTGGTGAGTGATGAACTTGGGTTAAGAACTAAACTGGATTAAGGACCATTTCACACAGATCTTCATGCAAAGCCCCTTGGTTCTTTGACTGCTGATCACCAGTCGCCTTTCTCTTCACCCTGTCAGGCATCCATTTGCATGGTCTCATCTTATATTCCCGCAACATTAGGCAATGAATTGCTTTTAAAATTGATCTCAAGCATTATACTTTGCATCTATCAGAGTATTTGTGTATGAATTTACATTGCTTTTATTCAGTTTTGCCAAGACCACCGTGACACTGAGCCTTGCGTTTTCTCACTAACAACTGCCTCTGCCTGCGTCATCCCTGCCCTTGTCCTGCAGATGCCCATGGTCCACCCTGTTGGTCACCCTAGTTCCACCAGTTTCCTTATTCTTCATCCCTGTATCATCTTTTTTTTTTTCCTGTATGATCTTTCTAGGAAAATTCCAACTGCTGTTCCACCTTCTCCACATACACACTGGCATCTGAACATTGGTAGGGAGAATCCTATATGTAAACTTATTTTTTTGCACCTTAAATTCACATCCCAGATCACAAATGGGACTCAGAAATCCTGCCGTACTTCTCTAATGGACCTACTTCCCCATCTTTCTTTCATGTTATCACCTTCTTCTTCCAACTGCTCAACCCGTTCCTCAGCCTCCGCCTTCCCTCTCAGCTAGTGACTGCTTCAGGTTCCACTGAGAAGCCACGAGAGGAAGAAGGCTTACCTCACACCCGCTCCCCACGGACGGGCCAGCACCTGCACTGTCCTCTCCACGGCCATGGAAGCAGAGCTTTTTCTCCCCGAGGAAGTCTCCCCGCATGTGCACACTTTATCCAGTCTCTCTTGCTGTCACCAAGTCTGGCTCCTTCTCTCCCTTTCCCACAATGTCATCAAACTCTCCCAGTAAAATCATCCTACAGTTACCTGGCATTTTCTAGCAGCTCCCAACTTGAAAAGAGGAAAAGATCTCACTTCACTACATAAACACTTCCAGGCTCCACTTTACTTTCTTCCTCCTCACCAGAGAAAAACTGCTTCAGATTTTTTCTATATTCAGCTCTATCCCCCTTCTCAGATCAAGACACTGAGGAAAACGCAAGCCAGAGAAACACTCAGAGGACAGTGACTAGGTAGGACCAGCAAGCCCTGGGGACAGCAAGGAGAAAGGGGCATGGGCCACATTAGGGATCCAGAGCCAGGTATCAAGGAATTAAATTAATGAGGCAAGACTGTAGGAGCTTTGAGTGGCTGCCAACAGTGAGATCTGGGGGTGGAGAAAAGACACTGGAGCCTGCCATAGCAAGCACCTCCTATGGCCCCCCAAAGGCCCATCTGACCTCTCTCCTGTCACCCCAAAATGAAGGCGCTGGTCAGAAAAAGCCTGGGAAGAACTTGAACGTAACTGCAGAGGAAGAACAGGTGAGGCTGAAGCAGGTGAGCTGGAGGAAGAGCCACACAGAGCCTGTGACAGAAACTGAACCTAGAACCTGCAGGTGCCACCTGTCAGGGAGGAGCACAGGGCCCACGTCAGCATGCAGAGACACGGGAGGCTCCAGAGTGCGGCAGCCTTTGCATGGTTTGTTTTGTGGGGTGTGTGTGTGTGTGTGTGTGTGTGTGTGTGTTTTCTTCTTTGACTTTTTTGATTGATAGGCTTTTGTACATATGTGTGTAGAGTTACAGCTGTGTGTAAGAATTTTCCACTGTTGTGTATAGAACATCCCACATAGTCCAATCACATAGGTCCACCTCAGAAGGCAGTTTCTGGTGTTCTCTCACCCCATTTGGCCACCAGTTCAACACTTGGACCCAAAGGGTTGTATACTATGTGTAATTTACCCAAATTGTCAACAGTTCTCCTGACCTATTAACCAAAAAGTTATACAATGTGCTTAGTTTACCAGAAACAATTGCATCCTGTACTCACCATCCAAGTTGGCGTCTTGGGCTTGCAGAAAGGGAGGATGAAAAGAAAGGTGGTTCATGTTTGGAGGGAGATCCCCTTCCATACAGCATCAGGAATCCAATCTCTGGTGCCCTTTCTCTCCTTGGGAGGGTCTGTAGCCCACTAGGATCTGCTTCTAGCTCAGCACTTCAGAACTACAAGCTAATCTGAGGTTGTCTGTTTCTGCCTTTTCTTCAACACTGTTCTTTTCAATTGTGATTGCTTTTTTACCTTCTCTTTTTTATCTTATTTTTTAGCTTTTGGGGGGCCATTTGATAGAAAATCTCTCTCTCTCTCTCTCTCTCTCTCTCTCTCTCTCTCTCTCTCTCCTTCCCTCTCTCCTTCCCTCCTTTCCTCCCTCACTCTCTACCTCTCTATGGGGAATCAAACTAGAACCTTGTGCTTGCCAGGCAGGTGTTGTGCTACTGAGCTATACCCCAGGCTCAGGAATAATCATAACAATTATATAAAACACTGACCAAAATTATGTCCACAAACACACGCATCTGGGCTCAGATTGATGCTTAGGCATACCTACATATGCTTTTCTGACACCACAAGTCTACGTTTACAACCACACAAGTGGCCAGCAGACGGGTAACATTCCAAGACATGGATTGTAAATTAAACCTAAAATCTGGTCATTACCTAAGTTGTTTGTATTTTAGACTGGCCTTAGGTCAGGTGTCCACCACAAGGTGTTTGATGAACATAAAGAAGACACAAACAACTGAGTCAATGAAAAAAAGATAATTCAGGGTACAAATGACCACTTTAGTAGAGACAAAGGTTATGAAATGGAGCCAAGCAGAAATTCTGGAAGTGAAAAACAATTTGAAGTCCTGTCACAGTCGATATAACCAATTGGAGGACACAATATCAGTACTTGAGGACAACAGTGATGTAGTAGACCACTTATTCTGCCATAATTAAGGAAAGAAGATATCGCAGGAGGTAGATTCAAGAGCTCCCTGATTACTGTAAAAGAAGTAACCTAAAAATTAGAGTCGTCATGGTGGGCTGGCAAAGATACTAAAGGGATTTAAAAAAAAAATCTCCATAAAAGCCATTGGAGAAATAGCACAGTCGTTCAAAATCTACAGATTGAAATGAATACCCAGGTATATGATGAATAGTTAGCCTGTGGTAATTCAGCTCGCTAGGGGACGAGCCATAATATAGTTGCTTAGTCAGCCACACTAGCGGGAATTTAAGAACACTGAACTAACACTTTGGACCAAGAACAAGCTTCATGAAGTTAAATTGTCATTATTTGAAGATGACATGATATGCTACATAGGAGGCTTGCAAAATTCCACTAAATGCCTTCTAGATTTAATAAGCAAATTCAGTAGCATAGCTGGATACAAACACTTTAACATCAATAGCCTTCTTGTACATGAATAACAAATTTACTGAGAGAGAAATTAGAGAAACAATGTCTTTCACAATAGCATCAAAAAAAATGAAATACCTAGGGATCAATCTAATGAAGGAAATAAAAGACTTCTACATTGAAAACTGTAATACTTTGAAAAAGGAGATAGGCAAAGATACCAGAAAATGGAAAGATACCCCTTCCTCTTGAGTAGGAAGAATTAATACAATGAAAATTTCCAAACTTCCAAAACTGTCATACAAGCTGACCAGGCCACAAGAAAATAAAATAAAATAAAAACAGAAACCCTAAACTTCTAGAAGGTAAACTAGGTAGAACTCTTGAAGACACTGGTGTAGGCAAAGGCTTTCTCGACAAAACCCCAAACACAGAGGAGCTATCACGAAGAATCAACAACAGGCATCTCATCTTATTACAAGGCTTTTGTACAGCAAGAGAAATGAGTAACAGAGTGAAGAGTTGACCTGCAGTGTGGGAAGGTCTCTTTGCAGTTGTTCTTCATACAAAGGACTACTATCTAATATATAAAGAACTCAAAACTCAGACCCACCCCCAGATGGAAAGACCCCACCCAAGAATGGGCAACTGAAATAGATACACACTTCTCAGATCAAGAAACACAGATGGCAAATAAATACATTAAAAATGCTCAACATCATTGGTCATTCAAGAGATGTAAATTAAAGCAATGCTGAGGTTCTATCCAACCCCAGAAAAAATGACTATTATCAAGAAGTGAATTCAAGGGGCTGGGGTGATGGCTCAGTAGAATAAGTGCTTCCCTGGCAAGCACAAGGGCCTGAGTTCAATCCCCAGTTCCATAAAAAAAAAGAAAGAAAGAAAAAAGAAAAAAAAAAAAAAACAGACAAGAAGTGAACTCATAACAAATGCTGATGGGGCTGTGAGGAAAACGGAACTTTTTCCACTGTTGGTGGACGTCTAGACTGGTGTAACCACTGTGCAAATCAATGTTCCGGTTCCTCAAAGAACTAGCACTAGAGGACCCATTTGACCCAGCCATATGGACATCCATGTTTAGAGTGGCAGAGTTGGTAATAGCTACTACAATATTAGAAACGGCCCAAATGCCCAGAAACTTATGAATGGATAGAAAAGATGGGGTTTATACATATACACAATGGAGCACTACTCTGCCATAAAAGATAACCTTGAGACGTTGGTAGGTAAATGGATGGAACTTGAGGTCATTCTCTTAAGTGAAGGAAACTGGACGCGCATATGGAAATACTGCATTGTTTCTCGGTTGTGAGAATCCAGAGGAGTATAAGAAACTCTTCTGAAAACTCATATTTTAATAAGGTGGAAAATCTAGAAGAAATATATAAATTTTCAGAAATATATGACTGAACAAAAAGTGAACCAGGAAGATACAAAAACTGTGAATAGGGCCAGTGAGATAGCTCAGCAGACTAAAGCACCTGCTTAGGCAAGCTTAGGCAAGTGCAGGGACAGCAGTCTGCACCCAGCACCATGTGCTGTGCCAGCCCTGCCCCCAAGGCAGGCTGAGCAGGCCAGAGTCCAGGCGTAGTGGTGCACGTCTGTAATCTCAGTGCTGGGGAGGCAAGCAGGAGGATCACCACAAGTCTGAGCTGCAGAGTGAGACTGGACTTCCTGGCACAAGGGAGGTTGTACTGTCCAGTCCTAAATTTGCTTTCTGGCCAGCTCTCCTGATTGCTGAGGGCAGCATGGCTCTTTTAGTGGCTACCTGACAAGGTCTTACCCAGATCAGGCAAGACATTTGTGGCCACAAAAATAGAAAAATGAATCCTAAAGAACAACAGAGGTTAGAGTAGAAAAATTTTATTGATAGATAGCTCCTAAGACATAGGAGGGGACCCAAAACTGAGTTGCCACAAAACCCACCCCTCTGAGAATGTTTTATCTTTTTTAAACAATCTTATTGAGAAACAAATAGCAATGAGACAGTTTCAAAGCTGATTGGTGGGAGAGTTTCAATAATTAATACATTGCATAATGTTTTATATAACAAAATCATGGGTGTAAAATTATAAGGTTATACCACATGGATCAAACTATGATCAACCAATAGGACTATAAGTATAGGCACTAATATTGATCCAAAAGAGGAGTAGGTCACATATTAAGGTACATGGAGAGAACAAAGATATTTGTAGGAAGGACTAGGTTTAGAGGTTCTGGTCACCCACCTGGGTGACTGATGTATACCCGGGCTTTATTGGACCAGGTAATAGTATAATAGTGTGGTGGTGGATACATTGTGTCAACTTGGCTGAATCAGCTCCACAGTTCCACAACCTGGGCCATAGCTGCTCCAAGAGCCCCCCCCCCAGGGTGCAATGGAGCCCTCTCCAGAGTGACTCAGCACAAAAAGGGGACATAAAGGGGTTAAGGAAGGAGTCCATGTCCAACTTCCTCAGAGGAGCTTCAGCCTTCACAGTAGGCTTGGACTTCATCTCCTGGCTTCCAGCGCAGACTCTTCGGCCTCCAGCTTGGCTCCTCCAGCTTTCTGTCGCCAACTCTTCAGCTTCCACTGAAGATTCTTCAGCCTTCTGTCGCAGACCCATTGGCTGACTGACAGAGACTTGCAGAGAACACTGCAATGAGTTTCAGAACTTGGGACCGAATCCTTCAGTCCTGGGTGTGCAGACGCCCTCTGCACGCTTCCTAATCTGACTCTGCACCTGACCGTCATAAACTAATGTTGTAATTTCTCATACACTTGTACATCTTGTATTATGTCCATTCCGCTAGTAAAACCCTAATACAAAAAAAAGCTAATGGTATTACAATGATACATGTAAACCTATACTTACAGCATCATACCTCACAATAGGTACATCTTAGAAGTGACCCAGAAGAGATCAAAACTGATCAAGATACACACCAGTTCCCCAAATGGATGTAAATATTATGAACTAAAACATTCACCAGCAAAAATATGGTAATATTATTCCCTCCCCCTTCGATGGTCTCCTGTTTCACCCAGAGCGAGATCCAGATCTCCTACCTTATCCAAATGGGCCTGTTTCATGCCTTGCCCAACTCGGCACAACCCTTCCCCTTTGCTGCCAATGCACATTCCACAGGTCTTGCCTCAGTTCTTCAGACGAGCACACTCCTCTGCTTTGAAGCATTTGCAGCATTCTTTCTTCTACCTGCAAATACCTCCCGCCACGTCTAATGTCTTCTCATCCTTCAGGAGGGACCTGAAGCTTTTTCCACCCAAAGTAGAGTGTGCCCAATCCCCACTGTGTTTCGCTTGCAAAGCTTATTATAATTTATGCTTACATTGTGTGTTCACTGAAATAGGACATAGGCTGTGTGGGCAATAACAATACCTAACTATTCACAGTAATATTGCTATCCCTTAGCACAGAGCCTGGCAAAACATACAGCTGTTGACTGAAGGTAAGTAGGACAATGCCATAATCAAATCTGTGTTTCAAGGTTCTTAACTCTGCCCAGTACCTTGAGCACATTTAGCACTATATGGAAATATTTTTTTACCAGTATGATGTGAAGTTGAAACTACTGCTAGTCTCTTCTTCAAATGGTAGGAAGGAGACAAATTTGGTCATTTGGGGTGAGAAGGGAGGGCCTGAAATGGAGGGAGGCATCCATGCACTATGGAGAAAATGGATACATGTTGAAATTTTATAGCTAACTATAGTTGTGATAAATTATACAAGAGAAAGAGACAGACAAAAAATATGGTGTCACTTCCTGGCTATCCAGCCTGTAGAAGGCACATCCTAACCCTCCAGTAATCATCTGAGGTCATTCCCATAAATGTCTGTATAGGAGGGCAGGTATATAGCTGCATAGACATAGCTGCTTGGCTCCTTCTCTGTGGAAAGCCTAATCCAATTACATACGCATTCTAGAAGGAGTCAGTCACTCCTAGAGTCGCAAGTCAGCTAGAAGGGATGCAAAGGAAACGGGTCTCTCTGGCCAGACAGGGTGATCACCTGAAATGCATTAATGGCTGTGGGGTGCACAGAAGGGAGCAGGCTGAGGAGATGTTGGGGAGCAGAGAGACTCAGTGGCTAGCGATGGGGCAATGAGGCAGGGAAGAATCAAGCTGTCTCTCCAATGCCAAACGCAGCCGCTGGTCATCCTGCTCTGCGACGTACGACAAGGAAATTCTGGTGAAGGGTGGAGGTGAAAGAAGAGTTTACTAAAATGTCTGGGCTTCTTTCAAGCCATGATGTGTGTTTTCTGATTTTAAAAGTAATATATGTTACACTAAATTATTTGAGAGAGAACAAGGAAAATAAAGCAATCTTCTTTAATGTCACTATCCAAAGACAACCACATTCATACATGGGGATGTGTGTAGTCTTTTTGCTCAGGCTGCACACAGCTAGTGTGCACATGTGCACACACACACACTATGAATGTATTATTTTTAATCTACATTTATGCTCATTTTAATAGATATTCTTGTACAATATTATTTTGATGACTGCATAGGATTCCATGACATAATTTGCTAAAATTGACATAACCAGTCCCATATTGTTATCAAAAATATGAGAATATTTTTAAGACAGTGAGGCTAATGTGCATGTTACTATATATTTGTTGAAATGTAAAAGAGTAAATCCTGAACTATGGGCTTGTGTGATAATTATGTGTCAAAATGGGTTTGTCACATGCAATAAATGCATCACTCTAGCTCAAGATGCAGAATGTGGGGAAGCCATGTGGAGGGGTTGAGGGAGTATGAAAAATCTCAGCGTCTTCCACTCAACTTTGCTGTAAGCCTAAATCTACTCTAAAGACACATTCTGATTTCTGTTATCAAGTTGCCTTCCAGAAGGTTTTTAATAACTTACACTCCTAAGAAAGGATCCGTGCCTTGATTTTTGATCCTTGACTGGACATTGCCCTTGTTGCATTTCACTCCACCTCTCCATTTACTCTGTCCTCCACGCTGTACTGCAAAAACTATTACAGCAGATGTTTCAGTCAACAACAGCTACGCTTTCTGAGTGCAGCACAGCACCAAGTTCACCCATCTTCCGATTACCAGCCAGTTGTGGGTCTAAGTCACCTCACTAGTTGTGGGCTGTGCTACTCTGTCTTTATTTAAAATTTCAAAGCACTTCCCACATGGATCCCAGATGTTGGCCATTTAATGGGAGAAGGTGTTTCCTCATTACTCAAGTATGGTGTGTGTCCAAAATATTGTCATTGTTTAGTTTATGAATTACTTAAAATAACTACATCACACAAAACAATGGTTCATGTGTGAGTCATAAATTAAACAATGCCAATTTTTTGATGTGTTCCACATTTGTATAATAAGGAAAACACCTTCTTGGATTAAATGGTCAACATCTGGAATCCATGTGAGAGCTTTAAAAAATTAGTGTTGCATTTTCTTAAATTTTCCGGGTAGAAAGAAATCCAAAATAGAGGCAAGTTTTACAGAACGTCCCTTGCGTCATGTGTTCTTGCAAGTAGCTCATTATTTTGTGGGTACAAAGCTTAAGAACAAGAATAAATTCAATTCCACTACAGGGAAACTCTCAAGAGTCTACGTCTTTTGATTTTCTCTATGGTGGAATTTTTGATGCAAAGACAGTAGAATGACTAGTAGTGCCCTAAAAGTTCTGTCCTATCCTAACCCCTGACACCTGTGAAGGGGACCTTAATTGAGGACAAAAGGCTTTTGCAAATGCAAGAATTCTCAGACACAGACACACTGAATTTGGCTCTAATCCAATGACAAGCGTCCTTATGAGAGAAAAACAGGGAAATCTGAAACGCAGATACACAGGGAGAGCACCCGGAAGCGCCTCCAAGCGAGAGGAAGACTCGGAGCCGCGCAGCCCAGGCGGAAACCGAAGCAGCCCCGGCAGGCGGCTTTCAGACCTGGAAGGGGCGGGCTCTTCAAACACTGGTTTGGCGTTCTGGGCCTCCACACTTTGAAAGAATAAATTTCTGTTGTTTTGACCCAGTTTGTGATAATTATTACAGCAGCCCTAGGAAGGTCATTCAACATTCATTCAATGTTTAATTGAAACGGAATTCACAGCAATAGTATTATATAGGCATCATGAAATATTATATATGGATCAGAGCCAAATGTGAAGCGCCTGATTTTTTTCAGCTTTCCGCTACCATCAGGGACGTGACTGACGCTTCTGGCTTGTGCCTAAGCAGAACCGCAGGTCGTCAGCTCCCTTTCAACCTCGGAATGTTCTGATCCCGGAAGACTTGCCCCATAATTGTTATCATTTAAGCTACATCGAGAGAACATCCATGAAGTGATCCGAGTACTAAGCCAAATGGGTAAACCGCCTTACCGCCTCTGCCGTCAAAGGGGTGTCAGATGACGCCTGTTCCCCAAGTCGATTTTAATACAGACTCCAAACTGAAGCAAGCCTCGACCTGCCTGCAAAGCGCCGGCATTCCCGTCACACCGTTGGCTGCTGCAGGCCCGCGCTGCAATCCAGGTGTGTACTTATCCCTTTGGACTTTGGGTGGAGGGGGGAATTTTGATAAGCTTTTTTAAAAGA
Organism: Octodon degus; assembly: GCF_000260255.1. NCBI lineage: Eukaryota > Metazoa > Chordata > Mammalia > Rodentia > Octodontidae > Octodon > Octodon degus. The sequence goes on from NW_004524676.1 coordinate 4,818,348, forward strand.
TTCTTTTAGTATATTTGAGGCTCCTTGATATTCAACACCACTGAAAACATAACCCCAGACTTCCCCAATTTTTTATTCTGCCTTATTTGCTGAGGGCTCATTTAGATAACAATCACCAGGTTGTTTTTTAAATGCAGGATTGTACCGTCATTCCTTCCATGGCCTGTCATTCCTGGCTCTCATCCTGGCCGGTACTGTAAGGAATATTATGCAGCCATTATAAATAATTTCAAGAAATTTGTAACAGACATGAGAAAATGCTGTGTACAAAGTTGAGTAAAAGAAGCAACAAAAGCTGGACATACACCATGATCCAAATTTATTTAGGTACACATGTATTTACATGTATGTGTTAAAAAAATGAAAATTTTTCATAGACTAAGGTTGGCTGTCTCAGTTGATAAAATTACACATGAAATTTTACATGGTTTGCTGTCTTCAAGTGTGCTTTTTCATCATCAAAAAATCATTTAATTTAAAAATGTTTAAATCTTTTAGTTTTTAATTATATTCCAATGAAAGGATCCTTGTCCTTAATCCCCCTCAAAATACTCCCTTTGAACACATTCACCTCGCCACTGTTGCCACTTTCGGAAGCAGCCTGGGAGCTCGCTTCCCTGAGCGTCACTGCTGGGGCTGTCTTGGTCTCCGCGTCAGTTCTAGACCGTTCCTTCTCATGGCCACCTCACTAGTCACTGCCGAGCGCCAGACCCTGTGAATCAAGTGCATGAGGTTGCCCCACGGTGTCTGTGGGAGCCACCTTGCCGCCGGATGGCACCCAGAAGCAGCGTTCACTGCTTCATTTTATTTATTTATTTACCTTTTCCACACTCTGTTGAAGCCATTCAGGAAGGAAGACATTCAGAACTGCAGCAGAAAGCATCTGCGACAACGGGCTAAGTGCGCTTGAAGGGGGCAGAGCACGCTGTAGGCATTAGTGCCAACGCGTCACCTCTGTGGGACAAGTACCACGTCCTTAGGGAGCTGCTTACTTCAGCAATGCTTTAAGAAAGATATAAATTAACCTACAACCTTTTCTGTATATCCCAAAATACTCATTATCCTGATTTCTCCAACCTGCATTGATTTGCTTTTTCTTCTCTCTTCCTCTGAGGCTGAGACAATAGAAAGAAAAAAAAAAGGATGCGCAGTGAAGACAAGGCAGCTGCTGAACTCTTCTGGACTCTTGACTTCTCTGGGGAATGCTCCGGCCAGGAGGGAGGACAGCGCAGAAAACACGCAATGCTGAGTAGTTTGTGCCATCGGAATAGCAGAGACTTGGAGAGACCTCCCACTCTGCAGAGGGAGAGTCAGAGCTTTTGGAGCAGGTGAGATTTTGCTCCAAATTCGCTAGATCCCTCCATCATCAGTGTGGACTATTTCAAAAGTTGTTCTGTGAGAAGACTAATCTATCAGCTCCCAGAGGGCAGGGAGCTCCTCCCCTCATTTGCTGACATACAGGTTAGAACTACGCTTCAGACAGAGTGCCCAGGAAGCGCTGAAACTTGGAGAGATAAATGTATTTGATGAGAGTTCACACAGTTACAGATGCAGCGCCCAACAAGTTCAGGAAAACTGTGGAATAAGCTTCCGCATGCTCATTGCTAGCAGAGCTGGATGGAACTGCGGGCCATCGGGGACAGCTGGGTCACACTGAGCACCGGGCAATAGGGAGCACATAGCTTTTATAGGGAAGAACCAGAAAGGGGCGTGAAAGGAGCCCGAAAGATCAAGTGGGGATTGGACAAGAACATTTATGATTTTATAGTTTGTAAGGTGAGGAAGCACATGTAGATTCTCGGGGTTGCATGGGAGGCACAGGCGTTGAAGGAGCATGTCCAAGTCTGCGTTCATGTCCACACTGCCCAAAGGAATGGCGTAATCATGTGGTGTGTGTTCCCAGTCTGAAGACCCTGGGCTACACAAGTGGGCTCCCCATGAAAGCCACCTGATTACCAGAAAAAAGAGCTGTCCTGGAGACATCAGAAATGACAGCCTCCGGGGCTGGGAGAGTCCAGAGCCCCCCAACCTGCTTACAGATTTCCAACCCTAAATACTGAATAAAGACTTAGGACATAATGTTCATGATGTATTCCTTGTCTGCTGAAGATCCACTTAACAATTTCTTTTGAAAAACTTGAAATGCCTTGACTGCCAGTACTCTCCGGTCCCAGCACTAAGTTAATTAGAGCAATATAGGTCTAGAAAGGTAACAACAAATACGCTAATATATATTGTTGTGACAGAAGGCCATTTAAGCAACAATTATGATAGATCGTCAGCCCATCTCTCCAGCCTGAGTAATCGACGGCTGAGGAAGCTTCCCCCATTCAAGTTTTCAGTTATCCTCAGAACACGCTGACCGCAGACAAGCGCCTAACTGTTCAGGGCTTCATAGCTGAACACTTGTAATTCCATGCGTCCCCTAAACTTCAAAATCTCACAGAAAAAGAAAGAACACTGAAGAGAAAAAAAACTCCCTCAATTAAGAGGACATAAAATACCACCTGCTTCTAAATCTCTTTAGTAAATCTCACTACAATTCCCAAAATGCATCTCATAGTTATGAGTACAAACGCACCCCACAGGTTGGAAAGATTTTAAGATTTGAACTTGACTTCTAGGGCCCAAATCCCAATTGTTAACCTCAGAATCTTTGAACATCACCTTAACTACATTGTCTGAGTAACAGGAATCCTAACAGCAATATTTCGTGCATCATGGGGAGTGAGTGAGTTAGTCCACTGTGCATGACACTGTATAAAGAAAAAAGTGTTACAAGGCATATGAAGCCTGGTTTTAAGATTAAAATTGTCAGGAGACCCCTTTTCCCACTCCCATGAGACACGAGGACAAACTTCTAAAGTGACTTTTAAGTAAAAGAAGCATGTGATAAACACCAGTTAACATATACCGCTTCAAATTCTCATAAAAATCATTTCCTGATATTGGTTTAAAAAATCGTCCCATTCTATTTCCCCTTCTCAGTACCTGAGCTTCGAAGCCTGCAGCTGACCAGGTAGGCGAGTCAGGAGCGAGCCTGGCCACGCTGCTTGCGGACAAAGCCTCCTAGGAGTGCTTCACTATTTCCTTTTCTGCTTCATTTCTTTCACAGTGAAATATAATCTTTTCTCATATGTGGATTTAAATTTCTGGATTAACTAAGCAAATTGTTACCAGAAATGTAATGTTACTATTTCAGGGTAGTCAAAAAGCAAAGCCTCTGCCTAGGGTTTGTCTAATATATTTGGTCTGTAACTAGAAGAACACACAGACATAATCGTAGGTTTCATCAGTATTATGTTTTTAAGTCTGACTGGGAACATTTTAAGAACGGTGCCACCGCGGCTTTCTTTTGTCTATCTTCAGGTGAGCCGTGACCTCTACTTATCTGACATGCCCTTAAAGGAATTCGTTTTGTCTTGCCAACTCTGGTGTGCGCCTATTCCTACAGAAAGAAAATCAAAGGATAATTATTAAATTTGTAGCTCCCTCACTGAGGGCCTCATAAAGTCCTGAGGCTTGAAAATTAAAGCCTTCAGTAACATTCAGAAATCCTAATTCTCTCGTTGGAATTATTTTAAATAGGCACATGCTGCGCATGCCTCTAACTGAGGCTAGTCTGCTTAGGGCTCCTGCGCTGTTCAAACTCACTCGAACCGAACAGCAAAAGAAAGCAGAAAGTGGAGCCTTTTTAAACACATTCCTGTGGTACGAAGCATGAACTAAAGTCCAAATTTTATATTATTTTTAAAAATAAGATTTTGCCAAAGATTTTTTTTGTAAAAAATGAATTCCCACTGCCATATTTAAAGAGAAACTGGTCTCTACTAATGCGTTTTAATGAATATTTACACATGTACACAGCGAGCCGCGCGCACCACGCACTGCACTCCGAGCCGGCTGGGCTGCGCGTCCTGAAGCCGGGCGGGCCCAGAGCTGAGCGCGCCGCGGCGGCGTCCCGAAGGCCTTCGGTCCTCTTCCTGCAGCTGGTGGGTCGCAGGCACCAGGCCGCCGAGCCAGCTGGCTCTGGAGTCCAGCTACGGTGAGGAGCTCTTTAAATGAACCCCGAGCGCCCCCATCAGAGGGCCGCGGCGAGCACACCGCCGTCCCCGACTGCGCCCTCGGGGCACAGACACTCGGCACCGGGCAGCGCCTGGGCACCCTCCCGGGTCAGTCTTTCCGCGCGATCCGGGGAGCTCTCCCTCCACCGCGGGCTCGGACGCCGCTGCGAGGCCTCCCACGCGGAGGGGAAGCTCAGCGCCGAGCGCGACTGTCGCGGGTCCTCTGGAAGGCTCACTTCGGGGACACACCTGTTGGACAGCACTTCCTTTTCTTTGGAATTCCGCCACTTCATCCTTCTGTTCTGAAACCAAATTTTCACCTATTGATAAAATAATTGGACAAAACAGTCACTCATTCCTGGTTATTTCACTCATTCCTGGTTATTTCACTTTAGTGCTTTTGGTGCAATGCAGGGATCAAACCCAGGGCCTCCCTGCACGCCCGGCAAGTGCTCTACCCCCGCCCACACCCCAAGCATGTACTCTAGGGTTTATTTATTTACTTATTTATTTTTATTTTAGAGAAGGGTCTACAGGGTGTTCTGGTTCTCACAACTAGATCAGACTAGTAGTGATCCGCCTGTTTACAGCCTCCCAAGAGCTGGGATTACAGGCACTTGCCACCACTCAGTCTCAGTTGCCTTCTCAGTGCGACCCAGGGGCAGGGCCGGCACAGCAGGCCCAGGGATTGAACCCCCGGCCCCAGCACCTGCTTACAGATGCTTTAATACACTGAGCTATTTGGCCGGCCCTTACTCTAGCATTTTAAACCACAATTACTTCTACTATCCCTTCTACAGAATAGCTTACTGTAGAGCTAGCCTCAAAAATCCTGCAGCTCTTCGCCGACTCCAGAATATCTAAGAAAGTCATGTCATGTCCCGACACAGTTCTACTATCCCACTGTGGTAAACTGATGACACCATGTAAGTCTGATGTCGTTCCAAGCTGATTTAACTTCCTCGGCTATTCTGGAACATCATTTATTCAGTTCTACATCACTTCTACGAAGGACTATTGGCTAGTAACAGCAGCTGAGTGTTCGTTTTGTGCCAAGCATCAGCTCATGTGCTCTAAGTGAATTTATAAATTGATCCTCACAGTGATGAGAAAACATCCTCATTACACACATAAGAAGTCCTAGGCTTAAAGAAATGAGGCAGCTCGGGTCATGTAAGGCGATAAAGATGAAAGCATTTCTCCTAGAATCCATCGTTGTCCCGCTCTGGGACCCAGACTCCTGTGCATGCAGACCTCATTAGGAACTTTTTGGAACTAAATTAAAGATGTATTTTATAATGCTTTCATAGATTACAGGCTTTATGCAGATTTTTAGATTAACCCCAGGACTTATCCAACTGTGGAAATTAGGTTCAATGAATAAAAATTCTGACAGGCCAAAAGCACCTGTGATGGTGGTTCCTGCCCTGAACCACGCCCTCCCCCACAGCACCCCTCGACCTCAGGAGGCACAGCCACCCCAACGCACCATGTACCCGACATTCCCCGGGCCGAAACCCCCAGCTGCCCTCCTGATTCCCTGAGAGCCAATCACATTCTTCTGTAAATTACAACACACCATTACTAATGATTTAGATTTCTACTAATAGAAAACATTTACCTGAAGAAATGATCATGACAGCATACCAACCAAACATTTCTTTCAGTGAGAGCAAGTTCTGATTACTGGGGCAGCTTCCTCAATCCCTTGCTCTCACTGGTAATCTTCTCTGCCCCAGCAAGTGAGTAGGAAGGCTGTGTCCCACGTACAGCCTGCGGCTTTGGGTTGTTATGCTGAGCAGCCCTCAAGCCCTTGTGTCAGAGCATTTGGTCCACTCACGGACTCCTTAATTATTTACGATGGACATTCACCCCGGGAAAGTGTGCCACGCATGTCGGATGGGTTGCACTAAAGGTGTTATTTGTTCTTGTCAGTGATTACCATTGTTTTATGGGAGTCAGATTGGCCTTGGCATGCGGTTCAGGCTGACCTTGGACTCTCTGTAGACAAGGCTGGCCTCTAAGGCACGGCGATCCCCCTGCCTCTGCCTCCCATGTGTTGGGCCTTTTGCCTTTCTCATTATATTGTTTTCTGTTACTTTGGTTTTTCTATATATTTGGAAATGTTTAAGTGCTATCCAGTGGGGGAAAAAACATGAGAAGAATTCTCTCACAATAATTTTTGGGAGAAATATTTAAGGAGGGAAGTTCTACCTCCCCATCAAATACAAAACAAATTACAGATAGATTAAGTAACTAACCAGGAAAATACGACCACAGAAGTTCTAAAAGAAAATATAAATGATCATCATTATATTTTGGTGGAAATAATAGTTTTCTTAGCACGTCATCAAACTCAATGCCACTGAACTGAACACTTTCAAAAAAGCCTAAAATGGGAAATTTTATGTTATATATATTTATTACAAGTTTAAAACCCAAATAATCTGTAACAGAA
>NW_004524676.1:4824980-4853621 GCF_000260255.1 Octodon degus
ATCTCCCCGGCCCCCTTACATATATTTTTATTAACATCTAAAATAACCACTATATATTAACAAAAAGACAATATGGTAGAAAAATATGCTTCTTTGAGGCTGATTTACAGACTAGAAGTGGTCACTGAAGTGACTGCAACCCCTGAGGTTCCTCTAGTTAGGAACATTCAGACAAAGATACAATATAGCTACCACTGCCCAGAGAGCTGGCGACTCTTTTTTGTTTGGTGGTGTTTTGCTCTGGGGACAGGGTCTCACTTTGCAGTTCACTATGGCCTTGACTTGCTGTGTGAGTCAGGCTGGCCTCAAACTCACAGCGATCCTCCTGCCTTAGCTTCCTAGTTGCTGGGACTACAACTGTGTGCTACCAAACCTGGCAACTTTTTTTAAAAAAGATACATAGTGAAGATTTAGGAAAAACTTAGTATCTGTTAATAAGAGTAAAAAATGTATATAACAGTATATAATAGAGTATCATTTATGGAGAGAAAATACACCTTAGCCCATAAAACCAATTCCTAGCTCCTAATCTTACAAAAATATTTTTAAAGAAATTAAATTCAATAGTAAGCCAGATGTGGTGGCCCGTGCCTATGATCCCAGAATTTGAGAGGCTGAGGCAGGAGGACCACCAAGAGTCCAAGGCCAACCTAGGATACACAGTAAGTCCAAGGCCAGGCTGGACTACATAGTGAGATCCTCAAAAAAAGAAAAAAGGAGGAAATTCTATAGTGAAAGTTGAAAGTAACTTTCAGTTGAGAGTAGCTAAATTACTTATAATACAGTTACACAAGCATCTTTAACCATATACACACAAAGAATGAAGTAGATCAATGTGTACTGACACGGAATAATCCATCTCATAATATTTGACGGCAGGAACAAAGCACAAAACACTATGGATTGTCAGCAGCGCTGTTCCTAAATGCCTGAAATGCCAACGATACATATGCCCACCATCAGTAGGGTGGACTGTGTTAGACCGTGGAATGGTAATATGACACAGCCAGGAGGAGAAAGGAGCTCACTGCCACATGCACCAACATGGGGAATATCACAGATATAATGGAAGTAATAGCCATATACAAAAGAATAAATACTGAGTGACTTAACCAACATAAAGCACCCAACAGGCTAACCTGAGCTGTGTCATTAAAAGTCAGGGTGACAGCCACCCCTGGAAGAAGCACTCGTGACTAGGAGGGACCTTGGGGAGCTCCTGGTCTCCCCTCCAGGACATGCACCATGGCTTACATAGACGGTTTTCACGTTCTTCAAGGAGAGCCGAAATACATGCACAGTGCGACCCCATTAGTATTTGAAATATATACACACAAGGCTGGGTTTCAGCTTCTCTGCTTCTAAAATAGCCATAATAAAAGAGCTCTCTCGAAGAATCTTCACATAAGTGAACACAGTAAGTGCACACAGTAAGCATCAGGCAAGTGTTTTCACGGCTGTGGTTGTGCATACACAACCCATGTATTAGCATGTTTAAAATAATACAGTATGCTTCATAAATTGAAATGAGAAGTGTATAAACAGCACTGGTGAGGAAGGCTGTGGAAACAAGTAAGAGTAAGAAGGCGCTGGAAGGAGGAGGGTAAGCTTTCATTTTGTCTTACCAATTTCACTTTTCAGTTTACCGTGATAACTATTAGGTATTAGTCATGTAACTGATATACATGGGAATAATACTTTTTTGGGGGGCCAGCTCAGCCCGCCCTGAGGGCAGGGCTGGCGCGGCATGGGGTGCCTGGGACCAAACCATAGGCCCCTGCGCCGACCTAAGCTTGCCTAAGCAGGCGCTTTAGACCACTGAGCTACCTCACTGGCCCCTACATGGAAATAATTAAATGCTAAACTACTTTGGAAATGTTCCACAAAATTTACTGAGACAAAAAACAACAACACTCATTCTATGGCATTTAAATTTTAAAGGTAAAACAATTAAAACTATGTGCCTATGTAAGAACTGTGAGTGGACAGATTAGGACCATCTCCCCTAACTATGAAGACACAGTTATGCGCTCCACCTTCAAGAGTAGCTTCCTAGGCACACAGAAACCGACCAGCACGGCTTTCCACGCCTTGCAGGGCGCTGTCAGATGAAACCCGGCTGCTCTCTATCTTTCAACATCTACTTCGACTTTTGATGCCTCGCAAGCAGAGCTCCCCAACCTCTGAAACCTGCCTGTATTTTCCCAGCTATGCGGCTTGCTACCCAGATCTGTGCGACCCACATTGTTCCTGCGCCCCACAGCTCCTCCCAGGGCCAGGCAGCACCCCCACCAAGCTTGCAGGGGGTGGGGACAGCCAGGACACTGCTCTCACGTCCGGGGAGGCCCTGATGTGAGCCCCGCATGATAACCAGCTCTGCAATTGGGATTCAGCACCCTCCCTGGACAGAGTGTCCAGCTCACCGGGCAGTGCCCTTGCAGTAGCTTGTGGCCTTATGTTGTCACCAACTCTTCTTGAGTTTTCACTGGGTGTGTAGGTTACTGATGGGCGCAAAGAGTGTAAATTCCTCTTTACAGGCATTTATCAATATTTCCCCTTACTGCCATTCAATATAGTGATTTGCATGCAGACCCTCAGAGAATAAGTACTGGTGGATCTGTTACACACACAAAATTGCATATATAACAAGGACAAAAGGAGAAAAGAAGGGAAAATTAAAATACACACACAATACCTAGGACAATTGTACTACTAGTTTCTACTAGTTCATTGAAAGGAAGTTAGTGCTTATATTGTTTGATCAATCTTACATGCCTGTATCTTATAATCTGAGCAACTACTGTAAAGGTAACTATGCAATGTAACAGCCGTTGCTAATATCCTATCATCTTGTTTTTAACTTCTGTATCTTTTTTTTTCTCTTTAAGACAAAAAAACGGGGACCTAATTTCAATAATTGCTCTTGCTCTTTTTCTGAGGCACAGGGCACCAACCTGCCGAAGCCATGGGCTCCAGGGAGCAAGGAGGGCAGACGCTCCGGATAGCTACCCTTACCAGGCCGCACCCTCCATCCTGCTACTCTGAAGAGCCCAGCTGGGGAGGGCAGGGAGGGCAGCATTTCCAAGGAATGGAAGAATGAAGAGAGAGTCACACAAAATAATCTGTTCTAATGAGGTCCAAAGTCAAAGCCACCATCCTCTGTAGAGGGGGATGACAGCAGGGTAAGCCTCGGTCACTCTCTGCTAGTCCTTCTGTTCCTCTACACTAATAAGAAAATGCCGGTGAAGGTGGGCTGCCTGCTGCAGGAATCTGGGGTGCTACCAAACATTACAGCCCAGACAGGAAGCACAAGTGGCGCTTTGGCAACGCGGAGGCATCTAAGCCTGACTGGCCGGTTGGCCCCGAGCGGTTACACACTCCCAGTTCTGAGCGCGAGACTGCAGGAGGAGAGCGGCTACATAGAGCCTGGGTGGGGGTGAGCGGAACGGAGACAGTGCTTAAGTGTGACAGGTGTACAGCTCTACACATCTAGGTGTCTTGGGCTAGCTGGGGAGAGGGAAGCGGTGGGGGGGGGGGGCTGAGAAGCAGCCATACAGGAGGGCACAGCAAGGTATAGAATCCGCCGTAGCCTTGCAGTTCCGAGACAGAATGAAGCAGGAGCGTAACCTCTCCTGAGTCCTAGAGACAACAGGGGTCCCAGCACCAGGAGTACCTGCCCCTTCTGGGCGGCCACCCCAACCGGGACGGATGCCCTTGTGTGCACAGTGGGCGCCCTGCTCTGGGGCACGGGGGGCTCCAAGTTAAGAACAGAGGTCCCAGAGCCAGGCTCCTGGATGGCTGTCTGGTCTCCAACAGCTTCGCTATGGGTGCCACCGGCCTTCTGTTCTCTGCTCTACACTTCAACTAGAAAATGGGTGTCACCAGTCATGTTGCCTGGTGACCGTAGGGAAAGAGGAAAATGCCAGCATTTTAATAAAGTTTAATTATTTATATCATATGAATCATCAGAAAGCTCATTCTCAACTACATAAAATATCCAGCAACAAGAAAGGTAAGCGTGACAAACGTGACACAGCATAACTACATGGCACAAACTCCAGGCTGACGCAGTGAGAACCATTAAAAGGTGTCACTCATTCATGCTTTGATTTTAGATTTGAAGGTAAGGAGCAGACAGGAAAATTGGTTTCTACAGCTGAAGTACATTATTTGACCTGCGTCTCTGAATATAGAGCAAAAACTTTTTAAAAAACAAAAAATCCACTATGACTTAAATATTACATTTTTAGCATCTTTCTTCATTCTGGAAAAATTAATTAGCCCAAAGGCAAAAAGCCTACCCCTCTAACCAAGCAACCTACTTGCAAATAGGAACCATCAGATACGCCTCCGCCCACTAGAAGTCATGAGCAGCCCTGCAAGGACACCACAGGCTCCAGCGCCGCGCCCAGCACGAGCCCGCGCGAGGCCACCGCGCCCCCCGGCAGCCGGGAGCAGCGGCTCCCTGCGAGCCGTTCCTACCTGCGACTCCTTCAGTCCCAAGGTGACGGCAAGTTTCTTTCGGTCTGTTTTGCTGATGTACTTCTGCTTCTGAAACATCTTTTCCAGAGCCTTTCTCTGGTCCTCCGAAAACACAGCCCTCCTTAGAATGCCCCTCCGAGTTCTGGAGCTGGAGTCCCGCGACAGCAGCGGCAGCATGCTCTCCTCTCCTGGAGGTGGAGAACACAACAGCTGGTCAGCTCCTCCGGGAGATGCCCAGTAGGGGGGTCGCTACTGTGAATGGGATTTCCAGCCCCAGTTTTTTAAAGAGTCTGCACACGGATTTGCATAATGGTTAAGGCTCAAGTCAACAACTTATGACATTGCCAGTCCTGCGGATGACCCACTACTACTGTGGACTACTGGACTATACTGAATTATTTTGCTGAATTCACATACCTACAATACATAAATGGCAATGGAATCTCTGACAAAACTAAACAAAAAAGGGGGTACAAATGAAGGACCATTTTGTATCTGTATATACAAAATAGGATAGATAGACAGCTACTTTCTCTTAATTCAATGAAGAGAAAGATTTTTACTAATAGTGTCTGGACAGGATATCCTGTCTGCAGCTTGTACTATGAATAACCACTATGAAGACAATAATATGTAATGTATTAATTATTGAAACTGTCCTGCTACTCGGTTTTGAAACTGTCTCATTGCTATTTGTTTCCCAATAAATTAATTAAAAAATTAAAATAAAAAATAAAAAACGAAAGATTAAAGAAAAAAAAAGCTTGGTCAGTGTCAGAGAAACCCGTCTCTCTGAGCTAGCACAGGGCCCGCCTCCTCTGCACCTTGAGCAAACTGTCTTGTTTCACGGTCTATACGCTTCGAGCAGTACTTCTTAGTCTCTTCTTGATAAAGATCAGCTTGAGGATCTATGCGTGCTCCCGCTCCCAGGGGGCGCAGGGAGGGCACACCCTGCATTCCCCTCTCCATGCGCCACGGCAGAAAGCCCACGGTCCAGGTCACCGCGGGCCAGGGCAGAACAGGCAGCACGTGGATTTAGTGCTTCCTTTTTCTCTCTTCACTGATTCCTTCACTGTTTCCAACAAGTGTTTGAATACGTACCATACACCAAGCCCTCTGTCCAACACTACACACTGAGAAATAATACAGATGAATTTTTATTGCTTTCATTACCTATCAAACCTAATAGAAGGTATTTATTTAAATAGCATTACAAGTGTGATAAAGTAAAAGATGTGATCAGAAAATGTGGCGAATATTTCAATTTTTAACAAGTATTCTAGTAAAAGACACCTACTGCCGTGACCCGCCCCAGGCAGCCCCTTGCTTCCGTCTCTCGTGCCCACAGCTCTCGCCCCTTCTGAAGCAGTTCTGCGGGTCTGGTCTAGCTGCACCGCTGTGGCCGCTTGCTGACCTGAGTCAGCTCAGAACATTTACCTTCCCGGTCATTCTGACCCTGGGGGGAGCCAGAAGCTCTGGTGCCAGGTGCAGCCACTACGAGGAGGACACACAGAACTTCCCCTGGACAGAAGCTACCAGAAACATCTACTCAGTGCGCTGTGATCAAAACACTCAGTGAATAAAGTGAAAAGTTTAATATAGTGAAAGATACATTGCCACTAATCCCCGTACAAATAATCAAAATGTATGTGCGCATGCTCACACACAGCTTTGAACACATTTATCCCACCACTCTTGGCAATGTGTCTTGTACTATAATGTTTCATTTAAACATTCACCAACTTTGCATGCTCCTGGGGGTAGGAGTGCGTTGAGAGAAAAATAAAGAATCTGAACTAAATCTGAGGTGCCAGAGAAAAGCTTAGCTGGGGTTCAAAGGGGGAGATGGAAGATGTCAGTCACCTCCTGCTACCTCGAATGCCACTGATCAGCAACTCCGGGAGGTCGGAGACACCATTCCCTATGCCTGTCGTGGCTGGCACAACACTGCTTCTCTGAATTAGTTCATCATTCACTGACGTATCCTGCTTGCCAAGTATGGCAGGCAAAATAATGCATAGCCTCCCTAAAAGGCTCGTGCTGATTCCCAGAACCTGCCTGTCTGAGGCAATCAAAACTGCAAGTGAGAATCAGGGTTGCTGATCTGCTGACCTCGAGATGATCACCCACTTGGGCCCAGTTTAATCCCAGTGTCTGTATAAGTGGAGGAGAGAAGCGAACGAGGAGGCGTAAAAATCTGAAGACACTGCACTTCTGGTGCGGCCCACGGAGAGACTGTGTGTGAGCCAAGGCACGCAGGCCAGAGGCCAGAGGAAGGAGCCCATGGCCTCTTCTGCTCTGGCTCTGAAACTCTCCACTACTTAAAAGTAGCATTCTTCACAAATCTTTGCTAAACATACGGCAGGGTTTGGATCTTAGCACTTGCTGCATGACCTGGCGAAGCTGGTCATCTCCTGCAGCTGGTTCCATGAGGCTGCTCCAGGAATTTGGGTGAATGGCATCCAGGCCTTCAGCAACTCCTGCGCAGTACGGACCCGCAAAGCTGCCTCACAGCTGGATTTCACTCCGCCCTGACAAGAGTCTGCCACCGCTCTCACTCACTAGGATGAAAGGGTGCCATGGTGCTCCAGGCCCACAGCTCACACCAAGACTTCTGGGTTCAAGTCTGGCTCTTTCCCCTGCGTGCTGGCACTCTTACCTCATAAATGTACCCAATCCAATGTTTTTATAGCGCTAAGTATTAAAAATTAAGAGAAAACCACTAAATATCCAAAGGTTAAGAAGTGGACAAGTAAACTATGCAGCTAGCAAAACTTTGAGAAGAAGCCTTAGTGATGAGAAGCACAAAGGTCAGGCAGGAACAAATGAAAAAGAGTATTTTTAAAAACACAATAAATAGGACAATGTATTATGCTTGTAACTAAATACAAAAGATTGAAAAGGCAAAAAATAAGCACTAAGATAGGTCATTACAGAATTATGTGCAAACAATTCATGTCCACTACCTACATTTTAAGTTTGGTTCTATTTTCTAACGGACACAAAGTATCACGGAGCAGTTCTTTGGGAATAATTTGGCAGAGTTGTTGAGTGGCTGCTGAGTAACAAGCGATGACGAATCTAGTCCATCCTGCATGTAATAAGAAATCTCCAAAAAAGTACCAACAGCCAACCCCAGTGAGAGGACTTCCACAGGCCACAGCAGAGCAGGCACATGGAGCACAGGCTAGAAAGCCTGCAACTCCGGGAGGCTGCCAAGGCAGGCCTTAATAGGCAGCAGAGGGCAGAAGATCAATTTCTCAGGTGTGCATCTCAGGAAAGACAGAAGAGAGATGATGCTGGAAGACTAGCACGAAGTAGGGTGAGATTAGAGTCTCACCTAGCCTGCTGTTTCCAGACTGCAGGACACGCTTGGGAAGAATACAGGGGATAAATTAGGAAGGCAGATTAGAGCCAAGGAAGACCAGAAAAATCTGGGTAGAATTTTGAAAGAATGAAACTCCTAACCTGAAAGATACCTAGGATGTGTTCATGTTCTCTAAATTCAAAGAATGAATTTTAGGAGTAACAGGTTAAGAGTAGAACATATTTACTGGGTGAAACAAAGTTTTCTGAGAGAGCAACAGAGGGGACCCAAGTGGGTTGCCAAGGACCCTGAATTCTCTAGAGGCTTTATAGAGCAAAACCATGAGGTGAGGCAGGTCTAAGGTGGGAATCGTGGGAACTCACTAGGTCAGCATGAGGTGGGACAAAACTATGGTCAACCAGTAAAATTGCAAGCACAACTGCCCAAGTAAAATTGATTAAATCCAGGACCAAATGGGGAAGCGAGTCACACAGCCAGCGGGCGTGACTGCAGGTCAGGGGCTTGTCCTGTAGGATGCTGGGTTAGTCACTCTTCCAGGCTTCCTCAAGGTGGCAGAGACCTCTTTAGAATGTCAATCCTGGATGCTTATCTATAGGAATGTATGCATTTAATCTTTTGTCTTGAGGTCTGGCCCACATGCCTGTCTCCCACATTTGCAAGGTGGTGTGGCTTGTGTCTAGCTGTCCGCTCAAAGCCTCATGCCTTCATGGGATAGCTTCTAGAGTTTCTGATTAATTCTTGATCCAATGCTGGCATTGTGGGTGTGCGCAGTACACCAGCCCTGCGGCAGACAATCTTCACACAGACCTAACAAGGGGAGAGAGGGTTACTAGCTGCCTCAGCTACCGCCCCTCCCTTCACTCTCTGCTGTTTTCTGCTGCCATGAACAGCCACCTTTGCCATGTGCCGCTCTGCCCTGGAAGCCAGCCGAGTACGGACCGAACCCTCCACTAACTGTGAACTAAATAAACCTTTCCTTCCTTGATTTTGGGTGTTGAGTATTTTGTTCCAACAAGAGAAAAGTAACTGAGACAAAAGGTATCTTGTCTTCTGCGCTATCTCTTTCAGGGCCTGGCCCTGTCTGACTGCCTGTAACATTTCTATCTAACTCAGCCACCTATAACTACTTGACAAAGAAAACCTCTCCAAGAGATCAAGCTAGCATTTCAGGAAGGCAAAAATTCACAGACCTACAAAGGCAGCAGAAAAATATCTGATTTATTATTTTCTACGTAGTTCGTTAGTAAAGCTTGTGACTCATGTTGAAGTAAAACTCACTTAGATGCTCCTGAGATGTCTAACAGAAACCCATAGGCTTTTGTAACAGTTATTTTTAAAATGAAGAGAAAGCAAATACCCCTCAAGGAAATGCACAAGCACATTATTCTCAACAGTGTGGAAAATAAATACTAAAATTGTGGGGCGGGCATAGACTGGACCGCGATCTCTATGGAGAGACCCGGGTAGCTGCTAACTCAGAGGCTGGACCCCAGACTTCAGTGGCCCCTGAAGAACAAGAACACACAGTTGCACAGGCGAGGAACGTAACAGAGACAGGAAGATTGTCTCCTCCCTTTCTTCGCTACTTGTCCAGGTTCTGTTTGTGTTGTTCCCCTAAAGTGACGTGCCCTGAGCTCCTTCCAGAGCACGTTACAAAGCTGCCATTACTACCTTCAGGCCCCCATGTGTCCCCAAGAGCTTCTGATGGGCCGTCTCTGGATCTAACCATTACATGGATACCACGGTTGATGTTAGAGCAAAGTCATAATGGAACAAGGAACACAGAAAGAGGAGCAGGAGATAATAGGGTCTATTTATATTTTCCTAAAATATTTCATGCGTACACTTCTCTCTAAAGGCTAAAGAACACTTCTCTTGTTGGCAAAAGCATAAATGACATGTGGCCAACGTCCCTCTTTTTTGTGGAGTCTAAAAGGATCTGTGTCCTCAGGAAAATCCCAGCCTCTTTGAGGTGACACACATCAACTGCCTAGTAGAAGCCAGCACACAAACACAGCAGAGGAGCTTGCGAAATCTTGCGGGAGGGCTCTGAAAAGCAGCTCCTGCAGCAGGCTGGGAGTGTGGAGGCCAGCAGAAGCCTCCTGGGTGATGCCTTGGGCAGGGAGTTGTGCAGGAAGTAGCCTGGAGGTAGCACGGTAGCACTTGCTGTCTAATTCAGCTCCTGAAGGGATGCAGAGGACGACTGTGTGCTCAGCTCTGCTAGACCACACTGAACTCACACCATTTTCACACCTTCCACACCTAAAAATAGATGCCCAAATTTACATCTGCAAAAAACATAAATGAACTTAAAGAACTTTCTGGTGACTCAAAACTTTCTCAGGAATGGGGCCAGGGAAATAGCTCAGGGGCACCAGTGCCTGCTTGGCAAGTGCAAGATCTTGAGTTCTGATCCCTGAAACCAAAACCAAGCAAAAAGTCTCTCAGGAGCCACTGAAAAGCCATAAACAACAAACACTTGCAATCATCCCTAAGTTCATGACACATGTCTGACTTGTATGGTGACTTCCAGGTGACAATTAATAATAAAAAATTAGATACAGAATGCAAGGCTTTAGCATAGATGAGGCTTTAATAGCTGAGGCTGCCAGTTCAAGGCGCTGCAGGTCCTGTCAGCTTGACCGTATCATCATCAGTAACATCATTATTTTATGATGCGTCTTTTCCACACGTATCTGGGACTGCACCTGTGCTTAGTACGTGCCAAGCTCATACATCGTGTCAGGTAATCTTTACAACAAACCGGAGGTAGATATTGCCATCTAGTTTTCATAGGAACAGACAGAGGCTCCCGAAAGCGGAGCTGTCCGATCGGGAGCACATACAAAGCAGAAGGAGCCAGCTCCTTTAAAAGGCCACCAGAGGATTTCAAAGTGGTTAAGGGGACAGAGCAGCGGGTGACAGAAACGGCACAATGCCCTGAGACAGGAACTTCCCACAGGCGAGGTTCTCTGGGTCCCGCGACGCTGCCTCCTGCCTCGGTCCACATGCCTGTTGTATGCAGGACCTAGCCAAGGGCACGGCAATCGGAGGTGTGCTGTGCGTGCACAGAACTGCCGAGGAAGGAGAGAGCGAGCGCAACCACTTCTATTGGAGAATCGGCACAGCCAGCCCCTCCCATTCTCCCTGGTGACATCCAGAAGGCAGGTTCTAATGCTGAAGACAGGGCAGTGCTAGTTACAGCAGTCAATCCCAAATAACAAAAAAGACTTTGTCATGTCTAGCAATCAGCTCATGCGTGAACAACTGCAAGTCCTCCCCACCTTTCTAGCACGGCAGTCCAGCAGTGTCCTAGCCAAAGCAGCAACTCATGCCATGGCTAGACGCACCTAGACTCCCTGCAATCTCTGGTTTCCTAATTCCACTTGAGGCAGCTTCCTCTGCCCAGTGTGCCCTTTCACCAGTGCTCAGGAAGCCCTGTGATGGCTTCTGTCCCCCCCGCCATGCACAGCTGTCACTCACCTCATGTGGCACCTGTCCCTGCAGCATTCCCAGCCCTTCTTGATGACCCTGTTGCACTCCAGGCTCTACTCCCAAAAGGCCACTCTGGAGTCACGGTGGGCCAAGGAGGAGTGGATAACCTGCTCCTAATAACCATGTTGTGATAGGTTTGCTTTCTGCCTGGATAGTTTTTCATATTTAAAAGTAAATCACAACCCAGCGCCCCTCTGGATTTATACAGAAAGAGATAACATCAAGTCCATGAAACAAGGACTTCTCTGGGCTTCTAGGAGAAATATTTATGATTTTTTAGGGCTACTCAAGATGTAGACTACCAAACAGCCTTCTCAAAATCAAAATTCTTTTATCCCTTTAATGGGCTCAACAGCTCAGAACTGAGGCGACAGGAGGTCTGTCCCAGGGCTTTCCAATAAGCTGCAAAAATGCTATCAGCCTCCATTAACCGTTTTCTCAACCGCACATTAGCGCAAGCCCTCCAGTGTGTCCCTTTTCTGCCTGAGGTCCCCTCTCCTCCGACGAGGCACAGTTCTTGTCTGTGGCTCCAGCATTGCCGAGTTGTGAGTTCTCATCTCCTACCTTCAGGCTCTTCTCTACCATGAAGAGTTCCTTACCCTTATTTTCATGTGTGTATATGCATGTTTGTGTGCATGTGTGTGGTATACTTTCAGCAGATATGAAGTCCAGAGAGAGAAAAGTTTATCCTGAAACCTCCACTATTGAGATGCTATATATATATATATATATATATATATACTTATCAGCTTGATTTGCTACATTTCCCATATATCAGCCCCAAAGTTAACTTCCTCTAAACTCTACTATTAGTTCCAAACTTACTATTTATATGTATGTTTTACATAGTATATCTAATTTAAAGATAGCTGTCATGTGTCCTATCATTTCTTGCCTCTAGGCCAACTGTCCAATTCCCTTTGGAACTCCTGAGTAGTCAGTCATATGTTCCAGCTGACATCTGTCCCTTAACTGGTCTTTGAGTTTGCTGAATGCACCTTCTACAGTGAGTCCTTGGAACTGAACAGGCATAGAAATCTGACCACTTCAGAGTGAAAAGGACAGTCACCTCCCTCATCTGTACAGGCTGCTGCCGAAAGCCCAACTCAACATCATCACGCGCTGTCAGGACCCTCCTTTCCTGCCTGGCTCTATGCAGCCAATTCTCGCTGACCCCTATTTGCATTCTCGCTTTCCCTATTTCTAATAGGAAGCTCAAGTCAGCTCTTCACAACCACCCTATCACACATCATATTATGCTCAGAAAAAGAACTAAGACAAAATCAAGCACTTCGCACCTCTGACCAAATGTTGGGGGGAAAGGCCCCCACTCTGGGAAGTCTGCTCCAACACTTGTGCTGCCTCGCAAGCTGCTGAATAGAGCCGTCTACTTGGAAGGCCAATTGTCTTTGAGTCTTTGGCTCCTTTGAACATTCTTCTTGGCTGACTGAGTGCCATTTATCTGCAGAATGCCTGCTCGTCCCTTTCAAGAAGTCAATACCTAAATTCAACCTTTGAACAAACTCAATTATGTTTCAGACAACATAATTAGGCTTCTTTACTAGAAAAAAGACTTGAGCCCTTTACTGAGATATTTATCTCTGTATATCTGTATCTAGATATATCTAGATCTCTCTCTCTCTCTCTAAATCTCTAGATATCTATAACTATCTTTCCCTAGAGAACTGTCTATATATCTATAAAGACAGACAAAGATCAAGCTCTCTAGAGATACATACACAGATACATGCGAGATTTGTGTGGGTTTTCATATCTGATCTGTTTCCTTGGCCCACTCAACTCCAGCTGAACGCTGTGAAACAGCCAGGTCAGATGGCGAGAATACTAATTAGACCACTTTCTGCCTCTGACAATGAAACTCACAGAACAACCTAAATTCACCACAATAAAATAACTGTCCCTTCCCTGCTGCCTTCAACAAAACCCTGAAGTCAAACATGCTCTTAAGTCTTTACGAAAAAGGGTAATACTAAGAAACCTCAAACGTAAGACATTTATCTACCAAGAAAAACAGGGCAGTTTGTCCCACAGGAAGGCTTTCCCTGCCCACATATTTAAGATGCTGCATCAGACTGAAGTCTTCTAAGGTATAAAATATCTTGAAAGCTCAAATTCAAGTTGGGTGCTCCACGACAAAGTGAGAAGATTTTCTGATTGATTCAGTTACCTAGCTAGCCTACATCATTAAGATGCCTGTATTTTTCAGATGGCTTTTCTAAAAGACATTCTCTACTTTAATCTCCACAATTTTCCCTTTCATTTTTAGCTGAGAAATGTGCTATTTTGAAAAGAACCTTATGCATGCAATATCAAAGAATTTCCATCCGCGGCTTTGCGGGAGGAGAAAACTTTTACCCGGCTTTGAGTTTCCCACGTTAAGGGTCGAGCTTACGCAGCCCATTAAAGCATTTACTGCAGGTGAGAACGGCACTGGCGAGTGACTGCTTCCACTATGCAACAAGAGCTGGTCGCCAATCTAGGAAGGCAAGAAAAGCTGCACCCGCGCTCAGCGCGCGGCTCTCGCAGAGCGCCCAAGGCTGTCTCCGCGGCGGCAGGCACAAGTGTGCGCATCTGCTCTCTGCCTCAGGACGGGGAGGTCGGTCAGCACTGAAACAATGGCGAGGGCCATCAATGTTGTTGGTCATTACAAGTTTGACTGCAAGGTTTAGCTTGGCTGAACTGAAACTTAAGCAAGTTGACTTCAACCTTTCATTTTCTTTTTTCTTTTTTTTTTGTACAATGTTAAATAATTTAAAAGCTTGGGCATAAATTTTGTCCTTATTAAAAAAAAGGAAAGAAAATCCAGTAATGCCCTTAGAAAAACAGGACTGTACAGATGTAAACCTCATCAACTGCCCCTTGGTAGCAGAGTGATTTATGTAAAATTCTCTCCTGACAGGACGATTCCACTGTCGCATGATTAGTCTCTGCCAGTATGAATATTATAGACAAAAATAAGAAATTCATTTCAGAGTTACAGCTAATCATATGAGATACTAACATCTATTAAAGTACTTGCATCTTAAACTTTTAAATCCCAACTTCAGAAAGGGAGACAGTCCAAGTGTAGCATTTTCTGCCCTTGATCTGACCTTCACTGAACTTTCTGCTTGTGTATTTATTTTAAAAAGATGGACATGGGACTTTAAGCCTCCAGGGATCAACACTGTAATTTGTAACAGTCACGCAAAGGCACAAAGTAGGAGGACTGTGCATGGAAGAAAAGGAGACCTGCTTAAAGTAACCTTTAGGGCCGCTGAGAAGATGAGGAGGCATACAGGAAATACATTTTGCATCACTGTTACATATTGTAGCAATTAAGCAGACCCAACTTTTTCAACAACTTCAAACACCACTATAAAATAACACACATCCTCACCCACTCACCTGCTACCTCCAACTTTTGCCCCTTCGCATTTACCTGAACTGCACCACCAGTGCAGTACTGAGCGTGAGACCTCTTTCAATCTCCTCACGAAATCTAACAGAAAAGATTTAATTCCATGGAGACGCCACTACGATACAATGACGGACCCTGCGCTTTAAGCCTGCACTCCCGAGGACTCTGCCTCATGCTCTCTGCAGTGATAAATGGCTCCTTAATCTGCACAGCAGTTCTCCATCACCCTCAGAGCAGACCACCTTGAAGCAGCGAGTAAGAGGTTTAGTCATGGTTTCTATTTTTCAATTTGAATTCAATATATCCTAGTTAAATGGACAATAGATCACTTCAAAAATAGCAGTGTATCAGTCCTGGTTAATAAACAATCCCCGCAGTTGAGAATGGGCCCTACGCATTCAGCAGGGCCCTGGATACTCTCAGCTCACCCACTAAATCCCCTTTCAGGTGGACAGGGTTACATGGGAAGATGAGCTAGAATGAGTCTATAAAAGTCAGTTCCATTCACTGCTTTATTTTCAGTCAAGGGCTTTAAATGATGTCCAGAAATTCACTTGGAATGCAAGACAGGAGAAAAGACTGGCACACAGAGCCTCACTTTATGACCATACAAAAGGGCAACTGACCCTTGCCCAGGGCTTTTCCATGTGAAATGGCTCCTAAGGTTCATCTGCAGAGTGAAAAATCGTGGTAAGGTCGCGTGTGGATGAGCCAAGTGAAAGCAAGCATCGGTCACGGGTCTGCCGCCCATTGTGGCCGGGCCCAGCCATGTGAAGTGCTCTGTGGGAAAGTAGCAGCCCCGAAACAGAGGCTCTGAGACGTGCAGCTCACTGAGCCGCCAGCGTCTGCTGCCTGGCTTGTCGGGGACCGTTCTGCCGCGCCTGCTCGCCGAAGCTTTCCTGAGACACAGACCCAGCAGTGGCGGGGATCTGAGCTCGGCTGCACCGGAGCCTGCGCTCATCACCGACAGGGCTGTCAGCCTCAGTGCATGGTGTCCTTTCCTTTTGGGCAGCTGAAATAAACAAATAAATGGACCCGTCTGCTGGACCTCTTTATTACAATCT
The DNA here is from genome assembly GCF_000260255.1 of Octodon degus. Taxonomy (NCBI): domain Eukaryota; kingdom Metazoa; phylum Chordata; class Mammalia; order Rodentia; family Octodontidae; genus Octodon; species Octodon degus. Next base: position 4,840,771 of record NW_004524676.1, read on the forward strand.
CAAATCCGCAGCCTGGAGACTGTTACTCTCCCCAGACAGCGCGAGGCCACCGTGACCCTCACCTGCAGCTAAGCACACACCTGCGTGAGCATGCGCACCGTGCCAAGCACTCCGGAGAGCCCGTCACTCTCCTGCCGCCGCCACGCACTGCAGCCGTGTCGCTTTTATGATGTCTGGAGTTCCTTTGGAAGCCGTTCCCACAGCTCCGACCATTTTACTCAAGCGATCCACAGGAGGTATTTATCTCCGTTTATGAACTCGACAATTTACACTTGTTTTCCACAAGCATCTAGTAACTCTGGGTCACTTTTAAACTGGGCAGAAGTGTTAATATCATACAACATAATTTCTTCCTTTCTATGTCCTCCTCTATAGAAGGGTGTTGCTACCCGTTTCAGAAAGAGCCTGACTGGTCCCCGTGTGTCTGCCCTGGGTCTCAAGGCCATTAGAAGGCACTCACAAGTGCTCCCCGAGCTGAGGTCTGATAAATCTCTGGAAACGTCCTGGATGGGATCGCTGTGATTCTAGGGGGGAATTAGCTGCTTGCCGCTGCATTACTAATTAGCTTCCCCGAGCACATTAAATCCTGCTGCTTTGGCTTACAGAATAGCTGGGGCATTGCCGATGAAGCATTAAAACTTACTTGGAAAGGCAGCGGGGGAGGCGGAGCGCCGGCAGGGCCCACCACAGCACGCGGAGCAGAATGGAGGGGCACTCAGCAGAAAGGGCTTGGAAGGCACTGTGGAGAAAGCATACACGCCAGTGATTACTTCTCGTTCAGGCAATATCCAAAACTGCAGCTTCCTAAGTCATGGGGCAGAAGGCCTTCATTTCCTGGGACTTCCCTCAGTTACAACTTGTGTGGAAATTGAGGTCATTTTAAGGATGCATAACTGGCCAAAATGCTGGCTCAGTAATTGCATCAAGATTTGCAAGATACGACAGGAAAAAATCAAACTCATCCCCCACACTTGCTAATATACTTTCTGTGTGGCCATAATTATAAACAGCAAATATCTAATGTCCCCACAGCAACGCCATCCAAGAGCAATCTGGGATATGAAGGGTCTGCTCTGCCCTGTTTGCACGGCACCTACTGGCCACACACACTGGCGGGACTCGAGGTGTGCCCGGTGCAACAAGACAACGAAATACTGCATCCAAATTCACTTCAACTTAAAGAGACCTGTGACTAGACATTATGTTAAGTAGCTAAAGATCATGTTAAGTAGTTCTAAGTATTTACCTATTAAAAATAATTTTTCATATTTTAATAATTTTATTGAGGAAGTAGCAATTAGTTTCAAAACAGGTTAGCAGGACAGTTACAATAATTAATATATTGCATATTGTTGTCTTTGTAGTAGTTGTTCCCAGTACAAGATGCAGACATGATATCTTGTCTAAACACTATTAGTTCAAGACCTACTTCTCATTGAACTAAGAGAAAGTAACTATATATCTATGCTATTTTGTATATACAGATCTATATACTTTTTCCATCACAAAATGGTCCATTTATAGCCCCTTTTTGTTTACTTTTGTCAGAGATGGGTATCCATTGTCATTCATATACTGTAGGTGCATGAATTCAGCAAAGTAATCCAATATAGTCCAGTAGTCCATAACAGTAGTGGGTTATCAGCAGAACTCTGGCAATGTCAGAAGTTGTTGACTTGAGCCTTTTACAGTTCAGAATATTAATACAGCTTTACTTTTTATACCTCATTTTTATAATTTTCTGCTGGATGGTTAAGACCAAAATAAAGCAGGACCTATACAACAAAAAATGTAACTTTTGTATCTGACAAAGTCAGTCAAATCCTCTCAGAACTTAAAAACATGTTATACCTTTACACTGAATTTTTAAATATATTACTTTAGTGTTTATGTTCAGGTTATTTGAAACATAGTTACTTGGAATCCTCAATTGTTAACAATTAATTTACTGAGTAGTTGTGTAACAGTGATGTTTCTGATCTTATTTACATGCCTTAAAGTACTTCAGAAATAACATTTTGAGAAAAGTATAAAATCCAAAAGCGTTTGTGTTTGCAGTATAGTGAGTTGTCACATAATTCTGTTTCTCTTGTTTCATTAAACTGTGTTATTCATAAATTTCCAAGAGAAATGTGTGGAATACTTATGGTTAGCTTGTAGCAAAAGTATGAAAGAGAGACTTCTTGGTGTCCAAAATGATTTACCAAGTTTTCATGTTTCATTGTTAGTATAAGTTCTCCTGCTATTTTGACATAATACCATCATAGAAATGATAAATCGCTTCATCTGAATTTAACATTTTAGGTGAAATTTGGGTCTCTGATTCTCAGGAGATGAAGAACAGCTGTAAAGAACGCCATGCGTCGTGAATGGTAACTCTCCTTCTTGAGGACTCACCATGTGCCAAGCTTTGGTCAAGTGCCTTAAATACACCATGTGCTTTAATACAGTCGTTTTAATACAATATAAGTGTGGCTCAAGATTTCCTAAGGTGGGTGCTTGCTTTTGTCGTTATATACCAAGCTGAGTTCCTAGCACATTAGACACAGTCCAACTTTCAGTAACTGAAGGCATTCTCCTGTAAAGCAAGAAACAGAACCTTTCTCTAGTTTTAAGGAGAGAACAAGGATCAAAGCTTGATGTCCAGCACGGAGCGGTGTACACACGTCTAATCCTGAGATTCTGAGAGACTGAGACAGAAGGATCACAAGTTCAAGCTCACCCTAGGCAACTTAGAGACTTGGCAAAACGCTGCCTAAAAATTTAAAAATGCAATAAGAGGACTGGTGATGAAGCTCAGAATGAAGGTCTTGAGTTCAATCCATACCACATAAAAACAGATGAATATATAAACAAACGTCAAAAAACCAGCGTAACCTAAAATATGGTGCCTACTAAAAATAACTGCAATGTAAAACATGAGTTCAAAATAAAAATTTTATTAATCTCCCTTCACATTAAAATGGGAATTTTTTCTTAATAATGTTAGAAAATCCTGTTCTGATGTTATACACAATTTCAAAAACAGCAATTTCAGACTTGAACTTTAATTAACTGAGAAGTACAGACTTGTTTTAATCTACTTCTTTAAAGGACGTATCAAAACAAGAAGAATGGCCAAATAAAACAGTCACAGTATTTCAAGATGCTGAAGGCCTTAATTACAAACTTATCATAAATGCAGTTTTCTTCATCTAATACAGTGAAAAATTAATATTATTAATGTTTTTATTTATTTAGTACTTGGATTCCCAAAGAATAAAGTGTTTTAATACTGTTTTGAAAATAAAGCAAGAAAACAAAGGCATGAAAAAATATTTGGGAAGTTGAAAAGTTCACTAAATTTCCTGAGCTTCATTGCCACCACTGTGCTAACACTGACTACAAACTGCCATAAAAGGGGCACATCGTTTCATTTGGAGCCTACATTTTAAATTACAAGAAGATGGCAATATTTAGGCAGATTTACATTTTACAGATCTATGAAATATTTTTAAAATGGAAATATATTTCTAAGCATAAAAGGTGCTCATTACACTAGCTTTTTTTCTTGTCTTCCCCTCAATTAAACACTCTATAAATAATTCAATCTCATGTTATTAAACTGTTAGACTCACTCTTTCCATTTTTAATTTTGTTGAGGAAGAAAAAAGAAAATGACCCAGCAATATTGCATTTACATATATAAAATTTAATATTTACCATGTTAGCTAGAAATACCAAAACATATTTTTGCAAACTATTGCTCAATATATTACACTATGTAAGATTATATAGTACGACACCATTAAAATAAATATGCAAAGTATACACAAATTATAACTTTTCCTATCCTAACCAAAATGTTTCTCAATTTAGCTCTATAGCCCTAGAAATGCAAAAATAAAAGATAAAAAATTAATCTTTTACTTGAGACATGATTACTTAAATACATTTGTGATGAATGTGATTTGAAGTTGTCTGACTTTAGTATTAAGTCTAACCAGAAAAATAGCTTTAATTAAATAGTCTGCTATATTGCTATACATTAGCCTTTATAACAGCTGCAATTAGAAGGATAGTATCACAGTCTGATTACAAAAGTATAATTAAAATCTACAGTAACAATTCTAGTTGTTATTAAGGAACAGGCTTCCACGCTTTGTGACATGACCAGGCTTGGCATCCTACTGTGTAGGGTTTTTCCACCTCTTTAAATCATCTCCTGACACACATATTTACACAGATTAGTCAATTCCTGATTGCTATACATTAATACACCTTGTTTAAGCTGATTTATGTGGAAATCACTGTGAAATTCCAATTAAGTGCTCCTTTTTCTCTCGCATGCCCCTCTTTGACATGTCAAATGCTAATCCATCTGAACATGTGATTGCAGGCGTGCTAAATGGGCAAAGAAAATAATCATCTAACATAATATGATGGATTTAAAATATGTGTTAGTCTCTTAAATGTAAAGTTTGTATTTTTTTAAAGTAATGAACAGAAGAGGAAATTCAAGCTTGAAGTCAAAGCGACAAGTTGACAGATCCATGAAAACTTGGTTAGCCTTACAAATTTTGAAGAGGTTCTAAAAAAAGGCCTGGAGATAAAAGACGATCTAATCCCGGGTGACTGCATGTGCACCCCATCAGGGTGGTGTAGATGGTGCCACTTGGTGGCTTGCCGAGCTGGGAGTCTCCACGGCAGGAGCTTGCAGAACAGCAGCTCCAGGGGTAATGCTGAGGATGGCCCGCTGTGCTGCAGGCCACGAATTTAACGCCCACTCAGTCTTCCAGGCACTCACGGGCATCCAAGCTCAAACAGGACTTGGATCCGTGATGTGACTACGACCGCTTCCAGCAAATGCAAAATCGAGCAAGAGAAACAACAGGGATTTCAGTAGAATCATCTGTTCCTAGCCGCGAGGGCTGGGCACTTCATGCACAAGGCGCTTGCCAGTTATGCGAAGCTAAAGCCTAGAGAATGGACACCTCTCCCAAGAGTTTCATGAGAGGAGAACAAACAGCCATTCCTAAGTGAAAAAATACGCACGGGTTGGGTTCTACAGCATGTGCCAGCCTTTATGAGCTCAGCACTGGAAGATGACTTCATGAGCCACAAGCAGACAGGACTCCCAGTGTGTTTGGGAAATGGCTACAAGTTACCAACAAAATGACTTCAAGTTTTTGAACTAAACCAGCCCCTTTCTGAATCCAAAGACCAAAGTGGTACTGCTCCATGATGCTGCAAAGAAAGATCATGAAAGATCTCTAACATAACCTTGAAATAAATTTTAGGGGCTCTCTGCAAGGCTACACAGACTGGGGAGCACATCATGAGGCGTGACAGCAGGCTCCAAGATGCTAAAGCAAGGGGTGAAGAACAGAGAACCTTTCTGGAAGAATGTAACAGGGAATTAAACAATTTGTTTTTAAAATTTTATTACTTTTATTAAATATTGCATTTCCATACATGACTTTTTAAATAATCCAGGCAGGGAAAGAAGGGATAGGAGGACACACTTTAGCTCCCCTCCCTCCAGAACACAAATATTTACATTTTATCAGTTGGACAATCCTGGCTCAGGAGGAGGCAGCTAAAATATGCAACAAGTTGGAGGGGCAGGAACACACAGTAAGACTTATTTCCCCCAGGGAGTCCCCCACCCCAAACCATCCATCCCACCCTAGTCTTGGTGGCATCAGATAGTGTGCATCTCCCATTCCTTCATAAAATGTGGAAGTAAGGTTCTCTTCACCAGAATAAGAGCATGTGGGCTAACAGCAGGGTCCCCTCTCCAAAAAAGGAAAGAGCCCTGGGGTAACCTGGGCACTACATCCCCAGAGTAAGCAACTGTGGGTTAAGGCAGGCAGGCAGGCAGGCAATGGAACCCAACAGGACCGCAGGCCAGGGAAGGGGTCCTTTTATTAAAAGACCTACTGGGTATTTTAAAGAAAAGCACCCTTGCCCAAGTTAAGAGCAATTAAACTAAATTTTATGTGGTGGCATAGGAGAAGGTGCCAGTGTAGGGGCTACAACTTGTTAACTTAAGAATCCTGGGGCTCAGAAGGGAACTAATACCAATTAGTAACATCCTTAGTGAAACAACAAACAAGAAATTCCCCCTCCCAGAATAAGGGACCACAGGCTCTAGGAGAAAGGCTCTCTCACAGGGTTAGGATGGGGCTGGGCAGGCTTCCCTTGTCTTCTGGCCCCTCATCCCCAATTCCTGACCTTAGTACTACTGGATTTTTAGCAGCGTGAAAAACCAGGTCAACAGATGTCCATCTGTCCCTGTGGTATAACCATGGGATTCCAACCAGGAGGAGCCTGGCTAGGCCTACGGAAGCAGGGACCAAGGCAAGGGAGTGGGATTTCCTTTGGGGGGTTGAGGGGCACTTCCTCAGCTGGTGCTTGCATCCAGGGGTCCAGCAGGATCTCTTCCAGTGAGGGTCAGGAAGAAGGTCTGGGGGGCCAGGCACTGACGGATTAGGGCGCAGCAGTCTGGGGAGACGTGGGCAGGGAAATGGAGCTCAGCCTTCAGAATCTTCTGGTCCCTCACAAGGGAACGTCATAGAGGAAGAGCCCCAGTGGCCAGACAGTAGTCAGGAGGGCATGGTGTTGAGAGATCCACTCTGGAGGGCTGTCCACCCTGTCCCATCACAGTCAGCGTAGGACTCATCGTGGAGCAGGGCACCGGGACCAAAATCAATAAGCTTGGCACAGCCCTGGCAGAGGTCTGTGAGGATGTTCTCATCCTTGATGTCATGACAGACACCACAACGGGCACAGCAGTGCTGGACTGCTGCAAAGAGGCAGCGGCTTCTGGCTCCCCCAGGGGACTCTTCACTGTGAAGTATCAAAAAGGTCCTGGGCAGGCAGAGGGTACTCAAGGACTAGCATGAAGCCCTCCGGTGTTTTTTTTAAAATCATTTTACTGAGAAACAAATAGCAATGAGACAGTTTCAAAACTGCTTAGTATGACAATTTCAATGATACACTGCATATTGTTGTCTTAGTGGTTATTGATTATATAAGATGCAGACAAGACATCCTGTCCACAAACACTATTAGAACAAATCTCTCTATTCACTGAATTAAGAGAATGTAACTGTATATCTATCATAAATATCTTGAATATAAAGATACAAAATGCTCCTTCATTTGTATCCCCTTTTTTTGTTTAGTTTTGTCAGAGAAGGGTATTCCATTGTCATTTAAATATTGTAGGTGTGTGAATTCAGCAAAATAATCCAATATAGTCCAGTAGTCCATAATAGTAGTGGGTTATCCGTAGGACTGGTAATGTCAGAAGTTGTTGACTTGAGCCTTTTACAGCTCAGTGTATTAATATGGCTTTACTTTTTATACTTTGATTTTATACTTTTCTACTGGATCGTTAAGACCAAGATAAAGCAAGACCTCTATAACAAGAAATGTAGCTTTTGTATCTGAAAAGGTCAGTCAAACCAGACAAGGAGGCAGATCACACCAGGGTGCCCAGTGCCTTCACCCACCTTCCACAGCAGGGCCACTTCGAGAGGGCACGAGACTGAGTCTGACAAAGGAGACCAGCCAAGCACACGATTCTGCGGGATCACTTTAATAGCTACCTGGAGTCGATCTGCAACCCGGTGTCCCGCGAAGACAGTGCCCAAGTATCCATTACCCAGAAGGGGGCCAAGTCGATATTTGGCCTCAAAGTTTTCTGATCCTTGCTTACCGGCAGCATTGTGGGGTCACGGGAGGTGCAGAAATCCCCTGCAGAGGCTTGGTCAGTGTGGAGGAGGCACTGCACAGACTGAGCCCGCGGAACCCACTGAACCCACAGGGCAGGAGGCCCAGGGCAGCACAGCTGGAGAGACAGGGCTGGGGGACGCCAGGGTGGAAGGCAGGGAAATGGGTGGTCCGGAGGCACCCACAGACAGCGCAGCATTAAGACTCAACACGCGCGCCAGGCCCAATGCTACCTGGCAATTAAACAATTCCACAAGAATAGCTTTAACGATCTTCAAGAGCCAGGTATAGGGCTGTAGTGAACAAACCAACCTAAACTTTCCAACTTGAACCCAACACACAAGTAAATCGATTATCTGGAGTAGGCGGACCCACATACAAAGCTGGAAAGAAAGGCAAACATCAGCTTTGAGTACTTAGGCCTGTGTAATATTAAATGCCTAATAAGGTTTGATTTACCTCATCACATGAGCTGCAAGAAACTCATTTTCTGTGAGCCAACTGCAAGCCCTGCCTTCTATCAGCAGGGAAAACAAATTAGGTCAAGTATCTGTCATCCTTCTACTCGTCAGCAAACACCGAAGTCAACATCTTCTGACTCGAGACTATTTTATAGACAGAAAAACACAGATCTTAATATTTTAACACAAATCATGAAAAAATAAAGCACAATGTGTACATGCTTGTTTCTGCTCTTTAAATTCAAGGTAAATAATATGCATTGCCGACCAAGTGCCAAGTATTTCACTATGTGCTAGAATTATAGATTTAAAAAAAAAAAAAAGAAAGAAAAGAAAAAAGACAATTTTCTTCCTTGGAAGAACTTTTTTATGTACCTTAACTTATAGGCCTGAATCTGCTCTAAAAACTTTAATTTCTAAAAAAAAAAAAAAAAAAAAAACTACTGTAAATTTCCCAGTAGTCCATTTTGTTCTGTCAAACCTGGTGCACTCTGCAAGAAGTTCAAATTTAAGACTTTCCTTCTGTGCACTCGCCTAATCTTAGTCCTAAGTACCTAGGGGAATTATCTAGACAACTTCCAAAAGATAAGGACTCTTGCGCCCACACCAGCAGAGTTCAGTTGGACAGACCGAGGGGGAGTGAGGCCCCATCAGCGGTGCCTCAGAGCCCCCGGGGTGGTCGCGACATCTAGTCACCACCGGAAGGAACGTAAAATGATGCCTGCTACACAGCAGACCTTTCATCTTAGCAGTGTTGTATAATTTGAGAGCAAAACTAAGACAACACATAAAATGAATCAATATGGTCCAGACTTCTACTGAGATATAAAAGCAGGTTAAAAGGAAATGATGTCAGGAAGACTTGGTCAAAAAAGGCTTTAAACAGAAGAAACGCTGGAATTTGGGCCTCTATTTGGCAAACACCTGCAATGAAAAGGGAAAGAAAGCATTCCAGCAAGAAAGGATCGTGAATACAGGAAAGGAAGTAAAGGTTGTGGGGAAGAACAGAACGGGCTAAGGAGCCCAGGCTGGCTACTGCAATAAAAAGTGACAGGGTCCGCCACTGAGTGGGGTGGCCAGGAGTTAAACATGGCTAACAGAATGAAGCTCTTACAGACCAAGTGAGTGTTCTCGCTTGCTCTGAAGTCAGAGGGGATAATTTAAGTTTTCCTGAATAGTGTGGTGCTGGGACAACGAGGTGGCCCATAGCAAAAGGCGGGCAGCAGAGGGCAGCAGAGGGCAGCGGAGGGCAGCAGAGGGCAGTGGAGGGCAGCGGAGGGCAGTGGAGGGCAGCGGAGGGCAGCGGAGGGCAGTGGAGGGCAGCGGAGGGCAGCGGAGGGCAGTGGAGGGCAGCGGAGGGCAGTGCAGGCTGAGGCAGCGCGTGAGAACGGGCGGTGGCAGGGGGCCGCTTCATGGCGCTGCGCCACAGCAGGGCAGCCGTGGCCATGTTCAGACGCCTCACCAGCACCATGCAGTCAGTCTTCACGGCGTGGGCCAGCAGGCGGGCGCTGGCTTCTGGGTGCTGGCACCACTTCTGCTGCTTCCCCTTGGAGTTTATACACAGTGCCGAAACCCTGAGCCAGAACTGAGGGCTCGTCCTTGACCTCATTACAAAAATGCCAGAGAAGAGGTTGTGCTATCAAAAGAACGGAACCTCCAACTTTGCAAAGTCGCCTTCTGAAAGCCTTTGTAAAGATTCCCTGAGCTCCCGGGCATATTCCACTCCCCGGGATTAGCTCCCTGACACTGGTTATCCTGATGTCACCTGTAGTATATTTTAAACAAACATTTACTTGAGAGAGAATATAGCAGTAATTGATATGACATTAGAAACAGTAAAAATCTTACTATTAATAATTATTAATAGTATTAATAACACTGTAGCATATTTTAAATCCCTACCAAAGTTGTCTTATTTACCAGCCATAGGATCTCTTTCACTTTCTCTTGAATTTGAGATTCTGCCATGGACCTCGTCTTTGAAGTACCAGGATGTCCAAAATGTCCACAGAGCCAAGACAGTATGGACTCTTGGGTGCCTTTGCACTTGGTACTCTCGCCCTCACTACCTGTCACCATGAGATAGACACTTCAGAGTCCAGGAACGCGCTGTCCAGCCGCTGCCCGCCCAGCCCGCCGCGGGGCCACCGTGGACTCGCAGCCACCCAGGTTCGGATGCCCGCAGCCTCAGCGGAGCCCCCTGCAGTTCTACAGGACTGCGAGCTGGAGCCACCCAGGAGGGAAAGTGACGGCTGGCGGCTACAGGGTCCCTAGTCTGGGGAGTTACTTACACAGCAGGGCCCATTTACCAACATGCTGCTTACGGTAAAAGGGTGGAGAGCAGACTTCCACGTCTTCACTTGCTCCTTTTCAACGGGCTTTTGGAGTATGTGCTGGAAAGTCAACTGCCGGCACTAATCAAGTGTCGCAGGGCCTCCCCACACAGCCGAGGCTGGCCTCAAGCTTACCGAAGCCCTCCTCCCTTGGTGTCCTGATGTTCACATTTTGAAATAAGGAAATAGACTGAATGAGGTTTTGTGAATTTGCTTAAGGCTATCCAAGAAAGCTAAGGTTTAAACAGACTTTAAAAACTACAGAGATGCTGTTAAAACCCTCTCAAAAGACTATACCATACCTTAAAATTTAGCCGGATTGCCATGTGCTTTGGAGAAAGGACCAAGGACCAGGAAATAAATGGGCTTTGTGGAGCGGGGGTCTCCATTACAGCCCCTCCACCTTAGCATAAGGCACCTGTAGAAAGCACACCAACGCTTAGGTGCTGGTCTGCTCCTGCCCTGCAGCATCAGGCTACCCTGGCTCAGACCCAGCGTGCTCAGCTGAGTCCAGCCTCAAGTGAGTCTACGGAAACTTGGCCAGTAATCTCGGCTTTGTGCCCTTGTTAACATCAATTTTCTCAAAGAATAATTTACTGACTCTACCTATTTCAGTACAGAAAAAAATCTGAGAATTAAAGTTTTGAAAAACAAGAAATGTGGAGATTTTGCAAGATAACTTGCAGAAATGTACCTGTATTATAAATAAGATAACAAATATTTAATTCAAGCTTTCCTTTTCCTGGTTCTGAAAGAAAAGTCTAAAAAACTTATACAGGCTTTTTGATGTCTTCAGAGAGAACTTTAGTGCCTCTAATTTACTATTCATATAACTCACAAAATTATGACCCTAAAATTTTTGTAACTAATAGCTGGCTGACAAAATGAATAATGCTATTAAAAATGAAATCAGTTATGGTAACTTCACATAAACCGATGAATCACTCAGCGTTGCCAAGTCAAGTACTCACTAGGGGCTAAAAAGAATGAAAGGAGAGATTTTATTAAAAGTGGAAACATTACTGAAAGTAAAATAAAACATTTTGGAATAAAATATACAAGAGTCTGGTAAGCATGTTAAGTGTCCCGGCGAAAATCCGATTTCTTGCTAAGAGTACAAAACAGAAATATGATCTAATGACATCTTAAATGAGGATTCTAACAAGCATTTCTAGATAAAAATCATATTGTTCCATTTTACAATCTGCCTTCTTACTCCTGGCAGACTCCAGATTGAATGAAAATTTAATCATTTAAACTGATGTAAAAGTTGTGTGCTTTCACTGTAAATAAAAAAAGCCACTGGATGTAAAAGAAACCTTTAGGAGTGGTGAATCAAATTCCCTCAAAAGAATTAAGATGGATTCTAAAGTTATAGACCATGTCAACAACAGAAATAAAGACTAGAAATGATGCTGACCAAGGGGCACGTGAAATACTGACCTACCAACCCTAACATACAATCACATTGGTGTAAATATTTTAAAGTCGATAAAGAGACACTTCACCTCTGTGAGAATTTTCATATCCAAAGAACCCCGAGGCACCTTATGAACATCGCTACTAAACAGAAACATTGGGGAGGCCCTTTACTGTCCATTTCTATCAGTGCTTAGCAATGAATTCAATTCAATTCACAGACAGTGGGGGGAAAGAGCTTCTGCCAGGCATGGCAGTGCACACCTGTGATCGCAGCACTCGGGAGGCTGAGGCAGGAGGATCGCCTAAGCTCACAATTCACCTCGGCTGCACAGTGAACTCAAGGCCAGCCTGACCAACACAGTGAGACCTTGAGTCATTTTTTTTTCTAGCAGACACAAGCCAGGACGGAGGTGGTGCACTCACAGAGAACCAGGGGCCAACGGGCAGGTCAGGTTCAGCATCTGAGCCACAGTAACGGGAAACACACAAAGGACTGGAGGGGCAGCTCAGAGGTAGGGCACATGGCTAGCGTGCGAGACGGGGCTAGGTTCCTGTCCAGCACCACACACACACACACACACACACACACAACACATACACGCACACACAGATAAAATCACCCTTGATCATCCCTTTAAATTGTCCTTCACCTATACCATTACCAAGCAGCGCAGCCCTGAATCTAGTCAATCTTAATGTTTAAATTTTAATATGACCAAACATACATCTCTAGTATTTTGAACTACTGTACCTCTTAAAAATGACCTCAAATTCCTAATGTGAATAAAAACTCCTAAAGTATTCCTATTTGTTGAATCACTCCCGCTTTGTTATTAAACTCATGAACTTCAATACAAATCACCAGACTAATAACCTGTAGAGGGCGCTAGAGAAGAGCTGCCGGGAGGAGACCAGG
>NW_004524676.1:4854746-4858591 GCF_000260255.1 Octodon degus
AAATCCTCTGAAGGAAGCCATGCAGCGAACGAGCACTGCCTCTTTGAGGCTTGCTTCTGTTACTATCACCCTGTTTGGGTTGCGATGGGTACGGGAGAGCTGCCTGGCCTTGGGGGCACTGGGGGTTGAACCCAGGCCCTCTCAGCTACATCCCCAGCCCTTGTTTGTTTTGCTTTTGCTTTAATTTGGAGACCAAGTCTTGCTAAGTCCCTCAGACTAGGCTCGAACTCACAGTCTTCCTGGCTCAGTCTCTGAGTCCTGGGCATCACAAATGCGGCCACCACACCAGCCCCTGAAGTTATGTCAGGCACTTTACGTCTTCAACAGAAAGGCAACTAACACAGCTACCGTCAAAGACACGTTCCACACAAACAACACGATTCCACGTGGACCTGGAAACTGCACTAACGGATGGCTGGGGTGATGGCCAGAACCAAAGACTACCCAACTGGGTCACATCACCGTCCTATTCTGAACCCCCAACTCCCACTGTCCTGGGCCAGCATCACCAACACTCGAGATTCTGAGGTTTTAACTTGCCAGAACAGGTCTTCAGCAATACTGGCAAACTAGCTTCAATCAGATGAAAAAGTCTTGAGTTTAACTAGAAACACTACTATGAATACAAATTTACTCCCTTACGCCCCAAGAGCCTAAAATATACAGGAAGCTATTTTGTCTCTCATCTTCACATATCTCAGTATGGAGGGATAAACTACCACGTAGAATGTAATCCGCACATGCTTGTTGTCTCACTCACGGATTAATAGGTAAACAGTGTGCGGGCCTGGGAGGTAGAGAAGTGCTCACAAGATGCACTGAGCAGTACCGGTAGGAAAACCGTCCTGGTGACAGAAGTGCCGCGGACCGTCCATCTCTGTCCTGCACGGTGCAGCGCACCTGGCAAAGTGACTCTTAGGAGAGCACAGCAACTCACTTATCCAGAATGAACGTTTACTTTCCAAGCCTTTTGCAGGTAGCACAGATTTAGTAAACATTATTTTAAAGTCAAATATTTTCTAAAATGTTTTAAATAACACATGTTATTAAAAAGTAAAACTATTTGTTGCACTTATTTCGAAGAAAAGTGACAGACTAAACCATCAACTATAAAATTCATGGCCTCCTCTTAACTAAGAAATCCCGTTTCCTTTATACCCAAAGACAGGAGTGCCTTACCCGACCTACAGCTTGCATATGGCAGCCAACCACTAACATTAGTGAGCTTCTGGGGGAGGGCTCGCCAGTAACTAGAAGTCTGCTCACAAGTCTCTTGGTTCCCACTAATAAATTATTACAGGTCCAAGGCTTTCTTAAAAAATGACGGTGACTGTATCCGTTACGCACTATTACACTCCACGTGCCCCTCGTAAGCCTTCAGTGACGCGCTTTGAGGTTTTTCAGCCTTTCCCATGTTCCGTATAAACACTCGCGGAACAACACAGAGCCCAGGACGCCGCTCTCCTCGGTCTGTACGCCCAAGCTCACGGCCTGCAGCGATGGGGCTCCGGCAGCTACACTCCTCTCTGTATTCACAGATGTGTCACCCCGTAACTGTTACCACCTTGCACGTATTTTACGAGCCAATTTGTTTGCTTATGTGCTGAGATATAAAACCACAATCTGATTTACTATGGTGATTAAAAGTTGTAATTTGTTATCCCATTGCCCTCATCAGTTCCTCTCCCTTAGAAAGACTAAGGCGAAAGACTGAAGATTGGGCTGGGTTCTTTCTGGTTTTCCAAGTCCACAGATAATTTAAAGTGGTATTTGAAAGCAAAACAAAATTAACAAGTGAAATAATGTTTTTATTGAAGAAAATAAACTAGAGTCCTGTTAGTTACCTTGCTGGCCTAGCTTAAGATTTCAAAAAGCTAAAAGTTCTGAAAATACTTGGTGACCTATAAGATAGCAACCTACAAAGAGAATGCAAGCTCCCCAAGGCCAGAGACAATCACATTTTTGTTCAGTGATTAAGCTAAGGGTCTAGAACAGAGCCTGACACATGAGAGGGCCCCTGCAAGCATGTGCCCAGTGAATGAAAAAAGGGGTGTTTTTAATAGCAGGTAACTAAAAGTGGTGGCATGCAGTGGCGTAAGCCCCCCACATTTGCAATAAATCTATACATCAACAATGCATTCAAAAATAACTCTGGTTTCTTATGCAACATTTAGACTGGTGCACTCAAGAAACTGAGGTTGGGAGAAAAGTAGGTAATCAGTACACCAAGATTTTTTAAAATCACATTTTATGATCCCCTCTCAACTTAGTTCCTAAAGGGTCCAAATTGGTTGCTTATTATTATTCTGAAAGAAATATTAGTGTTTGAAAAGTTAATTTACTGTCAACATCCATTATAACTTCCTAGCTCTACCCCCAATAAAGGAACTCCCACAACCACTAGGAAGGTGAGAATCTGTCATTAAATAAAGCTGGAGTAATATTCAGAAAATATTCACATTCTTTGGCAAATTAGATAAAAAAATGTGAATTCTGATTTTAACAGCACATTTTTTAGCACAAATTTGTAGAGCTTTTTTCTTTTCCAATATTTTTCTTTTCAAAACTTATATACTTACAAAAATGCTTTTTGAAATAAAGGGCCATTTGTCAAATGAAAATCTAAGCAGTAGATCAAATCTCCAATTAGGACGGAATGAAACGCTTGGTAGTCACTTGCACTGCATTAGAACATCTGAAGGAAGGCAAAGTCCTCCCCTTTCTTATTCCAAAACTCAGCCATGTGTTAGGCACACTTTAGTAAGTACACAAGAATGAATATGTTCTTTAAAAAGTAAACTGTAACTTTTTAAACTTTTACCCAATAATTGCAATATTTTGAAGGAAGGAAGTATATGAAATTAGTTTTCAGGTTATCGAACAATCTGCATTTGAGTCCCAATTATTTAGTAAAATGTGAAGCAGTTTAAATTCAGCGACCTTTCTTTGCTGTGAAGCCAATATGAACAACTTAAGAATTCTCAAAAAATAACTTCTATGAACACAACGTGAAGTTTACAAGTTATGCAAATGCCAAAGTTTCTTGAAAATGTTCTTATGAGACGTCCCCATTTTCCTTCTAATTTTCTGAAACTTCAAAAAGAACAGAGGAGCCGCTTCTAAGGCCGGTAACCCCCGCCCCAGATGCACACGGTCCTCTCCCAGGGCGCAAAGGGCTTCCTCCGGTTAGGTTCTACACTATGTGAATGAGGCCGATGTTCATATAATTATATTCGTTCCATTCTGTTAGTAACCATTTCAAGCTGAAAGACCAGGGCAGGTTCTAAACATGTTAAATTCTATAAAGCCATTAGCAATAAATTTGATCCGGCCGTTTGCCGGGACAATGGAAACTGCCGAAAAAGCGTCTATTAGTCATTCTGAACAAACCCATTGGGATTAAAAGAATGAGTTAAGACCGTCGAAGGACGCGCACCCCACTAAAAAAAAATTAATCCAAGTGGCTCTCAGTTTCTGAGAGCCTGCAGAATTTTCGCTTTTATCGCTAATTTCAACAAGGCCTCCACGCCCTTTACCTAAAGCTGGACTCCACCGTCCTCCTCTGTCAGATCTCCCAGCTACGTCTCGTACCGTAATTAAAATAAAGCCCTCCTGGGTGACCCGAGGATCGCCGAACTCCGCGCGCGGCCGCCAACTCAGCTGCCGTCGGCCGGCCCGGGAGGCTGTGCCCGGGAGACCGCAAAGCGAGCGCAGCAGGCCGGGACCCCGGTGCTGCCCGCAGGCCGCCCCGCGCCCTCCCGGACCCGACCGGACCGGACCGGAGCCGAACGCACCGGCCCGGACCAGCTCAGACCGGACCCGACCTGACCCGACCCGACCCGACC
>NW_004524676.1:4859511-4864514 GCF_000260255.1 Octodon degus
GGGCCGAGGGCGCGGGGGGCCGGACCGCGCGCAGGCTGCGGCGCCGCACTCTGTGCCGGCCGGCCGGCGGGTGGGCTCTAGAGGGGCGGAAGGTGTGTCCGGCCCATCCATTCATGTCACCGGCCCGCGAAGTGACAGGCGCGGCCAACAATAAGGGCGACCCAGGGGCGTCGGGGCTGCGGCGAGGGGAGGGGACTGCGCAGGGGGTGGGCGGGCGCGGGGTGGGGACGCCGCCGGCACCGCGGGCAGCAGCCCCGCGCGCCCCTGTTGGGTGCCTGCACCCGGGGACTTGAGCAGAGTCGCCCTTGGTGGGGCAAATTCCCCATGCTTGGGGTTGTACCACTGAAAATGTTTTTAAAGAGTGGAATGTTTGCATATTCTGTGCGGCTCCTGTTTTAAGGGGAAAAGAAACGTGTCTTTCTTGGGAAGTGTCAAGAATTTTTTTCAGTTGTCACTGATATTCTTCAGGTCACTGTTAATTAGATTTGTGCTAAGGATGGAGGAAGGACGCCTCTAGGGCTTTTTTTGGGGGCAAGATGATCTGATAAATTTTCATCTAGGAAGGAGATCGTTCTAGAGATGGTTTTGCACTACCACCCAGGGAAAAAGCCACTGCCAGGTCTTCCCAGCCGTTCACAGCTGTGTCAGCAAAGATTAAAGGGTTAGTAGTCATTCACATTGGGTCCTTCTCAGCGGAAAGGTGGGGACGGAAACATGGCATTCTTTATGATGACAGCATACTTGTGTCTGTCTGTCCTGCCTCTCCTCTCCTCTCTCCTCTTTCCTCTCTCTTTCTGTCGCCACCTCCTGAAAATTTAAGTATTTTTAATGTATTAACAGTTTGCTAAATAAAGACAGAACAGATGAAAAGCAGTTTTGTGTGTATGTAATTAAAGGCCTTTTAACTACAAGGCAAGTTTAAAGGTGTCTCATTTTGGAAACTATCAATGGAGTGTTAAAACTGTGATTTTTTTTTTTTTTGTCAACACCATTCATTGCCACTTTCCTACCCAAATTTAGACTTATTTGTTTAGAATGAGATTTTATAGGAATGTCTGCAAAGTTTGAAGTCACACGCAGTTTTTCTCATTGCTCTAAAAATAAGGTGGTTTCTGGCTTAACTGTACTTAAAAGCTGGGCTGTGGTTAACAAGCTACTGAGATAAAGCGCCTTTTAAAACTTCAACTTATGGTGAATTGGTTAATTTATATTTCATTCGCTCTAGCTATGTCCAAAACTTTTTGAAGGTCAGTCCTGTCCAAAAGTTAGCACATGTGACTGAACTAATAAAGATGGAAATGTTTTCTAGTCTGATGGACAATTTCATCAACTAATGCTAGATGGGAATGAAGTGATTTTTCCAGACTGATCTATACTACCAGGATTCAGTCACTTACTGATTTACTTCACAGATTTTTACTAAACCTTTAATAATTGCTGAGCATCTGCAGAGTCCCTGGGAGTGCACGGAAAGCTGCGGTCCTTTAACTTTGGGAGTCAGGTATTTTGTCTCAGCCTTGAGAAAAGTGACTAGGACAGGCAGTTTCTCTCTTGACAATACGGAGGCTTACAAGAACAGTAGATTTATATGAGGGAATGAAGAATGACAACACAAGATGGAGAGAAACTATGAGAGTTTGTGGACTCTTTTAGAGCAGGTAGCAAGAAAAGAAACGAATGGAAAAGCAAATTCCAGAGAATGCCAGTACTTAAGGGCACAGTGAAAGCAACAGGTACTATGAAGGTGACCGAAGATACGCAGCGAGGAGGTGAAGACAGAAGCCGCTGTGGCTTGACGAGGCCGGGGGCCTCCCGGGCGGGCGTGGAGCGGTGCTCTTCATCAAAGGCCTGGAGGCTAGAAGCTGGCTCTCTTGATGAGGCTGCCTTGCCAGGTGCCTCCACCTTGGTAGTGGGCTTCCTGGCCTCCAGAAATGGGGGGCTAAACTTCAGTTCTTTATACATGTGTGTATCCTTACATTGTAGTGACACGGAGTGAACTAAGATGGAAACCAAAGGAGAAGGTCAGAGAGGGCAGGGGGGAGATGTTGCGGCAGAGGCGATGGCAGACTCTGGTATATACCACAATAGGTGCTCGCCGCATCCTTGCACCTGGACAGACCTGCCGGGCTGTGCTACGGCCAGTCAAGTAGGGATAGAAGTGATTTACTTATCGCTCAGCCCTGACCTCTTGTAGTCGTCCACGTGGTTTTTGATTCTTCAGTGGCCAGCCAATGTCCAGTTGAGAACTGTCTCTAGGAGATGGTGGCTTTGTGACAGGGCTCTGAATCCCTCGGTCACCACATAGAAGGCCAATGAGCAAATGGAGAAATGACATCGTGAAAAATAACTTTTATCAGGTAATTTCATCAAGATTTAGGAGTCGCGGCCTGGGAGATGGCTTGGTGGCACAGTGCCTGCCAGGCAAGTGCAAGGGCCTGAGTTTGATTCTCAGCAGCAAAAGAAGAAAGAAGAGAGGAAAAAAAAAAAAAAAAAAAAAAATTTTAGGGTTTTTTTTCCCCAGCTTTTTTTTTTTTTTTTTTTTTTTTTTTTTTTTTTTTGGGTGCAGGGTGTCACTACACAGCTCAGACTCATAGTGATCCTCCTGTCTTCTGCCTCCCTAGAGCTGGGATCACAGGTATGTGTCACCACGCCCGAACTCCATCACTGGCTCAGCATGCCTAGGGGTGGGGCCAGCATGGCATGCGGTGCCAGGGATTGGACCGTGGTCTCTGAACTTACCAAGGCAAGCACTTAGTCCACTGAGCTATCTCGCCAGCCCGTCCACAGTCTATTCTGACCTACCTACATTAATATGCAGTCTGTGTAAATGCCTCAGACCAAACATAAGTAACCTGACTCTTGGTGACTTGGGCAAGAACTTGTTCATGGGGAGAAGGGTAGAACATGGCAGTTTTTGTGGAGTGGTGAAGACCAGGAGAAGATAAAGCGGCGAAGTAGAGGCAGAAAAAACGAGAAACACTAAGGGTGTCCAAGCAAGCGAGACAGGTAGATGAGGAGAGAAGAGGCTCTGCAAGGGGACCTAATGGTCAGAGAGGGAGCTGGGTGTTCTGCGGGGTGCAGTCTCTGTCTCTGAGGGCCAGGAAGACTTACGACCCATATTGAAGAGGAGCGGGGCCGCACTTCAGGGAAAAGGGAAAAATAGAGAGTCCTAAAGAGTTGTTAGTACAGAGAAGTTGAGTCTTTGCTTCATGACTTTTATTTTCTTTGTGAAGAAGCTGTGGGTAACAGAAGAAGCAGGCTCAGTGTGAAGAGGGATCTGGGTTTGAAATTCATCTGTAGAACTTGCTGGGTGTGGGAGAAAAGCTTCATTTGTACTCCCAACTGCTGTGCTCCCTGAGACTTGCTTTATGTGGTTCTCTCTCTCTTGACTTCGGGCTCAGTTGTGATTTGCCGTGGCTACAGCGCAGCCAGGAAAGGCTTGAGAAAAGCACAAAGGTGTCTCTCTTTCCTTTCTTAGACTCTTGAAATTTCTATGAGAAGAAACCAAGTAGAAGCTGAGCAAACTCATGGAAGAGAGGAAGTGATCCAACTGAGGCTGTCCTAACCTAGCCAAATCCCAGCTCTGAAGCACTCTTGCCACCCAGAAAAGCCTGGATCTGATAAACCCTACAGGAAATGCACGGAATAGTGAAACACGCTAATGACTCCTCAGCGATACAAGTTCCGAAAGCCAAAATGTGGTGTGTTCTGGGCAGCCAGTAACCGATCCATGGGTAATGGCAAGAGAAAGGAAGAGGGAACTATTACAGATAGAATGGATCAAACTGTAGATCGAGGCCAGGGAGATAGTTCAATAGAATAAGCGCTTGCCTGGCAGGCACAAGGGCCTGAGTTCAATCCCTGGTTCCGCCAAAATAAATAAATTAATAAAATAAAATGACTTCTTAAAAAAAAAAAAAAAAACAACTGTAGATCAAAAATATGAAAGAAACTTGGAACCTAAATGGAGCATATTACTGAGGACATTTGGACATTGATTTGCTACTTAATGATATTGAGAAATATGTTTTGTTTAGATGTCATAATGGTGTTGTAATTAGCTATTTATAGACTCCTTAAGTTAAACTAAAAACAAAAGAATCTGATGAATCTGTTAACCTTTAACATAGATAAAATCCTGGTAGTTTGATAAAGCTTAATTTTAGCATTTGTCTTATAATAAACAGTGTAAAATTTTCATTATGAAATCCAAAGTCCGATATGGAGTTGACTGAGGCTGGACATGGTGGTGCACACCTGTAACGCCAGCGTGCAGGGGGCTAAGGCAGGAGGTTCAAGGCCAGCCTAAGCTACGGAGTAAAACCCTGTCCCAAAAAGAAAACAACGCTGACGATAAAGTGAGGATTAGAATTTTTATTAAATCCAAAATGTATCAGTATTTGGTGTCAAGTGCTACTAAACATGTGGTTTAATGAAAACCATGTGACAGATGCTTGAATTTCAGGAACTGTGTGTGTATGTGTATAGGTGTTTCAGTTGAAAATCTGATCCTGCCTAATTTGATTCCAAATATATGTGATATTTAAAAAAAAATTAAAGTCTTTTTAGAAATATAAACTAACATCTAAAGCAACTGAAGATGGAATGGTGTAGGGATTGGCTTCCAGATAACTCGTAGCGTTGGGTAAGCAATAAGTGAGACCGTGTGAGCAACAGGGAGTTTGCGACTGTTGGAGCTGCACAATGGTACGTGGGCCTGGTAAATGGTTCTCCCTGATTTTATGTAGGTCTAAATTCCATTATAAAGTTAACAAAAAGCCCTTTATGTCTCACCAACTATTTCCCAAAACTAACCACTAACAATTTGCTAACAATTTCCTATATATTTCTCCAAAGTTGTCCATGAACACTCAGGCAAATCCATGCCTATCTACTGATCAATAGGTATAATTTTTAACTAGTGGAATCATACTGTAGATGACAAAAAAAAATTAAATAAATTAAGTCCCACTTGGTTTACATTATACCAAACATTTGACTAT
>NW_004524676.1:4866353-4868009 GCF_000260255.1 Octodon degus
GCCTCTCCGCAGCCTCTGAGCAGCTGCTCCTGCAACCCCGACCCTTCACAAAGAGAATGAGACTGTGAGGCGCGGGGCTCTGTGCTCAGCCTGAGAGAAGACTGAGCGCAATCACTGTAATAGCCTTTGTCATAACCTGCTAAAAATCTAGCTGATACATGGTTGCCGGGAGAGAAATGTTTCCCGGTAACTGCTGTGTGGGTTCTTGATTGTCCAGCATTCACAACTCACAGCACTTGGCAGATTATCTCCTAGTCTTTGTTGTTGTTGTTTTCTATTCAAAGAGAAAAGAAACACAAAGGAAAGTACAGCAGTAGGTCAAGAGGTACATCAAGTATTCAGTAAGCATTACGCAATTCAATTTATATAATGTCCTCACTGCTATACTTGCACGTTCCCATATTCCTTCTAGTTCCCAGATACTCTGCCAACTTTGAAATAAATTCTGGCAAGCTGGCTTACCTCTGAAAGTCATTTGGAAGTGTTTTCCACTTTGACCCAGCAGCCCTGGACCCTTACTGTCCTGCTTCGCCCCCTCACCTTTCCCGCCGGGGCTGCTCCGCCCTGCCTCCAGCATCCCTCGTCCGTACCCTACATTCTGCTCCAAGCTCTGTTTGCTGATTTCCTCCTGTAACTGACTGGGAGAATTCCCAGGTTGTTTCCAGGCTGTTCAGCCTCTTTGGCACCACTGGTTCGTTGGTCATTTCTAACGGCTTTTCCTCGGTCCAAAGTGAAATGCGAGACTGCTGAAAGATTCTGAGGAAATTATTCTGGATGCTGCTGACAGCGGGCTTTTCAACTAGTTTGCATTAGCAAAGGCTTCGAAGTCTTCCGTGCCTCGCATTCACACTGAAATTCTAAAACGTTCTCCAATTTGACCTGAATTACTGCTTTGGACAAAATCAGGGGTACACATTACATTATGCATTTTGTCATAGTCTCCAATATTTATACCAAAATAGTGCCCTCAGAGGAACTTTAAATTGTTTTACATTTACAGCCAAAATCACTAAATATATACAGACAAGTTAATCCCTACTAATGTTCTGCTCTAAGGCAGCTCTTCTCGGAACCAAATGTAGCATATTTATTTAAAACTATTTATCTACTTGTAGTATATGCTTACCGTAGAGAAGGCCCTGGGGATTCTATGGTGGATAGAATGGTCCCTGTCCTCCTAGTGTTTACAACCTACCTAAGGATATAGAAAACATACTATTAATTAAATAAGTATAATAAGTATAAATTGTGATAAGAAAAAGGTGAAATAGATGCTGGGCTTAGGAAATGAGATTTATGTACTAAGTATATCTCAAAATACATTTTTTTCAGAATACATTTTAAAAATAAAATATGTAGGTCTTATTAAGAGATTATTTAGGATGAGAAAAAAATTGAGATCACGCAATGTCTAGCTAGATCATATGGGCAGAATGTGGGGACTATAAAAGAAACTCAGGATTCGGAGGTACAGGAAAACCAAGAATTAGTGTTTTGACATATTAAGCTTAAGTTTATTAGCTATAAAGTGTAAACATCAAGTAGAAAATAATGTATAAATATCTTTAAAATAATGTAAGACAGGGGCTGGGGAGATGGCTCAGTGGAATAAGTGCTTCCCTGGCAAGCGCAAGGGCCTGAGTTCAATCCCTGGTT
>NW_004524676.1:4868109-4869817 GCF_000260255.1 Octodon degus
ATAATTTACACTGGGCCGGGGAGATGGCTCAGTAGAATAAGCGCTTCCCTGGCAAGTGCAAGGGCCTGAGTTCAATCCCCGGTTCCACAAGTAAATAAGTAAATAAATAAATAAATAAATAAATAATTTGCACTGATATAAGCCCTCTACAGAGGACATATTTTGAGTCATGGGCAGATAGGCCTGGTAGACACTTTTCCTCTTCGCCAGCTGACAGTTTAAAACTGTGTTGGAATCTTTTGAAGCATCTCCCCAAGGAGGTAAATTTTAAATGCACTTGTACTGAAAGCTCCCCCCCAAGTCCACATGTGCAACGTTCCATGAGCCCCTCCATGAAGTTTGAACAGCTTGATACATGTGTCATTGCATATCACGGCTGTTGATGATGAAGCTCACGATGAGGATGAGGCATAGATCCCCACAAACTGATGTGGTGACCGAAGTGCAGAATCTGCCTGAGAGCACGTCATCTGATTGGAAGTGATGCTCAAAGTAAGAGACTGTGGAAACCTCAGGAAGAAAAATTCTCATCAAAGCCAAGCAAGAGCATTTCCCTTTACATTTTCCCAGGCCAAAATTGTCTTCCAGTCTGTACCACTCGGGTCTTGGTGCTGCCAGCCGTAGCCCTGCACCATATCAGCTGCTGCTCTGGGCAAAGTTCACACTCAGTCCTCCATCCCACGAGATGCCCGAGCAACTCTCCGAGGCTTTAACTATGAGGTAGCAGCACCACCAATATATCGAGTGCAAAGGCGAAGCAATGCTTGCTTGGCAAGCACAGGAAAATGCCTGCACGAAAATTCTGAGTGATGTATGTCCCTCCAAATTCGGTCAAAAATACAGTTAAGGAAAAAATACATTTGATAGTATGTCTAAGACATATATTCATTTCTCCTGTGCAGATTCTGTTTTAATTATCTTCCAATATTATTGTAGCACGCTGGAGTGCTGTGTATCTGTAATGTGCTTAGTAATTTACAGTAGAATGTCTTAGTCTGAGCAGCAGGAGCTACATAGATACAGTATTTAGCTCTAAGTTATGTAGTCTTTGGGGCCAGTTAGTTGGCATTTAATCAGAAACCACTAATCCAGAAGAAATTTTCTATGGCACTTGATTGCTTTTATCTTCAATTAACATCAGAAGATTTTTTTGTTACTACACTGAATGTCACATAGTAGTGGATGTCCACAGGTAGTGGAACCCATTCTTCTGTGAACCTGCACTCTGAGGATATTTTAGCTCTCCTGAGAAATTAGTGTGCTTAATCCTGTCATGGAACTTGCACAACTCCTTGTGTTTCTTGATGTGTTTCAGCTGCCAAGAACTTGAGCTAACTTTAAAGTTTAGTTGCTATGGCTCTTTTTGGTCTGTATTTCCTCATTCCTATCCTCTCCCTGTTTGACTTTAGATGTTTTGATTACTATGATGCTTTTGTGGAGCTGCATTTAGTGAGCCTCCTCAAGTTCTCTGATTAATAAGCCCAACAGGCAGTTAGATACATCTTTGTGTTTTTAGCAGCTTACACTTAGAGCTCTTTCACTGAGAATCCGGCTTCTGTAAGGAGTCTCCTCCCAGTTCCCTAGATCAGCTGGATCTTCCCTTTGGGCAGGAGAAATGCCTCTGGGCTTAGCAGTGAGAGAAGCCTCCTCCTGGCTGCAAGGAGCGCAGTGCAGCCGTGAACTGCGGCCTCTCCGCAGCCTCTGAGCA
>NW_004524676.1:4871517-4875245 GCF_000260255.1 Octodon degus
ATATATAACATGATATATACCTATATATATATCTATTGATGGATAAAAGCAGCTGTACACAATATACACATGAATGCACAAGACTGGCTTCCAACAAAGCTTTGCCTTGGAATTTTCTATAATTCTTACATTTCATTAAATATTGTCCTTTTTATTTTCAGCTCCTTAAGAGTAGCTTTCAGGAGGTACAAAAGCAGGTGGTAGAGGACGTAACTCAGTATAAAGCACTCGCCTAGCGTGGGCCTGGCCTTGGGCTTAGGCACAGCCCACACAAGTGCAGATGCTGAGCCAGGTTCAGCCCAGGGGCTCTGTTTTCACAGCCTCTGAGCTAAACCACATGAGATCACATCACAGATCACGCTAAGATTTAGCAGCTTAAAACAACAAGTATTTACTGTGGGACAATTTCTTTGAGTTAAGAATCTCTCTTCTTACCAGCTTCCCCTGGCCGAGGGTCCCTCGCAGGCCCCAGCGGAGTACTAGCCGGGTGTCGCTCATCTTGAGACCCAGCTGGGGAGGGCAAGCTTCCAGACTCGGCAAACGGCAGCTGGCAGGATGTCGGTCTTTGCTTGCTGTTGACCGACCATTGCCTCCTTTTCATTATTTTGTCCTGTAGTCTTTTTCCACAGGGGAGTTCGTGACATGGCAACTGGTCTCTGTAACAGGGAAAAAGACACCAAGCAACATGAGAGCTGCAGTTGCACTTTGTATGTGATCCCATCTCGGAAGTATCATCCCGCCCCCTTGGCCACATTCTGTTCGTGTAGAAGAAAGTTTGTGGGTCCAGCCCACACTCAGGATGAGGGGCTCACACAAGGACATGTGGAAAGTGGGGTTCACTGAGGGCTGTCCTAGAAGCTGCCACCACCTCTGGAGCACATGGAGTCACACAGAGAACAGCGAGGGTTCCACAATGCAGCAATGGTCAGCTGTATCCAATGTTGCTGAAAGGTCTGTAAGAAAATATTGACTAGGTAGAAGAGGTTAAAATAAAGAATTGGGGGGCCGGGGAGATGGCTCAGTGGAATAAGCACTTCCCTGGCAAGCGCAAGGGTCTGAGTTCAATCCCCGGTTCTGTCAAAAAAAAAAAAAACAAAAAAAAACTAGGGTGAATAATAAAATAAAGAATTGAATCAGGAGAGCTAAATGGAGACTTTTATTTTTTTATTTTAGGGAAGGGTCTACAGGGTGTTCAGGGTCTCACTACTAGATCAGACTCATAGTGATCTGCCTGTTTACAGCCTCCCAAGAGCTGGGATTACAGGTGCGCGCCAGCATGCCCAGTCTCAATTGCCAACTCAGTGCACCCTGGGGGAGGGACCAGCACAGCAGACGCAGGGATTGAACCCCCAGCTTTAACCTGCTGAGCTATTTGGATGGCCCTAAATGGAGACTTGTGAAGGCTACTTTCAAGAATTTTTCCTATAAAACCAGGATACTAACCCTTGTTACTTGCCTACAATCTTGTTTTGAAATTTCATACCATTTTTACTGGGTTTTTTTTCTTTTCTTTAACATTAAAAAAATGAGCAGAAAAATACCAAGGGCCCTAAATGAGGCAGTTACAAAAGAATATGGAATAGGAAAGGTTAAAATATAAGTTGAACATTATTGTATACTGGTAAAAACAATCCAATAGGAAAAGAGAGGTTATTGCAGTAAGGAGTATGAAGAAATGCAGAGTTCTGTCGTTTGGGAATAGGAAATACAATGCGAGACAGATCACTTGTGAAAGGGTGGGTCTCTGATTGGAGGGAATGTATTCTCCCTTGGAAGTTCATAGCACAATGGAAGCAATGTCCACGCAAGCTCTCTGTCACTTTAGTGGAAGAAAGAGAAAGGAATTCCTGGATAGTCTTTAGATACATGCAGATGCACTTGTAAAGGAGATTTGAGGATAGAAATTTACATGTGAAACACACTGCTACGTGGAAGGTAAATTTACTTTGAAGACAGAAGACTGCTGGGCTGGTTGAATTTTGCGTTCAAGTTTTTAAGGTAAATCAGTCCGCCTAGCGACGTGGTTCTCGAGTAACTTCCAAGTGCTCATGTGTGTGTGTGGAGAAAATGAACAGCTTGAAGTTCTGCTGACCATTAGGCGGGAGAACGCGGAGGCGCTGACTATTCAGAAAGAGTAAGAGAGCAGGGCGTCGAGGTTTGTCCAGAAGGAAGCAAAGCCAAGCCACAGGAAGAGTGTCTAGCCAAGTGGATGCCACTGGGAGACGGACGGGTGCGCACGGCAGACAGGCACCAAAGCGCGGCGGGACAGCAGGCGTGTGGAAACTTTTTAAAAACTCATTATTAACTTTTTTGAAAATCAATAATAATTATATAGCAAATTAAAAATTATAGACAAATATTGAAATGTGAAAGATAGAAGATGTAGACAGAGTGAATTTTAGAAAAATATTTCTAAAATAAATATATAACATGAGGTTAGTAATAGAATGCACATTGTAAAAAAATTATTTACAAGCTTAAATGAAAATAACAAAAATTATCTAAAATAAACATGAAGAAGGGACTGGGGAGACGGCTCAGTGCAAGGGCCTGAGTTCAATCCCCAGTTCCACCAAATAAAATAAAAATAAAATAAAATAAAATAAACATGAAGAGTTTACAGATCAGTCATAAACAGTTCACTCTGTGCTAAAATAAAGAAACATATTCATATAATTAGAATTCTCAAAGTAGAAGGGGTAGGCAATAAATATTTAAAGATTTAAAAATTTCTGAATTTAGTTAAAATTATAGCACCACAATTCCAAGAAAAATGAACCTTTTGCACAAGAAATATGAATAAAATCATACCAAGATACATAAAAATGAAATTGTCCAAAACTAAATGCGAAGCAAAAAATCACTGAAGCATATACATTAAAAAATTAGCTATGGAAGAACAAAATTAAATAGCATCTTATTCCACATTAGAAAGAAAAAAAAAAAAGACTAAGTGTGTAAGAAACTAGATTAATTAAAGGACTGAAAGAAAGGAAGAAAACAGATCTGTCCTCTTTGAATTTTATACTTAGCAAACATACCTTTGAAAACTAAAAGTAAAATATTTTCCAGTTATACAAACTTGACCCTGGCAAGCACAAGGACCTGAGTTCAATCCCCAGTTCTGAAAAAAAAAAAAAAAAAACTTGAAATATTCTAATACTTCCAAATATAGTATATAGAAAATAACAAAGCTCATAATCCAGAAAGCAAGAGAAGTTGCTGTATAGTCCTGGGCAAAGAATAAAGAGCTCTCAAAATGGTAGTTATGTAAAATATAATTACATTTAATATGTTTAAAAGGTCATTGAAAATTTCCACAAAACAGTATCAATCTTATGTTAGTTTATTTGCATTGTGTGTGTGTGCGTATGTGTGTGTAAAAGATAAGGAAGAACTAATATAAAGTTAATGCAAAATGGAAATACACTTTTTAAAATTTCTAATACTAGGAGTAAATATCATGCCATGTCTTTTTTTTTTTTTTTTGCAGAACCGGGGATTGAACTCAAGACCCTGTGCTTGCCAGGCAAGTGCTTATTCTACTGAGCCATCTCCCTGGCCCCCATACCATGTCTTATAAGTAGATTGTAAGTCAAAGAAGCAATATAAATCATAAACCAAAAATTAAAATTAGACAATATTCAGAAAATAAATTAAATATTAATTAATTAAAAATTAAATTAAACATTTAAAAATAATATTCAAAAATTAAAATTGAATTGTGA
>NW_004524676.1:4876180-4877322 GCF_000260255.1 Octodon degus
TTATTTTACATTTATTTATTGTGTGTGTGTGACCAGCTCAGCCCACCTGGGGGCGGGGCTGGCTGGCATGTGGTGCTGGGGGATCGAACCACAGTCCCCAAGCTTGTTCCAAGTAGGCACTTTAGACCACTGAGCCATCTCTCCAGCCCCTAGGGTTGGCTTTGTCGTCATAAAATTCTTTAGTTCTTTGTCATGGAAGTATTTCACTTCTCCATTAAATTTGAAAGTTTTGCAGGGTATATCAATATGGATTGGAATTTGCTTTCTTGCAAGACTTGAAGTACTTTGCTCCATGCTCCTCTTGACTCGATGGTTTGTGAAGAGAAATCTGCCACTATTCTGATGGGTTTTCCTTTAAATATGATCTGTTTCTTTTCTCTAGCAGCTTTTAGTATACTGTTCCTGTGCTGGATTTCTGGGATCTTGATTATTATGTCTGGGTGTGGTTTTAATTGGGTTGATGTTATCTGGAGTTCTATATGCTTGGGTTACCTGAATGTCAGTTTGTTTCCCCATATTTGGGAAGTTTTCTGCTATTACTTCTACCCATACATCATTTATATCAACTCCTTCTTTCTCTTTTTTTTTTTTTTTGACTCCTTCTTTCTCATTGATGCCTATTAGTCTCACATTGCTCATCTTTGCATTGTCTTGCAGATGTTGAATTTTTTTTCCTGAATCCTAGTTGTTTTTAAGAGATCTTCTCTTACCTTTTCACTAGCTGCAATGGTGTCTTCAAGGTCTTCAAGGTCTATTTTCACTTTCATTCAAACGGTTTTGCCAGCTTGTGACTGAGGTTTTAATTTCCGGTGTAGTACTTTGAATCTGCTTCATGCATTCTATTTCTTCCCTGTATTGCTCATTCAAGGATTTCATTATTTTTATGTTCTCCTCTCTTTTTATCAGTGTCTTCTTTAGAAGCACTCAGTAATTCTTTCATTATAGTTATCATTTCTTTTTTTACTTCAGAAATTATTTCTGATCTGATTTCCTCTATACCTTTCTGCAGTTGTTTCTTTACTTCAGATGCTATTATTTCAGAGATTTCAGGTGTGTGCTTTCCAATTTCTTCTATATTACTGTCTCCTGCATTTGTTCTGGGTGGACTCGGGGCTTGGGAATGCATTTTGTTCCTTCTCTTT
>NW_004524676.1:4886257-4902969 GCF_000260255.1 Octodon degus
TGGGCTAGGACTGGGTCTAGAAATCTGATTTTTACATGAGCATTGGTCAGCGTATTTTTATCCCACGGTTATCCAGTCACGTGAGTCACCTGTCAGGAGAGACCCCTGTGGAAGTATTTAAGGTTCTGGGCAACAGACCGACAGCTTTGAGGTAAATACATGCATGTGAGAAAAGCTAAGAAATTCTCCAGAGTGAGGCATCTGTAAGGAAACAGTTCCCAACGACTCTCAGTATTCATTTTAATTTTTGAAATTGATGTATTTATGTATTTATTTATTTGGCGCAGAGTCTCTCTATGCAGCTTAGACTCATAGTGATCCTCCTGTCTCAGCCTCCCCAGCAGTGGGATTACAGGCGTGCGCCACCACGCCTGCTTTCAGTGGTCCCTCAGCTCAGGCCGGCACAGCACGCAGTACCAGCAACTGAACCTG
Organism: Octodon degus; assembly: GCF_000260255.1. Lineage (NCBI taxonomy): Eukaryota > Metazoa > Chordata > Mammalia > Rodentia > Octodontidae > Octodon > Octodon degus. The sequence continues at coordinate 4,886,690 of NW_004524676.1, forward strand.
GGTCCCTGTGCTTGCCAGGCAGGTGCCTGGACGGCCAGGCTGTCTCGCCAGCCCTCAGTATTCATTTAAATGGTCAGATTCTTCCTTTTATTTTAGCTAAGATGCAGGGTGTTTATCCCTGAAGGGTTGATTAAGCACATATGAACTGTTAACCCTGAGCATGTTTTCCTCTGGTTTGCCAGAATATGTGTGTGTGTGTGTGTGTGTGTGTGTGTGTGTTCTATTTTTAGTTATAATACATGTGTTTATGATGTCAAACTACTACATAAATCTCTCATAGACTTCCAGATAATTTGTCTGCTTAATTTTTAATTGCTGAGATTCAATAAAGTCAGCTATCATATTTCCCATAATTGGTATTCTTTGTATTTTTTCTAATAATTTAGAATTACCATCTTTCTTTTTTAATTTTTGATTCATTTTAATGAGAGAAAAGATAAAATATCAATGAAACGTTTCAAAACAGGTTAGTAGGACAGTTACAATAATTAATACATCACATATTGTTGGCTTCCTAGTAGTTATTCAGAGGACAAGATACAGACATGAAATCCTGTCTAAACAATTTTATTACAAACCTTTCTTCTCACTGAACTAAGAGAAAGTGACTATATATCTATCCTATCTTGTATATACATATATATTATTTCCCTGCAAACCAGTCCCTTATCTATATCCCCCTTTTTTGTTTTATCTTGTCAGAGATGGGTGCTCCATTGCTGTCAGAGAAGCTGTATTTGGAGAAGTCTTTAGAGGACCTTTTCATACTTGATGCCAGTCCAAATATTGTCAGTCCTTGAATAATGTTTCTTCTTTAGATTTATTTTGCCTATTGTTAATATAATTTCATCAGCTTTGTACTACTTCTTTCTTAGTATATTTTTACATTCTTTTAGATGTAAGTGCTTTGTGTCCTTATATTTTAGATGTGGGTTTTAGATATAGCTGGAAATTTAAAATCTACTCTGACAATCTCAATCTTCTAATTAATGAATTTAGTACATTTACATTCATTGAAACTACTAATACCTGTTATCATTTTGTTTTATGCTTTCTATTTACCCTTCTTTAGTATACTCTGTCCTCCCCTCTTTCTTGCTTGCTATTAAATTAATATTTCATTCTCTTTTCTCTACTAGATGAATATACATTATATATATATATATATATATATATTCCATTTTCTTAATGGTTAATGTTAACATCTGAACATTAGGCTAAAGTTAATGAACATTTCTATAGTTGTTCTGAACAATTTTAACTCTAACTCCACTTGCATATTATCTTTCTACAGTATTTTAGTTTAGATTTTCCCAGTACTAGGGATTAAACCTAAGGCTTACTACACTGCACTCTGTCCCAATCTGTTTCTTATGCCTGAACTGCTAAGCTTCCTGGGCTGAGCTCCAGCTCTGATCCTCCTGCCTCAGCCTGCCACAGCACCAGGCCTACCAGCGTGTGCTGTCATGCTTGTCCCACTCTTACCCTTACATCCTTGGTATGATGATTATTCAATATATCTGGCCACAAAATTCTTCGTGTATAATTCCTTTTTGCACATCATTAATGTATTTCTGGGTTTATAATCCATCTTTATGCAATATATTCTTTTTTTAATGAGTGGCAGTTTTTACAGAAATTTTCTTCAGTTTCATATCATTCTTGAATTTAAATGTTTAGTTGTGTGCAGAGTTTAGATTCACAGTTTTTTTTTTTTTCTCTAGAACTTTGGAGATATTGTTCCATTTCTTCTTCATCCTACTGCTACTAGTTAAGAGAACGGCCATTCTTTTGTAGCCATCTTTTATTTCTTGGTTGCTTTATTTTCTGTTTTTGACTGTGATTTATCTAGTGATAACATTTTTCCCCCTTAAAGGTTTTCCCTTCGGAATTTGTAGTTGTTACATTGACCGAACCCTCCTGAGTGTGGAGATCCCACGCACAAGTCTCTTGCTTATAATAGCTCAAATCAACAATTTTCCAGCTTTAGCGTGACACAAAAGCATGCGCCATGGATCAGTCTGTTTTTCACTTTCAGTACAGTAATCAATAAGGTGCATATTCAATGCTATATTTTAAAGTGGGTTTCGGTTAGAAGCCTTTGCCTGCTGTAGGCTAGCGCAGGCGTTCTGGGCGTATTTAAGGCAGGTAAGACTCAGCAGAGATATTCAGGCAATGTGAGAAGTAAGTCACGGTGGGCTTGTCGGGCTGGCATAGCGCATCGGGGGTCGCCACTCATCCCCACTGCGAGTTGAGAATTTCCTGCCCTTGCTCAGGTCTGGACAGTTGCTCAGCTACTTCCTCCTAAATAGTATTTCTCTTCCAACCATTCTCCACTCTCGCTCCACCAGAATCCTGAGACCAACTTTTTATGCACTTCTTTGGCTCCATTTTTCACTTCTTTTAACTTCTCTTTCATATCTTTATCTGTTTCATCTTTTAGGTAATTTTCACGCATCTATATTCCAGAGACTATCTCTCTCCAGGTGTTTATTTTGCTGTGTAGTGAAATTCTTACTTTGATGTTTACATTTTCATTTTCATTTTAGGTGTTTCACGTTTTCATCTTTGAGATACTCATGGGAATTTTTACAACTTGTTGATCTTTTTATTGTACTGACCTACCCTTGTCTGGCCATAAGGTCGGGGAGTTCAGGGAGGGAGGGCTTCCTGAGAGAGCCAGTCAAGCCAAGGTCAGAAGTACACTTTCCAGGTGACACTAGGACAGATGAAAGCCTTTCAGGCAGCTGCAGCAGTGTGTGCAAAGGTCCCAATCATTTCATAATGTATTAATATAATTTTAAAAATACTTATTTTAAATCTTCTCTCCATACCTTGGTTACCTGAAGACTCTATGGGTCTATATCTGCTGCTTAATGCATTGTATGAAGTTTGTTTTTGATGGGTTGCTTACTGTTATATTGCAATTTTAGATTGTAAAGTCATTTGTGAAAGAGTTTTAACTCGTGGAAATCTACCCTGACTTTTACATGTACTACTGTAGTAATATTTCCTGGATATGCATTTTAGTTTTCTGTGGCCTGCCAAGATGAGCTCTTAGGAAGATTATGGAATTATGGAATTAAAATTGAAATCCAAGTTACACATTTAAAATGAATATGCTGTATCTTATACTATAATTTTTAGCTTTTAATTCCTTTATGCCTGATTATTTTTATTTTTCTTTTTTATAGACAAGGTCTCACTACGAAGCGCAGGCTGGCCTTGACGTCACTATATGGCCCAGGCTGGCCTTGACGTCACTATATAACCCAGGCTGGCTGCCCAGTCGTGGAAGTTCTGCTTCAGCCATCCAAGGGCTGGAACTACAGGCTTGTACTTCTATGCCTGCCCAGCTATGCCAGCTTTTATATTTAATTTAATTTTCCACTCTACCAAAAGTAAAAATGTTTACTTCCCTATCAAAATCCAAATTAATCTTTGTACAATTTATAAAACCTAATCATAACCCTACTTCACTGATTTTTTATTTTATTTAAATTTTTAAAACTAGAGTGTAGGGGCCAGTGAGCTAGTTCAGCAGGCTAAAGTGCCTGCTTAGGCAAGGTTAGGCAGGTGCAGGGGACCGTGGTTCGATCCCCAGCACCACATGCAGTGCCAGTCCTGCCTTCAGGGTGGGCTGATCCAGCCAAAAAATAAAAAATAAAAATAGAGTGTAAAATAATTAAGATGTCCTCGGATCCCCGAATGATGTGACTCCTGGCACCTTCCAGTCACATCTCACTGCCCTCTGCTCAGGTCCTCCAGGGTGTGGTCTTCCTCCCACCTTTGTGCCTTTGTGCACACCGTCCCCTCTGTCATCCCGTGTGTCTCTCTCCTGGCCTGGCCTAGAAATTCCTGCTTCTCAGTCTGATCCCAGCTTGAATGACCCTCTTTCAGACACCTCCCTGAACGCCCTAATCTTACAGACAGCCAAGGTTAGGCTCCTCATTGTTCACTCTCGAAGTTCCCTCAGGATTTTCTTCATGTGCAGTTCAATCATCCTCACAACTGTAATGGTTGTCCCCTAAACTTGAACAAAATCTATAGAAATGAGTTTGGCTCAGTTTTGTTCATCCAACTATTTCTTACTTTGCTCATGTTCAAGAAGAAATCAAACACTGTTTACCATTATGCTTTGTGTTTTGAGATACACATACACATTTTTATTCAATATAAACTTGCTGCACAGAACTGTACCAAGAAATCAAGTACTCTTTCAAACTACTGCACAGTGTTATTAACTGACAGTAGCCACTGTTGACTACTTTTGTTGTCTACATTGTATTTCACATTTACTGACGTCCATTAAAAAAACTAAGAATAACATTTCATGTAAGATAAACTCTGTAATAATGATGCTATCTAATAGGAATGAAAAAAAAATTTCTTTTCACATTGAATAGAAGGAAGCCCAAGATAGAAATATATTATGATAATGAATCATAATATGTGAAATATATTATGATAAAGCATAGAATGCAAATTTAAAATATGAATACTTAGCTAATCAAGCTTACTCTCCTTAATATACAGACATTTTATAAAAAGGTATCTGACTAAACAAAGTACCCTTTGATTCAAGTAATTCTTACGTTTTCCTTTGAACAAAGCTGATTTGCTTCTTAAATTGGGATTCATAATTCTGATATTTTCTCATTTTCAAAAAAAAAAACAACTTATACCTTTCTGCTGGATAGTTAAGACCAAGATAAAGCAAGACCTGTATAACAAAAAATGTAACTTTTGTGTCTCACAAGGTCAGTCAGATCCCCTCAGGATTTACCCTGAAACTCTGTACTGCACTTTATAGATCCTTTGTCAGTGTCAGCCATGTGGATGAGTCACAGCCATTGCTTGACCATTTAGCACTCTGTGAAAACCTGAGAGAATGTTTTCTCTCCATGTGACTCTTCTTAGGCATACTCTACATCATTGATCACTTTCTTCTGTGGCCCCATAATCTCCTTGATCAGAAAATTTGGGACACTACTGAGTTATAGGATATTACAGTACAGGTTCTCTTATGTACTGAGTCCTCACTGACCTAGAAGGGCTAGGGCCAATATTTTGGATATTTGAATGGCAATGGAATACCCATCTCTGACAAAACTAAACATAAAAGGGGGATATAAATGAAGGACTACTTTGTAGTGGAAAAAATATATACATATATATCTGTATATACAAATTAGTTAGGTTAGATATACAGCTACTTTCTCTTAGTTCAATGAGAAGAAACTTTTGAACTAATAGTGTTCAGACAAGATATCATGTTTGCATCTTGTACTATAAATAACTCCAATGAAAACAACAATATACAATGTATTATTATCACTGTCCTGCTAATGTTTTGAAACACTCTGATTGCTATTTCTTTCTCAATACAATTAATTTTAAAGAAATAAATTATTATTTTAGCTCCACATATGCTACACAGTACATAGCAACAAATACACATTAAACACAGAATCTCATTAACAAACTCTATATCATTTTATAATGAAATTCTTTGTTTTATTCTTGTTACTCCTCAAAAGACACCAAAGTGACTCTTTGTGGATTTTTTAGACTGTGTCATTTGTCTAGTCTTCCTCTGCAATGACTCCCACAGCGATTTTCTGGCCCTGATCCTCATTGAGCAGGGGTCCCAGGCTCCTCCCCTGCTTGTGCTCTCTGTCTCCCCAATCAGATCAATACGTCAACAGATCACGTACATTCAAGCCTATGAGTATTATGATTCTCCATGCGGGCTATTTAGTTTGAAGGACAGGAAGATTAGAGAGCACAGCTATGAGCTCACTTAGTTGCGTGGCTTTAAATACCAACATATGAAAATGATTTCAGGCTTATGTCTCCAGCTCCAGTTACACTCTATGCCTGTTATGTTTTGTTCTAAGGTCCTAAGACTAAACAAAGTTTTGCTCACCTAATCTATTCTCCAGAAAACACAGGCAGCAAAACAGATACATATGAATTGTATTAGCAAATAGAAATAATTGCTATAAAGAAAACAAAACAGAAGGAATAGAATTCAAAGTAATGCTATTTTGTTTAGGATTTTCAAAAAGGCTTTTCTATGGAAATAATATTTGGACAAAAAATATGAGTGAAGTGAGGACACAAGTCATGGAAATACCTGGGAAAGATAATTAGAAGCCAAAGAGCAGCAGGTACAAGGTGCTCAACTCAATGCACACCTGACAGTCATTTTTTTAATTTGTTTTTCCTTTTAAGTACTTGTTTGTAGGACATTCCATTTATAGTCATCTTGGGTGCAAGTGCATAACACAACTTGATTCTTTTCAATGCCCTTCCCTCCCAACTCCCCCTCTTCTCCAAAACCCTTTTCCCTATTTTTATTCTTGTTGATACTATTAATTTTATCTCATGTTAATAAGATATAATATTTAGATTCATTTAGATTATGAGCCTCCTGCACCTGTATATCTTTATTTTACTTATTTCCACTACCTTTCCCCCTCTTCTCACCCATGTTCTCTTGGTCCCCTTTCCTTGTGTAAGAGACTGATCCCCTTGTCTCTTTCTATCTAACCTTTATCTAACTTTTCACCCAAATGAAAGACATTATATGGTATTTAAGCTTGTAATCTCTGATTCGTTTCATTAAGCATTATATTTTCCAAGTGTATCAATTTTCCTATACATTTCTCTAATATAGTCAAGTAGTATCCATTAAATATGTATACCACATTTTCTTTGTCCAGTCATCTATTGATGGATATACAGAAAGTTGATATGGCTTGTGTGTAGATGTCACTCCCAAAGCCTCCTGCAGACATAAGTGTAACTTTTCCAGAGGTGGCTGGGTCTAAAGTATAATGCTGGGATTGATTCATGGTGCAATGTTAGGATCAAGGACACTACAGCTAAGGGTGTGGGTGCTATTTACCCTGAGTAGCCTAGATAAGATATAAGGGATAAAAAAATCTGTGATCATCCACTGCTGCTTGGCAACTTTCTGCTTGCCATGAACTGTTTTCTCCTCTCCTGTCTGCCACACTACCATGCTTTACAGACAGTTGACAGTAGACTGAAACTTCTACACATCATGAGCTAAGTAAACCTTTCCCTCTTTAACTTTGGGTGTTGTGTATTTTGTCTCAGCAAGGAGAAAAGTAACTAATACAGAATTTGGTACCAGAAGTGGGGTTCATCGTTGTTACTACACATGATCATGTAACTTAAGAACCATTGGTATTGGTTTATGGGAAGGATAAGTGTTTCAAAAAGCTCTGAGATGCCAGCTGAAAAACTAGAGCTGGCGTACCTGAAGGACTACTTGATGGGAGATTCTGGTCAGAGCTCAAAAGATCTGAATGCTGATGGAAATTCTACTAGTTTTTAAAGACAAGCCTCAGGTGGTTTTTCTGGGAAGAAGAACTGAATTGTGGGACTCCAGCTGTATGTTATACCTTGGAAGAAAATCTGTCTGCATTATGCTCATGTCCAAAGACTTTGCCTGAGACTGAGATTAAGTGTGTAATACTACTTAATCTTGCAGAAGAAATTTCAAGGTAGTCTAATATTGAGGTGATGGCATCTACCATTGAGGGCTTTTAGCCAGATTTATGTTGTGAATCAAGTGTAACTAACCCAGTAGAATGATGTGAAACATTTTGAGTTTGTCCAGAAAGGACACTCCAGCAAAGCTGTGGACTGCAAAGGTAGACCAGGGATCTTGATTGATAAAAAGGAACAGGAGAATAGAAAAAATGGTTGGAGGGCATCACAAGAAACAGCAAGACTCCACCCTTTGCAGCCTCAAGATTGCAAAAATGAAAGACTTTGCTTTGAGAATACCACCCCATGCACCATGTTCTATAATGGCAGCAGCTTTAGGAAGTTGTTCCTTAAAACTTGGTTCATAGACACTAGTTCCCTACACCCAAGTAAGAAGGAAGCCTGGCTCCTGCTTCAGCAGACAGTAGACCTTTGTGTCATCCACATGCTGATTTAGGTGCACACAGAATATAAGAGTTGTGGGGTCAGAAAGGTTTCCATCCAGACTTGAAAAGAAGGCCAGGGAAGCCAAGCAGTGTGCCTTTGGGCGAGCAGAGTGTAAAGCTGTGATTATAGTGGATGCCCCAGGAGCTTGGAAAAGCCAAGAGCATTCATCATCTAAGGAAAGCTGCAGAAAGTGAGCAAAGCCAGCCAAAGAAAAAAGCCGTGAAAGCTACAACCATCTCAAGTGCCACAGGGGTGGAATCACCCAAGCTCTTTATTTTATTTTATTTTTTTTCAAAATTTTATTGATAAACAGATAGCAATGAGACAGTTTCAAATCAAATCGGAAGTACAGTTTCAACAAATAATACACTGCATATATTCTTCTTAGTGGTTAATTGCTGTACAAGATGCGGACTTGAGATCCTATTTACAAACACCATTAGAACAAATCATTCTATTCATTAAGAGAATGCAACTATATATCTAGCCTAACCACTTTGAATACACAGATACAAAATGGACATTCCCAAGCTCTTTAGAGTTTACAGCTTTCCACAGATTGCTAGTGATGCCGGAAGTGGAACTGTGAGATTGAATGTTTGCCCAGCTGATTTTGGTCTTGCTTTGTTCCCATTCCTTGCTATCCCCGAATCTGTAAGTTTTGGAATAGAAATGTCTTGTGTCATTGAATGTTACAAGTATTTAACTTTATTATCATTTGTACAGAGCATTAAAGATAAGATTGTGCCTTAAATCTGAAAGGAGACTTGGACTTTTCAGCAGTGCTAAAACTATTAGGTCTTTGGCAATTCTTGGAGATGGACTAAATGCCTTTTGCATAAAAATATGTGCATGAGTCTTTGGAGGCATGGGGGCAGAATGTTATGGCTTGTGTTTAGATGTCCTCACCCCAAAGCCTCATCTCAGCATAGGTGAGCCCTTTTCAGCAGAGGCTGGATCTGGAGTGTGAGACCCTAGAGTAGGTTCAAGGTGCCGTGCTGCAATGAAGGGCACCTGATTTATAGCCATGAGTGTGACCCACTTAAGTAGCTTGGATAAGATACAAGAGACAGAAAGAGCTCTGGTTGTCCTTATTGCTTTGCTGCCACTGTAAACTGTTCCCCTCTATGATGCCCCTCTACGATGCACCCTGCCTTGGACTCAGCCAATTATCAACCAAAACCTCTACAATCTGTGACCTAAATAAAGCTTTCCTCCTTTAACTTTGGATGTCAGGTATTTTGTCTCAATGATGAAAAAAGTTGCCTAAAATGGTTTTGTACAACAGTAAGAAGGGCCCTGTCATGGGTGACTGGGGAGAGTGGAGCTGATATGGGGAAGTAGCCTTGCAGCAGGCCATTTTCTAGCTTCCTAGATCATCCAAGGGACTTGGGTTTTATCTTGTGACAGAAATAAAGTCACGAGCAGACTAAGTGATGAGCTTGCACTGTAGAAGTCACTTTGGCCTCTCAGTAGCAGAAGGGAATGGAAAATGTCCACGTGGCAGCTAACTGTCTCTTAAACTAGAATGGAGGTAATGGAATTAAAAATGGTCATAATTGGAGACTATTTTAAGTTCAGCTTCTAGATTTACTAATGGACTAGGAAGGATTATTCTTTTTTAAAATTTTACCCAAATGCCAGGCACTGTGATCTCATCAATCGCGGGTACTTTAAATTTGGAATGCCTTGTGAGCATTCAGGTGAAAGTACTGCTTAAGGAACCACATATATCCAACTTGTCTGGAGTTTAGAGTTCAGGAGAGAGTTGCAGCTGGAGATATAAACATGGAACTTAATAGCCACGCGGCTAGCTGAGACCGGGATGGTGCTCCCAGCCTTTTTCACATTATGCTCCATGTAGAAAAATATTTGAAAGGGCACATAGGCAAAGCTGCTTAAACTAAGGGTGAACCTCCAAGAGCCACACTTTAAGAATATGTGCAAAATGTCCATTCAAACTAGTTAAGACAAATTTTTTTTAAAAAATGATGGCACTTTCTAGCATTTAGAGTTTAAGAGGTAAAAGAGGAATTAACAAAGAAACTGAAAAAAGGCTTTTTGGTAAAGTGGGAAGAAAGTCATGACTATTTCCAATCCCAGAAGCCAAGTAAAGAAAGCAGCTCAAGAAGAAAAATAAGCTACTAATCAGAGGTTGAAGGACTGGACAAGATGAAAACCAAGAACTCTTCATTACTCTTCCAAATAAACAGAAATTCAGAGAGGTTAAGCCAGGTCTAGGATGGGACCAGAGAGTATATATTTCTGGGTGGGTTTGTTTGTTTGTTTGGGACAGGGTCTTTCTATGTAGGTCAGCCTAGCTTGAACTCATTATGTAATCCAGACTGGCCTTGAACTTGAGGTAATCCTATTTTACCCTCCAGATTACAGGCATGCATCACCACAGCCAGACTGAGAGTCTCTATTTCTGTCAAAATTCCAGAGGATTTCAGATCTTGCTAATTGATGAACCCCATTCCGAGTTCCCCAGGAAAACCAATGCAACAAGCTTCTCCAGGAGACTAAGCAGTGCACCATCTTCCTCTCTAGAGCCAGGAATTGATGCTCAATGTGAGGACCAGAGCTCTTCCAAGATGAACCCGAGACATTCTTACTGACAGTGAGCTCCCGAGCTCCTCCGATGATGAGAACAGCCAAGTTCATCAGGAAAGCCAGCAGGGCAAGGTGCTCCCACAGAACCAATAGCCCCCAACAGCTTCTCCAGCAGCTGCTGCACAGCTTCACCAAGAGCTGTTTTCAAATCTACCTCTTCTGCTGCTTGCAACATCCCTCAGGTGGGCCTCCCACACCCAGCACCATGCTGGTTCAGTTTAGCTTGGTGTAAGAAGTGGATCATCAATTGGCAATCTGTGACAGGTACCTATTCTACCTCCAAGCTAGAGGTTTGGAAAGGAGAGTGGGGAACAACCACCACCCGAGAAGTCTCAAGTGATGCTATCTTCTTGGGAAATTTTGGATTGAATAAGAAGCTGAAGGGAGCATTTAGAGTAGGAATTTGAGAACAGAAGGGAATTCGCTGATGACAATAAGTTGGAGAAGGCATAGTGGAAGCATTTGTGAGTGAACAAATTTGGGTTAGGTAGGATTTGGGTTAGGTTATTAAATGTGTAGTCACAGGACAAGTCCAATTGCAGAACAAGTCCAACGCAAAATACCTTAAGGGCTCAGCCTTCTTAAGAGGACTCAGGGAAATGCAGTACAGAGGAGGTTGGTAGATCTGCCCCTTGCCCTTCCAGTCTACTTTCCACCATAATCCCTGAAATCCTCTACCTATTTAGAGTCTCTAGCTCAACAGATTCACCAGTTGTCTCAAGATTTCCTGTATGCTTCATCACACTTCCCTACTGCTGTGTCTAAGAAATTTTAATATTCTCGTCCATTGGAATTCATCTCGCCATATACCTCAAGAATTGCCTCCCCGATTCTGATATATCGCCCACACGAGACTTTGAGCTCCTAAACTGCAATTATGCAGTGACTTAAGTTCTGCATAGTATCCAAAACTTTGTTCAAAGGTCAAAAGAATTATAATTAGTTAAAATTTCCCCTTTACTCCGAGGCCTCCAGAATTCAGTGCTATGTCCAAAAGGTAGTAAAGACTCCTATAGAAGACCCAGGGCAGGCAATTCTGCTGCTGCTGCTGCTGCTGCTGCCACCTCTTTCTTCCCAATTTCAAACTCCTGTGACTAAAGCCTTTACAAGACCAAGATAATAGGGATCTCAGTAGCATGCCCCGGCTGGCTTGCATCCTTGACCCTCCTGCCTCATCTCCCAAGTCTCTGGGATTACAGGCGTGTGCCGCCACACCTAGCCTGAATAGTCACTTCTAATGGCAGTACCCATTCAAGACATGGAAATATAATACTGTCCAAGTCAGGCTGGAAACCAGAAAAGCCTACCGTTCCCAAGTTCTTTCTTTAACATAAAAATATAATTATAAAGCATGAACCTAGAAGGCTCTGATTTCACAATAAGACTATAGCACGGTAGCTTAATCCCACAGTCATTTTGTTTAGCAGTACTACACGTGCACATATGCATGTGCACACATGCTTTAAACCCTAATTTTTGTTTTTACAATTAAAATGTTTAAAGACATTTTAATCATTTAGCAGTATCTGCCTTTATTACAGCAAGTGGCATGTATAATTGTTGTTTCATGATATAATTTAACAGAGTGAATACAATTTTAAGTTTGTGCTAAAAGGAAAATACATTGATTGCACAATTTAAAAACTCCCTTCCAGGATGAGGGTAAAGCTCAGCGGTATAAACTCCTGCCTGGCAAGCTCAAGGTCCTGAGCTCATTCCCAGCACTGAAAAAACCCAACCCAAAAACTTCTTTCCTACATAAGCATATTTTATAGTTTTAACTTTGCTAAAAAGATTTATTTTAAGATGTTCCCGTTTTATTTTTGAATGTGTCTTTGTATTTTTCCTTCTTCTGCTTAGCAATACTTACTTTTCTTACTATAACCCTTCTGTGTGACTCGTCTGCGTATTCCTGCTTTTCTATGTGGATGGGCTACTCTCACATTCTTTCAAACACACGGTACAGTTGATGTTTAAGTTTCCTACTTGTTACAAATAATCATTCCTAAAAGGATTCTATGTGAAATTAAAACCTTTCTATGGAAAATGAATTCAAGCTTCTCGATTATTGTCGACTGCTATGAATTCTCTTCCCGGAGTGCTGCAGAGTCAGGGAGGAGGAATGTCAGGGTGCAGTCGTCTCCCCCCCCCCCCGCAGTTTAGTTTATTGGGCTTCCAGTTGCCTGTAGTCAGCTATAATCACAAAGTTTTTAATAGAAAATTAATTAGGGCCGGGGAGATGGCGCAGTAGAATAAGTGCCTGCCTGGCAAGCGCAGGGTCCTGAGTTCAATCCCCAGTTCTGCAAAAAAAAAAAAAAAAAAAAGAAAGAAAGAAAATACAGAAATAAGCAACCCATAAGCTTTAAATAACTCTTCTGCAGTGTATTGCCATCATTGCCCTATCTTATTATTGTTATTGTTCAACTCCTACTCCACCTAATTTATAAATCAAACTGTATCAGAGGGGTGGGAGGAGGGACGCCCTCATAGAGAGCTCAGCGTCACGCGTGCTTCAAGTCCTCAGCAGGGCTGCGGACACGGACCCCGTGGAGAGGCAGGAGGGCTGTGCCTCGGGTGCTCCGCGGCCACAGTTCACTTGGTCCCAGCCAAGGCATGGTGTCTCACAGCCACGCAGGCGGAGTTCAGGAGGGCGCGCAGAGTCAGGTAGCCGGGTTCAGACCCCAGCTCTTCTGCTTTGTTGGGAGTGTGCCCCCGGGGACATTACTTAGGCCATCTGCGGTTTCCTCGGGAATGACATTCCCTGAGCGGTGCTCTGCGTCGTTTCCTTATTGACAGAGTCGTCACACCCCAAAACTGCGAACTCACCCCTCACCTCCTGTGAGGCCAGGTCCTGCCTGTGATGCACTCCTATGTGATGAGGCATCTGTGACAAGAGTCTGCCAGGGACATTCTAGGAAAGAATAAGAAGCTGGGCCTGGTGGTGCACATCTACAACCATAGCACTCGGGAGGCTGAGGCAGGAGGGTCACAGTGAGTTCACGGCCAGCCTGAACCACACAGCAAGATCCTCTCTCAAAAATCCAAAGACTCTCCACACTAAAAAAGGAGTAAGAGGCAATGACATTCTCACTTTCTATTAGGATTCCTGTCACAAAAAATAAATTTTTTTCTTCTTATTTAATACATATTTAATTCGTTTTTGTTACTTGTATGTATATAAGGGTATCAATATAATCTCCTGTTCATTATTCGACAGATACAATGAAAAAAGGCACCATTTCACTTGTTCTTTTTTTTTTTTTTTTTTTTTTAATTTTAGGTAACATAAGCACTTGCCTGGCAAGCACAAGGGCCTGAGTTCAATCCCCATCTGCAAAAAAAATAAATAAATAAATTAGGGAAGAGTCGACAGGGTGTTCAGGGTCTCGCTACTAGATTAGACTAATAGTGATCCTCCTGTTTACAGCCTCCCAAGAGCTGGGATTACAGGCGCGCACCACCACGCCCAATCTCAATTGCCATCTCAGTGCACACTGGGGATGGGGCCAGTCATTGGTTCTTTTTTTTTTTTTTTTTTTTTTTTGCAGAACTGGGGATTGAACTCAGGCCCTTGTGCTTGCTGGGGAAGTGCTTATTCCACTGAGCCATCTCCCCAGCTCCTATTTTTTCTTTAAAAATACTTTCATGTTTATTTTTTAAATTGACAAACAGTGTTTCTTCTATGTATTATTTAGGTACATATGTGTACTGTAATGTTCAAATTGGGAAGCATCTGTCTCCTCAAATGTCTTTTTTGTGATGAACTACTCAAAATTCTTTGTTCTAAATTGTATGAAATCTATCTACATTACATTAGAGCTATCCATATTCTGCTATGTACCAAAAATACAGAATTTACTTCTATTGTTCTTTTCTTGTTTTCTATTTCAAGAGAAAGTTTCCAGCACTTTCCATTTAGTAAGGTAGTATCTGTAGGGTTTTGAAGACACACTTTATCAGTGATGCATTCCTCATTTATTAAAAGTTTTAGAATTGGGCTGACGAGATAGCTCAGCAGTATAAAACACCTGCTTAGGCAAGCTTAGGCAAGTGCAGGGACCCGGGTTCCATCCCCAGCACCACATGCTGGGCCAGTCCCAGCCCCAGGGTGTGCTGAGCCAGCCACCAAAAAAAAAAGTTTTAAAATTATAAACAGAGATTCAGATTTCTTCCTCTACTGAAATAATCATGTGATTTTCTTAATTTTATTAATATGACAAATGATACTAATTTCTTTATAAGCTATATCCAATCTAGAAATGCTGAAAATCTTACTTCCCTATGATATAATTAATGTATTATCTCTTTGGAATAGTGTTGAGTTTCACTTGTTATTTCTATTCTGGTTTGTAAGTAAGAAAGAATTTTAGCTTCCCTTCATTGTAGTAACCCTATCAGACTTGTCACTAAAGATACACTGGCTTAAACAAGCTCGTAAAAGTCATAAAATCATCCCTTCTTTGTCAGTTTTCTGGGAAAAAAGCTTCAGGATGGAAATATTTCTTCCTTAAATACATTTTAGAGTTTGCCAGTTAAACCATTTAGGCTTGAGCCCATTTTTGTAAGAAAATTTTAAATGGTTTATTTTGTTCTTAACTATAGGAATACTCAGATTTTCTATTTCTCTTTGGATCTGTATTAGACAGGTGTTTTTCAAGAATATACCTGCTCTTCCTCACTATTTTTAAAATATTGATATTTTCTTAGTATGTTTTTAACATAGCGTCTTCACAGTTTATACAATGTGCCTTGTTATTCTTAACATATTTCCTTGTCTTTTCTACTTTTTTCTAATCAGTCTTTGCATATATATATGCAGGCAGGTGCTGTGCTACTAAGCTAATTCCCTGGCACCAGAAAACATTCTTGAAATTTGTTGAAATCTGATTTATGGCCCAGGGCATGATCAATCTTTATAAACATTATGTACATTATTGAAAATAATGGACCTTGTGAAATTGTTGAGTAGAATATTATGTCTCCATCCATTATCTCTGTGTTGTTATTTGTGTTGTTCAAATTTTTTATATCTTGACTTTTTTTTTCAGAGGATTCACTTCAGAAATCCCTTTTTTTCCTGTATTTTTAGGGAAGGGTCTACAGAGTGTTCAGGGTCTCACTACTAGATTGGACTCATAGTGATTCTCTTGTTTACAGTCTCCCAAGTGCTAGGATTACAGGTGCACGCCACCACACCCAGTCTCAATCCCCATCTCAGTGCGCCCCGGGGATGGGGCTGGCATAGCAGACCTGGGGATCGAACCCCCAGCCCCTGTCCCTGCTTGCATGCACTTTAATCCTCTGAGCTATTTGGCCAGCCCTTTTTCAGAGGTTTTGGTTGAGTTCTCATCATGTTGCCCAAGCTAGTGTCAAACTCCTGGATTCAAAGGAACCTCCTGCCTCCTCCTCCTCAGTTCCTAGGGCTATGAATACACTCCACTGTGTCTGTTTATATCTTTATTTTGTTGTATGTTTGGTTTGTTTTTTATAACAGTTACTCACTGTAACTGGCTTTATCCATTTTTCCTTGTAGCACATCCATTTTTTCTTTGTGTACTTTGTATATTTTAAGTTCATGTTGCCATTTATACTTTTTTTATTTTCTTGCAGGAATGAATCTTTTTTTATACTTTTCCATTATGGACCCTGAGCTACTTTAACACCATTAGCTCTTTCCTCTAACATATATGCTATTA
>NW_004524676.1:4930665-4932095 GCF_000260255.1 Octodon degus
AACAGTGTTTGGACAGAATATCCTGTCTGCTTCTTGTACTATGGATAACCACTAAGAAGATAACAATGTACAGTGTATTGACTATCAAAACTGTCCTATTAATCAGCTGTGAAACAGTCTCATTCATATTTATTTCTCAATAAAAAATAAATATAAAAAAACTAAAACCATTATAATAAAAGAAATATTCCTATAAAAAAATTATAGAAATGTTCACAATAAAACACCCCCCTTCCCATCAAATATAACTATTCAATTGTTAAGGTTTGAAAAAGGGAAAAAGTTGAAGCAGCGGTGGCAGAATCATTACAGGGATTGTCACCCCTCGCTGCTTCTCCCAACTCCATTTACTTCTTTTTTTTCTCTCTCTCGTTAAACGTTTTATTTACGTGAGCCCGGAACCCGGCAGAATCAAAATCAACCCAGTTAAACCCAGCCCGCCCGGCGACCCTCTCGGCGGCCCGGCCGCGGGGTGAAGCGCTGGCTGCAGGACGGCTGCGGCCGCGAAGCGTCCGGGCTGGACGGGCGCCTGGCTCACACAGGTCCGTTTACTTCTTACTAGATTTGTTTAGAAATAGAACACACAGAAAGCAAGTAAACTTAGTCAAATCCAGTTTTAAAGTTTCACTGAGTTCTAGACTTTGCATTATCTGGGGCTGGGGATAGAGCTGAGCGGCATAAGCATCTCCCTGGCAAATGCACGGTCCTGAGTTTGATCTCCGCTACTCTTATTATTCTCCTGACATGCTTGTCAATCCAGCGCTGGGGAGGCTGAGAACAGGAAAACAGGAGGACTGCTACAAGTATGAGCTTCATAGTGAGTCCCTGTACCGAGTACATTAAAAAATAAAAGAAAAGTAAAAATAAAAAAAGAAATAAGGAGAATTGCATTGAATTTACTGAAAGATAACTCCACTGTACAAACACGACATTTGCTAACTTGCATTAACTTTAATGTCACCAGTAAGACGGCAGCATTCTGAGAAAAGAAATCGCAGTGTGAGTCTGTAAGTTGGAGAGAAAAGTATTTGAGCAAACAAAGGGCTGAAAACCTGGGCAAAAAGGAATTAATGAGTTTCTGAGCTTTCAAAATCTAGTTTAGAAAACTAATAACTAAACTACTAGGTTCATATATTTTAGATGGAGTATCTTTATCCTGTACCATTTGATGTGCAAGAATTAAAGCTGGAGCGCTGCCCGCAGAGCGCCGGTTGCTTTCCTGAAGAATAACTAGTCCTCGGACACCTGTAGCTGCCGCTTCATAAATCACGAGCCACGGGGCGTCTCCCTCGTGAAGTAGCTGCTCCAGAACACGTCTGAGACAGCGCTTCGGCTGGCTGCGTTGGGAAGGAATGACGCGACGCACCTACTCCGGCTGAATTCCGGGGACTCCAGAGGATTGCGGAGTGATGTGCAAGAACAGAACAAGA
>NW_004524676.1:4936954-4938221 GCF_000260255.1 Octodon degus
GGGACTGTGGTTCAATCCCCGGCACCACGTGCAGTGCCAGCGCTCCCTCCCCCCCACAACCGGCTACAAAATAAATAAATAAATAAATAAATAAATAAATAAATAAAATTAAACATAGAAGTGATTTTTTTCTTTCTTCGGGATTGCTTATCTCAGCATATTTATCATGATTGCTGGATATTTTAACAGTTGGTGTTCTATGTTGGTCACATTTGATTGATTCTCTAATCGTCTGTATAAATGAGGAATCTTTTCTACTTCACTCTTAGAGGAATTTGCTTTCTAATGCAAAAAGAAAAAAGTTCGATAACTTTTCAAAATTTTCTCTGAGCGGTAGCTTTTCTTCCTTTTCTCTTTTTTTCTGTTCTACACTTACATTCCCAACTGAATTTGCTATATCAGGTCACACAAACTTTTCTCCTGTTACTATTTTCATGATGCTTTTGTATAACATTAACTTAACTATCCCAAATGCTCATATACTAGAAGGCTTTTCATATGTATGTGAAAAATAAAAAAGCAGTGTGCTCTTCTGCGGAGCCGCCCAGAGCCCAGGGTGCCAGAGCCCGTGCTGGCACTCGGCAGTCACGCCAGCATCTCAGTGACAACGACACAGTGCAGCTGTCAGCACCTGTCACTCTGAGCGCATCCATTCCTCCCGTAGATGTGCACTGCTTCCAACGCTCCCAGCACCACTGGTGCCATACACTGAGTCATTGGCTGGGGCTACCCAGACCTCTGTCCTCAGGGTTGTCCTGCTCTTGTTGGGAACGTCTCACCCATGACACAAGTGCACTGACTTCCCTCTGAGAATCTGCGTAAACTTCCCTTGTTGCCCCCCAGGGAGATCTTTCCCACCTGCCTGGAAGTAGCTTTTAATTCCTTAGCAACATAATTATATCAGTTATGTTTGATATTACTCTTTGGCACATTCTTTAGATCATAAAATCCTCAGAAAACTATCAATCGATTGAAATGATGTGCAACACACAACTTTTCAGTGTCCAGGTACTCCCCTCCTGAATGATTTCACCCCCTCTGACTTCCACTTTCATTCCTGGAAAGCCTCTGAAAGTCTATCTTCAGATCCACATTTCTCCTGAACTCTGAATACATTTGTCCAAACACCTAAAATCTTGCTCCACATAGTCTCAAGCTCAATTTGTCTTAAATTCTGTTTACTACGATTTCCAGGAAAACTGTTCTTCACTCTACACAGATTTCAGGCTCTCTCCATTTTGTGTTCTCCCTGTGTCCACCTCCACAG
>NW_004524676.1:4938321-4944132 GCF_000260255.1 Octodon degus
AAAAAAAAAAAAAAAAAAAAAAAAAGCGTACAAAGTAGTTTGGCATGAACATTTACAAATAAGTACTTGGTTTGGATGCTGCTTACTTAAAATATGTTCCTATAATTCTTATATTTGTTAAACTATCTACTTAAGCCTCAAACTATAATATATGTTCATACTGCTAGTTTTCCACTGAGTCCTTTCAAAAATGCCAATATTGATCACTAGGCCAGAATTCTAAATGCCAAGCCGTGTTTTAAGATGCAAATCCACACCGTGCAATGGCCTGGCCTTCTTTCCCCTTGGTTCATTCCTACCTCGAGCCCGGGCTTTAAAATAACATAGCTTAGTAATAAACTGTCTTTGATCCTAGAAGCCAAAGTTAAGAAAAATCTATTTAATGTAACAGTAAAAAAATCTTGGAGAAAAAAAACCATACTTTTTTCTCAGTTCACTTAGGAGCAAATGAAAGTTTGGCTTTAGAGAGAGCAGAAAGACAGATCAAACTTTGTTTCTGCTGCCTGCCTGCCTGCCTGCCTGCCTGCCCAACAAGGCTAAAGAGCCATAGTCCTTTCTCACTCAGGCATGAATGTCTAAAACTCCTTTTTTTCTTCTGCTCACTATTGCCTTAACCACTAATAATCTTCTCAGAAGGCGAGATACCTGAATGTCTAAACATTTATCTGTGGCAGGACAGGCTCATTTCACGCAAATGCCTGCCAAGCAGGAACTAGCCTGTCAGCTTCATCCCATCAAAAAGACTTTCAGTCCAAAGGACTGATGGCAGGTTCCAATTGTTAAGTCATTCTTGCTTGAGCTGAATTTTAAAGTCAGGCTCCTACTTTTAAGGAATGGAGCTCAAAAAGGATGCTAAACCAGAAATGTTGCAATTCTAAATACAATACTCTTGGCTATAGATTTTTGTTCTTGTCATTTTTAAAATTTCAGAACTGAGTGAAACTGCAAGGCAGCAAATAATGTGTAAGGGTAACCAATACAGCATAGTACTTCTTGCTTTGGTACGTTTGCTTTGTAGTGATTTATTAAGGGAGACTGAAAGGGCCTGATTAAAATGCATAAACAGTGCTGAACAGTAAACAACCATGTCTAAGGATGAAAAAATGGGACCCACATGCTGTGCATGGAAATTGCCCTTAACAACATGGCCTATTGTTGGGCAGATAGGAAGCCAAAGGTTGCTTGTAATCAAATTTGAAGTTTCCCATCACTTATAAAAGCAGCACTTCCTTGTGCAAATGTTTCAATTTGTTGTAGTTAAAAACTGCTTCCTGACTTAATCCTTACAGAAACCTGGAGTCCTTTTGACTGTCAGGTGGATAGAAGAATTTAGACAGTACACACTGGGCTTTACAAAATGAAACCAAGTTTGCATGTCGAAGGAGAAATCTAAAGAATTAGCAGAGCCAATTGAAGCGGCTATAGAGCTCAATACGATGATTCCTTTTGTATTTCATTCTTAGAGGGGAAGCGTTTGCTGGGCTGTGTAGGTGCACCAATCTCTCTTCTCACTCTAACTTAATTTTTTAGGAAAAAATATTAAAAGAAAAAAATGACTCCTATATCCTGAATCCACTGGATGAAAAATGTACAGAGAACAGTTCATTAATAATGGCGTATCTGATGGGCTGAACTACAAGGCAAGCAAATACAGTGGGATTGCATAATGGTAACTCCTGAGATTTATGTTTTGGACACTAGTGATTGCTAGTCAAGGAGACAATTACTCAACTTTTAAGTCATATTTATTCTTCCACAGGATAGAGTATAAAAGAAAACAAATTTAACTACATTACTAGCAATTTGAGCATTTTAAAAATTTTAATATCACTTTCGCAAAGAAATTTAAAGAATAAACAAAAATGTCATCCCCTTCCGTCCTCCTGGCCAAATTAAAAACCACTCCACGAATCTCCTGTTGTAAGCAACAAGTCTTTTCTTACTTCTCAGTAATAACACTGTAACAAACTCACTCACACTGTAGTCTCCAGGCCTAACCGTAGCTATTTCTCGGGGGCAAATTCCTTCGGATACGACTGCTGGGTCCCTGGGCCATGAACATTTTGCTTATCAAAAGATGTCCACGCAGAGAAGTCTCACAACTTCTCATCCTACCAGAAGTACTTAAAGCTAGATGGATAAATCAGGGTTTGGTATCAGCACTTAATCATTTAATAAGTGAAAATGGCATCTTTTAAATAAGATATATGACTTTGACATAGCTTCGTAATTTCAATCATTTTATGATCTTTTCATTGTTCTTATATGAATAGCCAATTTACATATCTGATCATTTCTTAGGGTCAGTGGAAGAATAAGTGAGCTGATTCACAGAAATGGCTTGACCTGGTACTAGAAAACCTTAATTTATTAATAATTAGTTATAATTGTGGATATTGATCTGTTTTAGCCCTTTGTATTTTATATAAATGCATAATAATGAAAGTGAGTTTAAGTGAAGGCAGCGCTACCGTTACCCTGGGGTTCCACTCTCAACAGCACCATAAAATTGTCCTTTCTAGGAAGAGAATGAAGTCACAAATCTACAGATGAAAGAAGCTCCCGACGGTTTCATTGATGCCTTCCTTGGCCCCTTTAGCTATCCAGAGCACCAACCCTAGCACTTCCTTTTAGTGTGGACAAGCCTGTGCTCTCAGCCCACGAACAGGAACATCTGCTGGCCCGAGAAGAGTCCATTGTACTTTGGAGGTGAGCTGGGCAATGCGTCGACCTGCAGCGCACAGGCGGCCAGGGGCACAATGCAGGTCCGAGCCAGGCGAAACCTCGCAGGGCAGGATACATAACAGAAGCGAGAGCCGTGGGCCGCTAACTCCGAAGTCAAAAATAGAATTTTTACAACAGTAAAAAGAGAGTAGTTAATTTTTATTAAAATCGCGAGTATAGTTCCTCACTCGGGAATAACTCTAGAAGCAGTCATTCCCACTCCTGGACTCTTGCCTCTTGGAGCCATCTTTACATCGCTGCAGAGTTACTGTACTGTACTGTACTGTACTGTACTGTACTGTAAGCACAGGCTCCATGATCTCTTTCTTATGTTCATATATTTTGCGTTCTTCCTCTCCTGTATGTATGAAATAAAATCTTGACAACTACCATGACGTGCAGGGTCCACCTCTGCGTAAGCCTAGCCGACCGTCAGCAGCAGCAGCTCCATCTCTCTCCTGTCCCTATTCTGTCCTGCATGCACCAGTCTGATCACCGCTTGTGAAGCAGCCCAGGAACCTTCCTCTGAGCTTCTGCCAGTGTGTTCTGCGCTCTGACCCCAGAATGCCCTTGTCCCCTCGCTGATCACGCAAATCCCACTCATTCTCGCGAGCCCTCCCCACGTTCTTTCCGTCAAATTTCACTGCACCTTCCTGGGTACTCTCAGTACGCAGCCTACTCAGCACATTTTCCTTTTGCCTCGCGTTACTGATAGTCATTTACACAAATGCCTTTCCCTCTAGATTATGCACATCTGAGAAACAGTGATGATATTTTAATCCCGTTTGCTTTCCCACTGCCTACCATGATACTTTGCAAAAAAAAAAAAAAAAAAAAGTGCTTATTATTTCACAAATTGAATCTGCAATCCAGCTTTAGTTGTTTCTTATATTAGTATTGCAAGTCATCCCAAAAGAAAAACATGCTACCCATCAATTCCAAAACAGAATTATCAGATAAAATGCATGACCTGACCTCTGTCCTATTTTTTCCCTCTAAATTGGAGAACCCTACTCCAAAGACATATTGGTCTCCCACCGTTCGGGCTAACTTCTGGGTAATCATGAAGTCGTCGCACAACGCTTTCTGTCAGGTTCTGCTGTAGCAGTGCAGCCATGGCGAATTTCCTTCTTGCAGAAGCAGTGTAATATTTTTGGGGGAAACAGAGCAGAAGAACAAAGGTAGCCTCTTATAACATGATCCTTGGGCCCCAGAGATAGCTCAGTGGTCTACGCGACTGCCTGGCAAATGCAAGGACCCAGGTTCAATCCATGGCACCACACGCAGTGCCAGCCCCACGCGGAGCCAGCCACTAAGGCCAGGTGTGGCGGCTCACACCTGTTATCCCAGAGCTGGGGGAAGTTGAGACAGGAGGATCACAACAAGTCTGAGCTGTGTGGTAAGACCCTGTATAAAAAATTTAAAAAAAATTTTTTGAAAAAAAAATATGATCCTTAAATTGTCACAGGTACTCAAATATCTGAGAAACCCAGGGCGTAATTTCAAATACTAATACAAAGTCTTCAAATAGCTATTTGTTCTGATCAGCAAGATACCGACATAAAATGTTGAGGTCATCCAAACGCTCTGCTTTTGTTCCAGAATATTTCTTCCTACTACCGTTTCCCTATTGTCTCTCTAGCATCTGACCACAAGGGGGTCATTGTGTGGGCTCTGGTTGGCCCAAGCGCCCAGGCCATCCCTGAGGAGGCCTGTCTACCCAGGCTGGTCTGTAAATCCTCTAGCCTTGTTCTCCACCCACAGATACCTTTTACCCCCAGCGCTTTTCCAGTTTCCCAGGCAACATTCTGTTGTTTTAATAATAAACCAGTGTTGGCCAACTTAACATGAGCAAAGACCAATAGAAAGCTCTCCATTCCTCTTTACTCCTAGATAAGATCTGCAATTTCATGCTGGCTCTCGGGACAACCCCTCATGCTTCCTTACTTGTCTGGTCAAAAAAAGTTGGAATTTCCGTAGGAGTGGGTGCTGTGCATTCTGAGGGAATTCATCTTTGGAAAAAGATTATTTTTTGAAGTATCCTTCAAATCAAATTATGTAAGCAGCTGTCTGCTAATGAGTTTAGCAGAATCTCTTGTTTCCAGAAGTGTAACTTGTGTGTTCGACCTCACCATTATAACTCTAAAGTACACTTGTATCTGTCCACATTCACCCCTGTTCAAGTCACTCATAAGAAACTTGTCACGCCTCAGAAGAGCTCTCCAAGCATCATCCCATAGGCCAGTAGGGAAGAAATTCCTCACGGTCTTTAATTCTGCTCTCGGTCAAATCTCTGTTCATTTACTTCTCCAAACACAGATTCCCAGGCGACAATGGCTTCACCTGTCAAACAGTGGCATGAAACCTCAGATGCACAGGCAGTAGTACGAGTGGGTCATCAGAGGGAATGCACTTCTGGCTATGCGGCATGCTGAAGAGATAAGTGCTGTAGGATACAGCCAGTGAATGAAGGAACCTGAGGAAGGCTGTGACGGCCACAGTGGGCCAAACAGCGGCAGTGCCCTGGCTCTCCTACCATTAGGAGAGCACACAGATTTAGACCTGCTAGCACACTACTCCACCTGTAAGCTGTGAAGCTGCAGCTAATAGTGGTATATTCAATAGGACTCTGATTGCAGATAAACAAACCAAGACAAGCTTAGAGAAAGGAATTCAGCATAAAGAAATAGCGTCTCAAGATTCAAAAGAAGAAAGGCTTGTGGGTACTGAAAATGGGGATCACCCACAAATCCATCATCCTGCTTTTTGGCTTTCCTCTATTCTCTTTCACTTCTGGGTTCCTCTGCTCCTTCAGCTTCATGGAAGAAAGTGGCTATCACTATGCTGTGTCTCACAAAGAAACTGGAAGCTTCACATCAATAGGGTATGTGAAGTGTTCTTTTGAACGACATCTCAAAACTGCTGCCAGGGACCCAACCTCAATGAAACCAGGGAAAGTACAAGGCCGCTGTGATCTAGGCAGTCAACTCAAAAGTTGTACATTGTAGCTGTCATTTCCCTAGTTCTCTTCTAAGAGGAAATACTGTACTAGAAATGTTGGACATCTGGTCGGATGCTCGTGTTAAA
>NW_004524676.1:4950864-4957071 GCF_000260255.1 Octodon degus
ATTGAAATGATGTGCAACACACAACTTTTCAGTGTCCAGGTACTCCCCTCCTGAATGATTTCACCCCCTCTGACTTCCACTTTCATTCCTGGAAAGCCTCTGAAAGTCTATCTTCAGATCCACATTTCTCCTGAACTCTGAATACATTTGTCCAAACACCTAAAATCTTGCTCCACATAGTCTCAAGCTCAATTTGTCTTAAATTCTGTTTACTACGATTTCCAGGAAAACTGTTCTTCACTCTACACAGATTTCAGGCTCTCTCCATTTTGTGTTCTCCCTGTGTCCACCTCCACAGCCAGGTAATCACTAAGCTGAAGTGGCCCCACTTCATTAATTTCTCCTACATATACGACTATTTCTGCTTCCACGTCCCTGGCTGACTCCTTTCTGGTTCACCTACCCGGACTGTTGCAGGGGCTTCTTCATTTCTCTCCTTGAATGAGTTACTCTTCTTTCTAAATTCTACCCTGCCATTAATCATCTATCGTAAAGCACTAATCGGATGATGCCAATGGCTTATCTCAATAGTTTCAATAGATCTTTTTTTGGTTAAAATTTTTATTTTTATTAAGATAATTAATACATTCATTGTACAAATTAACAATGTTCACTCTGATATTTTTCATACTTGTAAATGTTGAGTGCTGGTCATATCCATCAGTCCGCCTTCTGCTGTACCCTTCAAAATGCTCAAATGCCACTAGGAAAATATCTGATTTCTTCTTAACTAGTGTAGTATGCAGAGCCCTTTTCTAGACTACTTTTCCCATCCCACTTCTCCCAGGTCCTGACTCTGCCTCAGGGACCTCGGAAGTGCTATTTCCCAAGCACAATGTGACCTGTGCGCCTTCCTTCACGCTGTGTGAGGTGCTCCCAACCCTCTCTCCCACCAACTGTTAGAGTTCTCCTTCAAAGCATGGTCCTTCCCTTCTTCCACTTACTCCTCTGCCTCCACCTTGGCTGCACTAGCGGTTCATGTTGCTATCTTCTGAGAAGGTTAGCTGGGTGTATCTCCCCAAGCTAGCAACTCCTAGAGGACTGAATCATTTTTGGACACATAATATGAAAAGCAAATATCCTAACAAGTAATAAAAGACCTGTGCATGTTTTTAGTGTGTGTCAAAAGCAGCATACCCTATGTTCTAAGTCACTTCTCTGTAAAGAGTAACTGGTTTGTAAAACAAGATTTCTTGGCTTGGACTTGAATCTTATCACGTAGTCTATAATTAGAAATAGTTGAGTTTCCAATATTGTTCCCATGCCTCCAGTGAAATTTTCTTGGATACTGAAGCAAGCTTATTAATCTAGACTTTCTAAGGCAAAATTGCCTTGTTTTCTTATTTGAGAAGAAAAAAACAGGGCCAGCAAGATAACTCAGTGGATTAAACACTTGCTTTGGCAAGCACAGGGCCCAGGGTTCAATCCCCAGCACCATTTGCTGCACCACTCCCGCCCCCAGGTGCACTGAGCCAGCCACAGAAACCATCTATGGTGGTACATGTCTGTAATCCCAGCTCTGGGGAGACTGAAAACAGGAGGAGCACTGTGAGTCCAACCTGTGTAATGACACCCTGTACCAAATACATTAAAAATAAATAGAAAAAGCAAAACCATCAAATCTTGAGTGCAAAAACCAAATGTGAAAACTGATTTTTCTCCTATGTAATCCAGTGCTTTCACTGGGTAATTTACTGAATAGGAATGTTGTGTCTTGTGTCTATATGTCCCTCCAAAGCCTCATGCAGTTACAGCTGGGGCTTTTCCAAAGAAGACAGGATCTAGAGTGTGCGATATGCATGGTACACTGTTAGGATCCAGGCACTAAGGGTGAAAGTGTGAGTCCTGCTCACCTAAGTAACCTGGATAATATATAAAGCATACGAAAAAGCTGTAGCCCCGTTTGCTTGTTTTGCTACCTCCTGCCCGCCACAGCTTTCTCCTCTGTGATGCTTGTCCAGCCACCCTGCTTTAGTACCTGCTGATTATAAACTCCAAACCCTACAAACTATGAGCTAAATAAATGTTTCCTTCTTAAACTTTGGATTAGATATTTTGTCTCAGCAATGAAAAAGGTAACTAAGACAGAATTTGGTATCAGAAGTGGGGTCATTGCTGTGCCCATCCGGGACCCTGTTGCTCAGGAGCCTTTGCGAATGGTTGTGGGAGGGTTCAGAGGGTTCTGAGATGCCAGGTGTAAGTACAGAGCTGGAACACTTGAGGCTACACTTGGTGGGAGGTTCTGCCCAGAGCTCAGGACAAGAATGCTGACAGAGATTCTGCTGATTTTTAAAGACCAGGCTCCAGAGGTTTTGCTGGGCAGAAGGAGTATACTGAATGCTATCCAGGTGATGTGTTTATGCCTTCAAAGAAAGCTTGTCTACACTATGCTCATGTCTAGAGACTTTGCCTGACACTGAGATTAAGGGTGGAAGACTACTTAATCTTGCAGAAAAAATTTCAAGGCAGTGTACTGTTGAGATGGTGGCATGGCTACTATTGAGGGCTTTTAGCCAGATTTGTATTGTGAATCAAGAGCAAATAGCTCAGCAGAATGATGGAAATCATTGAGTTTGGCTAGAAAAAGATCACCAGGAAAACTGGACTGCAAAGGCAGAGCAGATCTTGATTGCTGAAAAGGAATAGAAAAAGGGTTTGAGGGCATCACAAGAAGCAGCAGGACTCTACCCTTTGCAGCCTCAAGATTGTAAAAACGAAAGACTTTGCTTTGAGAAGACAGCCCCAGGCACCATGTTTTATAACGGCAACAGTTTAAGGAAGTTGTTCTTCAAGATTTGGTTCATAGGGGCCTGGGGAGATAGCGCTGAGGTCTAAGTACCTGCCTAGCAAGCCCAAGGACCTGGATTCAATCCCCAGCACCATGTGTCATGCTGGCCCTGGAACCCCCGCTACACTGTGCTGGCCATCAAAATCAGATGTGGTGGTGCATGCTTGTAATCCCAGTGCTGGGGAAGCTGAGACAGGAGGATCACTGTGCGTCTGAGCTGCATAGTGAGAACCTGTACCAAATAAATAAAGATTAATAATAATAATAATAATAATAATAATAGATTTGGCTCATAGGCACTGGTTCCCTACAGTCAAGTGAAAGGGAAGCCTGGCTAGCGCTCCAGCAAGCAGCAGACCTGGCATGGTCCACATGCTGCTGGTTTTAGGCACACAGAATGCAAGAGTTGTGGGGTCCAAAAGGTTCCACTCAGCTTTGAGCAGAAGGCCTGGGAAGCAGGCAATGTACCCGAGAGCGCAGTGTATAAAGCCGTAGTGGGTGCCCCAGGAGGCCAGAGTAGCCACCAATGTGCATCATCCAAGGAGAGCTTCCAGGAGTGGACGGAGCCAGCCAAAGAGGCCAGGAAAGCCACAACTGCCCCAGGTCCTCTAGGGGCAATGCTACCCACACCCTTTAGAGGTCACAGCTTGCCACAGATTGCTGGGGACACTGAAAGTGGACCTGTGAGATTTAATGTCTGCCCTGCTGGGTTTTGCTCCTGCTTTGTCCCCATTCCTTGCCATCTCCCAACTTATACCTTTTGGAATGGAAATGCCTGTCTTATGCCATTGTATGCTAGAAGTGCTTAACTTTCTTTTGTTTGCTAAGAGTTTGCCTTAAATATCAGAGAAAACTTCACACTTAGATTTTCAGCAATGGCAAAACTATCGTGCATGCATACAGATGGACTGACTGTAAAGAGAAGAAAGTTATGGGTGTGTCCAGATGTTCTCCAAAGCCTCACGGGGCTTTTTCAGATGTGGGGCTTTTACAGAGGAGGCTGCATCTGTGGTGTCTATGCAAGCGTTGATCTTCAGTACGATGCTAGGATCAAGGGCCCTAGGACTTAGCATGTAAGTGCTGCCCGGCCTCAGCATCCTGGATGCGATACAGGAGCAGCAGGCGCCCTTGACTCTTTTGCAAACGCTGCCAACCATGGACTTTTCTCCTCTGTGGTGCCCTCCACCAAGCCACCCTGCCTTCATGCCAGCGGCTTATGGGCTAAAATTACTACCAATAGTGAGCTAAGTCAACCTTTCTTCCTTCTATTTTGGCTGTCATATTTTGTCTCGGCAATGAAAAAAATAATTTTGGACAAGGAAGGAGGGAAAGAGCCTTTCTAGAGCACTCCAGACACATGCTGCCCAAGTATTTTTTTTTTAATATATTTGGTATAGATCTCACTAGGCAGCTTGGACTCAGACTCGTTACAATCCTCCTATTTTCAGCCTCCCCAGCACTGGGATTATAGGTGTGCACCACCACACTCAGCCTCAGTCGCAGCCCCAGCATGCCCTTGGGCAGGGCCAGTGCAGCAAGTGGAGCCACAAATCCTGGTGTCGGCCCTGGCCTAAGCAGGCACTTAGTTTCCTGAGCTATCTCACCGGCCCTTTGTCCAAGAAATTCTGCTTAATTTGAATAATAGAGTTGAAATCTTCAACTGTATTTCCTGAAAGCCATTACTAATTTAAAAAGGGCTTCTCAGTAACAAATGCCTTTACTTCCAGGTAGGAATCCCCTGCATATACCTCCTGGAAAAAATATTTTGTGACGTTGCCAATTGCAAATCTACTTTTTAAAAGAAAACATATTTATGTTTGTGGTAATGCATAATAATATGATATAATCAAAATGTTTTTGGTCCATGAAAGGTATCACTCTTTACAATAAAATATAAAAAATACTGGGCCGTGTGGCAGATGATCAGTGCGTACTAGACTTTAGAATTTAAAGCTAAGGTGTAGGCGGCAAGTCCACCCTAAACCAACTAAACAATGTCTTCCTGGGTTACAATGGCAGCAGTTTAAGGAAGCTGCTGTATATAATAAGGCAAACGGGACTAAGGAATTACAAGGTAGCTTATGAGAGAAGAAGAATCTGCAGCCCAGATTTTGCTGTCAGCAATTTTCACTGGAATTTCTTCTTAAACTGCGGAGATTGACTTAAATTATGCTATCCAGGCTTTGAGCAGAGCCCTTGAGAAATGGACTGAGATGCGGCAAGATGGAGAAAATGCCACCACGCTAAAAATAACAGCAAATGAATCTTCTCAAAGAAAAACAATGCCCGATTACAAATGAGCACCCCTCAGTTAGCGGGCTAAGTCAGTGCGCAGGCTGGATAAAGGACACAATGGCACCCTCTGACACCAGGCTGTGCGTCTGGTGAGCACCCCTCAGTGCAAATGTTAGCACTGTGCGAGTATTTATTGTGTTTCTATAAAGTCCTAATGAGCTTCTTGGGTGAGAGTGAAACCCTTTGCTTTTTCACACTGTGCTCAAGACCCCTAAACTTCACGGGGTCAAATCTAAAGAAAGGGTAATGGACCATGAGGTCCAGCTTAATAGACCTGATATTAACACAGCAGCAAGAATGTCACCAAATGCAAAGTTTAGGGCAAGCAATGAATGAAGTATTTGTTACACTTAAATAATACACAAAGGTTATAACAGCGTAGTGGCACTACATCAATGCCGTCATTGCCAGACTTTGAAAATCTCCCATGTACGAAATCACCCTATAACACATCTCTTGGTTACAACAAACAAATTTGCTTTCCAGCAGAAAGTAATAAATTACAGAGTTATGCAACTGCTGTGGCTGTCTATAATTATGCTTACACTTTGAAAGCCCTTGACCCGTGGCCTCAGGAGCCCATCAGCTTCAAATACTCACAGAGTGAAAACGCATTGTACTCTCCGTATTGGTTACATCGCTTATGTATCTAAATGCATATTTTCTCTAAGCGAGGCACAGAGATGTTTGAATAGCGGCCTGGATTCTCACGTGGGACAGATGTGTCCTGCTTTGCCCCTGAGTCTGAGATCAGGAGACAGAAGCACTTGTGGGAATACTCTTTCAGCAGCAGTCGGCTCATCACAATAGCCTCGGTCTCCTGTGCAGTCACACTTCCGGTCAGACGCTGCAGGGTCAGAGACCTGAGCCCGCTGGCACTGCCCTTCGTGACTGCGCTTGAAAGTGAGCAGTAGGGCAAGGGTAAAACTGGGCAGATCTCGGGGAACGAGTCGGTAAAACACCTGTGTGCTGGTGTGCCTTCCATCCTTTTGTTTTCTTCTTAGTTTAGGAGTTTTCTTTGGAATTAAATTATTTCATAATTTATGTGTTCATGTTTGTGTTATGAGACTGTGTTTCTACTTCTGCTGTTTTATGTTCTTTTTTTTTTTTTTTTTTTTTTTTTT
>NW_004524676.1:4957171-4960403 GCF_000260255.1 Octodon degus
CTGTACTAGAAATGTTGGACATCTGGTCGGATGCTCGTGTTAAACTTTTTTTTTTTTTTTTTTTTTTTTGCGGAACCAGGGATTGAACTCAGACCCTTGCACTTGCCAGGCAAGCGCTTATTCTACGGAGCCATTTCCCCGGCCCCATTGTGTTAAACTTACAATAAAGTAAAGGCAGAGTGGTGCTAGGGTATACTAACATATGTTCCCGCAGCCCTCACTGTTCATTTATTTGTCTTCTTTTCTTGATAGGCAGGAGATTGCTTAGAAGCACAATTTGGCTAAATTGACTTAATAGCGTTCCATTTTGGCTCATAAAGTGTTTTTGTTTTGCTTCGATCTTTGCTCTCAAATTATTGATAGGATTGAATGTCCTGTCTTGTGTTTCCTGGGTATAATCAGTTTCTGCATGAAAATGTCTCAAAAGAAATGAAAATAGCCTTACAAGAAGTAACTCAAGTGACGCCCTCCGATCTGGGAAGGAGTATGAAGGCCGAGAACGAGGCCGTGCTGCGCGTCTCCCCTTTCTGCTGTGCCCCTTTGGGGACGTTGTGCTTCCTGGTCCTCTTCCTACATTCACCAGTGCCTTTCTCATCCTCCACTATCATAAAAATGTAGTGCATTTTTCTGCTGGCTTTATTTACTGAATGTACCTTACAGAGCGAATAAATAATAAAAGTCTTTAAAGTGTGATCTAAGGTAAATGTTAAGTAAGTCTTCAAATGTTGTCACAGGTCCCTTCACTGATCCAGGTCAACTTTTCCCTACTGTATACTTTTTATTGTCCTAAAGATTAGTCAGGAACTCTAAGGTGCTCTTGGCTAACTGTATCTTAAAGTGAATTCTCCAGGTTAAAAGGAGAATTGGGTAAGTGCCTGAAAATGTGTCCACGATGTTAGAAACCATTAAATAAGTACAAGAGTGACCGGTATCAACCTGAGAAAGTGAATTCTCATTTTTACCAATTTTTATTTTTATTAGTACATGTTTATAGTACATAATGATTACATTACTCATAGAGAGTTGGGCATGTACTTAACACATCTTTTAAAAAAATATTTATTTATTTGGTCTTACTACAGGGTCTTACTCTGCAGCTCATCTGGATCCTCTCATCTCAGCCTTCCCTGCATCAGGATTACAGGCATGCAACACCACATCTGGTTTTGGTGGCCGGCTCGGCGCCAGGCTGGCATGGCATGCAGTACCAGAGATCAAACCCTGGTCCTTGTGCCCTCCAAGCAGGCGCTTAGACTGCCAAGCTACCTCCCTGGCCCACAGGACACAAGTTAATCCTTTCTATAATCTCTTTTCCCTCCCTCCCTCCCCACTTCTTCCACTTCTTCGTCCCTTCCTCTGCAGGAGACCTATCTCCTTACTTCCTATTATTTGTCTTTTACTTTGTTCTTTGATTGTTTTGGGTTTCTCATATAAGGGAAGCCATGCAATACCTAAGCTTGTATGTCAGGTTTATTTCACTGAACATCGTGATCTCGAGGTGCATTGATTTTCCTACAGGAAGCTCAAGTTCCTCAGGGCTAGTCCTCCCTTGTCTTTAAATACACTTTCTTTGTCCCATCATCTGCTGGTGGACATACAGGCTGCTTTCAGGATGTAGCTACTAGGAAGTGGAAGACCCTAAACATAGATGCGCACTTATCACCATAATAGGACCTCTCCGACTCTTGGGAAGGCATGTGGAAGAACAGCCGGTCAAACAGAAATTTTATTTTTACTTTTTGATCAGTCGCCACATTGATTTCCATAATGGCTGAACTAGTTTACTTTCCCACCAAGAGCATAGGAAGGTTTTCTTTTTTTTCTCGCTACAGCCTCTCTAGAATTTGTTATAATTTAGTTTCTTGATGAGAGCCATTCTTTCTGGAATAAGGTAGAATCTCAGTATTATTTCAATGTCCATTTCTCTAACAGGTAGAGAGGTTGAAATTTATCATTTTTTATTTTAAAGAAAAGAAAAACAAACAAAAAGAGCGATATAAGATTTCAAAACGAGATTGTAGGAGAGTAGCAATGATCAGCACACTGCGTGCTGTTATCTTCAAGGTAGTTGCTCATATTACAAGATATAGGCATGAAAAATTGATGAGACACCATAGGAATATGCAATGATTCAGACACTGTACCACATGCTTGGATTAAGTAATTATAAAAACAAAAATTCTACTCTCAATAAGGTTGCTAGATTTGTTAAATAAAAATGTGCCACATTAAGTTGTTCATTTAAGTTATAATTTCAAACAATGAATAAATTTTATTAGCAGTATAATGTTTTATCTGGAAACACTAACTCAGGAAGTGTAGTGAGGGATAATAAATCTCTTAAGATGAATGTTAATTAATCTTTAAAATTGTATTTTTATTGCGATAAAATGCGCATAGAGCTCAGCGGTGCTTGGCTCACTCACAGAGCTGTGTAACAGCAGCGCTGTCCAGCCCAGACTTTGTCATCTCAGCCGGCACGTGTCCAGGTAGCTAGCACTCACTGCCTGCCTGCGCTGGTCCCGTCCCTGGCAGCTGGGAACCTGCTGTCTCTCTAGGGTGCCTGTCCTGGGCGTTTGGTGAAGGGGAGTTACACCCGCTTGCCTTTGTCCTCTGCCTTGTTTTACTCAGAATAAGGTTTTTAAGCTTTCTTTGGGTGACAGCGTGGATCGGAACATCCTTTCCGTTCCTGGCTGAGCAAGATTCTGGTCTACGTGTGCACCACCTTTTGTTCGTCCCATCTACCCCCTTAATACAGGCATTTCACCTTTCTGCCATTATGAAGTACATATTAGCTTTATGTTTTAAAAATAAATTTTAGTTAAACTCTTTCTCCAAGGGAAGGTGAAACTATTTTTCCAGAGCTTGATCTATTTTAGTGTCAATATGTTCAAATAACGCTGAGCAGTGGGCTAGGCAATCTTCACTCAACATCAGATGTGCATTAAGGCAAATGTTTGGTTTTGTGGTAGATTTTTTTAAAAAGCATAAAACGTAGATTTTACCATCAAGAAGTTGACATCAAATTCTGGGCAATGAACGTCCCGCGTTTACTCTCGAGCAAGGCTTGGGCCTCCCGGTCGAAAACGGCTGGGTTTCTGCTGCCAGGCCAGGCCCTGCCCTGGAGCAGCCAGCAGGGCGCAGCCCACCTGCGCGGCCAAAGCACTTCCAGAAGAAGTCCTCCAGGCTGCACAAAAACGAGGCGAGCCCGTGACGAACGACGCCTCACATC
>NW_004524676.1:4970015-4973568 GCF_000260255.1 Octodon degus
ACTGAGCCATCTCCCCAGCCCTCTGCTGTTTTATGTTTTCCCCACAGCGAACACATAGCTGTAGCATTCGCTGTGTATTTCATGCATGATCTGTCTCGTTACTTGACTCCTCTTTTTCCATGACTTGACAGTCAAAAAAGTGGAAAACTGGCATCTATCCGCCCAGTATACTGAACTAACAAATGGGGTTAGTAACTTTCAGTACACTTTAACTGCTAACTGTCTATCCCACTTGGCATTATTGATTTCATTTCCAAGAAGTGGCCCCATCTAATTTTTGGAAAATCAAACCAGGTACAAATAGATGAAATCCTCACAGGTTTCAGATAAATATACACTTTTAGTGTGCATGAAACAGCACATAAACACCCCTGCACTCCTCCGCGCCATGGCTAGCTGCCGTCATTTCTCTTTGACTATTCTCCTTCACAAACAGAAATGCAAGGAATGGCACATTGTTTTAGTTTTATTTGCTCATATTCTTACAGGAAATATAGAGAGCTTTGGAAATGGAAACTAGCTAATATTTTTTTAAAGGAAAAACCACAAGCACTTATCTGTTAATGTGACTGCCCCTGCGGAAGAACACAAGGAGCTACTCA
Source organism: Octodon degus (assembly GCF_000260255.1). Lineage (NCBI taxonomy): Eukaryota > Metazoa > Chordata > Mammalia > Rodentia > Octodontidae > Octodon > Octodon degus. The sequence goes on from NW_004524676.1 coordinate 4,970,618, forward strand.
AATATGCCAGAGTCAGGAATATCAAACTCTGAGCTATGTAAAAATACCATTTCGGCCAGCCTGCCAGGCAGCCAGGTTTCTAGTGCTAGAATTACCACCGTGCGTTAAGACACCACCAAGAGAAGCGCATCAAAGCGTAGGCCCTAGGCGTTCACTTACCCAGTCACCGAGAGAAGCGCATCAAAGCGTAGGCCCTAGGCGTTCACTTACCCAGTTACACCTTTGCAGCAGCATTAGCCGAGAGCGGGACCTGGTTCACAGCAGATCATCTGAACCTGGTTCACAGCAGATCATCTGAACCTGGTTCACAGCAGATCATCTGAACCTGGTCCAGAGCAGATCATCTGAACCTGGTTCACAGCAGATCATCTGAACCTGGTCCAGAGCAGATCATCTGAACCTGGTCCAGAGCAGATCATCTGAACCTGGTTCACAGCAGATCATCTGAACCTGGTTCACAGCAGATCATCTGAACCTGGTCCAGAGCAGATCATCTGAACCCGGTTCACAGCAGATCATCTGAACCAAAAGCAGGTGCAAACTGGACTAAGGGCGGATGTGGGGGGACTCTGAAAAGCCGGAAGCGCAGCGGCACTGGGCACGGGGAGAAGTGAGACAGGGCTTCGGTGAGTCAGGCCTCCTTAGAGAAGAGACAGAAGCCTGCGCTGTGGGTTAGCCAGCGGTCTCTGACGACTGGCAGTCCTTAAGGGCATCTAGGTTCCTACTTCCTGGCTTACATGTACAAAGTGTGGGTTTTACTCTAAAAGTGTACGTGTAATTTACTCTTCTGAGATATTTCTGGAAAATCAACATAGATGTTAGAAAAGAGGTACTCCCACTTCTAGCTAAGGTAGGGGGACAGGAGCCAGATATTCCCTCACACACAAACACACATGTACTTATGCTTACACACACACACACACACACACCACAGACATGATTAAAATTTTCAAGAGGTTGAACATGCACCTTAAAAACCATGATGTTAAGTGAAATGAATGGAGCACACAAGTTTGACTATCTCCTGGCTTCTCTTACATTAGGGACCCAAAATAGAAACACAGAAGGAAGTAGAAGATAGACAACAGGAAGCCGGGAGATGGACTTTTCTCAGAAGGAAAGAGGGCTACAGCTGGAGGAAGAGGGGAGGAAGGGAGGGCAGGGAAGGACATGGGGACAGGAGTGAAGATGTGTGGCGCGCCCGCACCAGCACCGCACGGTGAGTGTGAGCGTTGTCTACTGCGAATGTGCACTAATTTATAAAGTTTCAAATAAGAAAAATGAAGCGCAGCGATACCTGACATGAGTTACTTTAAATAGATTTGAATTTTTCGAGCAGTCTTAGAACTCACAGCAACACCGAGCGGGAGGTCGAGTCCCCGCGCACTGGCCTGCGGTGGCGTGCACACCGACGGGGCGCCCGGTCGTCAGTGAACCCGCGCGGGCGCGACCTTTCACGCTGGCGACTGGGGTTCGCACGAAAATCATTTTTGCTATTTCATGTGCTGAGTTTTAAAAAATTCTTAGGGACACGTACCCGCCGTTACAACATTCTACAAAATAGCTTCAGCGAAACTTGGGAAGCTCCGGGCCGCGGGTCGTCCGAGTCTTCCTTTCGGCCTCCGACTGCGGCGGGCTTCTCTGCTGCTGCCCCAAACCTTGCGCCTTCTGGAAAGTCCCGCAGTTGGGCTCCGACGGCGCGCGGCCCTTCGTGCTTGCTTCGTCCCCCAGCGACGCACCCTTGGGGTCTCTCCGCACCTCCTCGTGTCGTGTCGGGATGACATTACTTTGTAGCGCTGAGTCATGCTCCTCGGCTCCATGTGCCTATTAATCCGTGCAGTCCCTGAGGGGCATTTGGCTGCTTCCAGATTTTGATAGTTATGAATAAGCAGCTATTAAACATCTGTGTAAACATAAATTTTTAATTTATTTGGATAAATATCAAGGAATCCAATTGGTGGGTGGTATGGTAAAAATGTGTTTAGTTTCGTAACAAACTGCCAAACTGTTCTTTCACATATGTGCGACCCATTCTGCGTTCTCACTAGGAATGAACAAGACTTCCTGTTGTTCCACGTCTTGGGCTGCATTATTGCTTGAGATTTTCACCATTCTAATTGGTGCGCAGGGCTGTGGATCTGCTGACCTCAAGTGCAACTTCCTAATGACATGGTGTTAAATGTCTTTTTACATCCTTACTTGCCATCTGTACATCATTTTTTGTGAGTGGCTGTTCATGTCTTTTGGCCATTTTTGATTTTATTGTTGTGTTTTAAAAAATTCTTTGTGTCTCTTCTATAACAGCCTTTGTCTTATATATGCCTCCTGGACCATGAATTATAAATCAACATAGTATCTGTCCAAGGCCGTCCTCCCTTCCCCTGCCTTGTGGGCTTTGGAATGAGAAAACCCTGCCGTCTTTCTGTGACCACTGAGCTCTTTTCTTTCTTTCTTTCTTTCTTTTTTGCGGTATGGAGGATTGAACTCAGGACTCTGCACTTGGCAGGCAAGTGCTTATTCTACTGAGCTATCTCCCCAGCCCAACCACGGAGCTCTTGATGGTCAACGAGGCTGTGGCTCTCCCAGAGCAGGGTGGGGGCTGCTGAGGGTGAAACCAGGAGAACTAGCACCCAGGTGCAGTTGAAGCTTTTTTTCCAGGAAAGAGCATTTTTATTTATTACTACAAAGGGCTGCATCTAGAAAGAAGCAAGAAAGTACACAGCCTTTCTGAGCTCAGCTGGGTAAAGATAAATCCATGCCACGAGAGCTTGAGCTCAAGAGAGAAGACAGAAAGGGCTCATTGAGGCCAAGATGAAGCAATAACCTGATCCATGCCGTGAAAGGAGGATTGGTGTGTTTCAAAAGCCTACATTTAGATTAGGGGCTGTAGCTCAGGGATGGGGAAATTGATGGGTAAAGCTCTGGGTTTCTCCACAAATCCTACAGAGAGA
>NW_004524676.1:4974749-4976186 GCF_000260255.1 Octodon degus
GAAGGAGAGACAGAAAAGCAGAGAGAGACAGAGAGAAAGACAGAGAGAGAGAGACAGGCAGAGAGAGACGGGAGAGAGAGAGAGAGAGAGAGAGAGAGAGAGACCTCAGCATGTTTCCTGTATGCTGTTAAACTTGCCCATTCACCCACTACTTCCACCCTGATCCAGGAAAGGCTCCGCACTCCTCCCACTGCAGTGCTAATAAAATAGTGGAGCTGAAAACTCTTGGCCTTCGCTCCCAGAGGACACTGGTCATCCCAGAGCCCTATTTCCTTGTGTCTCAATTATTCTTCTCTCATTGCTGTGACAAAATACCCGACACCCAAAATGAAGGAAGGAAAGGTTTATTTAGCTCACAGTTAGTAGAAGTTTCAGTCCATACTTGGCTGCCTCCAAGGCAGAGTGGCATATGGCTGAGAACAGCCGTGCATAGTGAAGGCAAAGAGAGGAGCGAAGCAAGGGGCAGCAGCCCAGCAGCTAGCGAGCCTCTCCCCTCTTTACATTGTAATGGAGACCACCCACCCCAGGGCGGGTGCAACCTGCAATCCCAGCACTAGATCAAGATTCAAGCACAATCTCCAGAAGCTGCCCATGACTGCATGAGGCTTTGGGATGACAACTAGACACAAACCCTAACACCTTGCTTCTTGCCTCTTGCTCTTTTTCTTTCTTGTCATGGGCCATGCGGCAGAAGATTAGGGGCTCACCGCAGGGGTCCCTGATATCTGATGCCATGGAAATTATCTCTAATTTATCCCTAGCAAATATTTTCTACCAGTCTGTGGCTTGACTTTTCATTCTTTTCTTCTTTTTTTAAAAATTTATTTGGTACAGGGTCTCACTATGCAGCTTGGATTAATAGTGATCCTCCTGTCTCCACTTTCCCAATGCTGGGATTACAGGTGCGTACCACCTCACTTGGTTTCGGTGGCCGGCTCTGTGCCCTGGGCTGCCACAGCCTGCAGTACTGGGGTCGAACCCGGGTCCTTCAGTTTGCCAGGCAGGAGCTTAGACTGCTGAGCTATCTCCCCAGTATTGACCCGGGTCCTTCAGTTTGCCAGGCAGGAGCTTAGACTGCTGAGCTATCTCCCCAGTATTGACTTTCTTTGGACAGAGTCTCACAGAGGATTTTTAAATTAATCAGCTTATTAATTTTCTTTCTTTTATCTTGTGATTTGTGTTATACCTATAACACTGTTACCTTCTCCAAAACCATCTAGATTTTTCTCTGATATTAACATCTACTTTATAGCTTTGAATTTTTTATTAGGCCTATGATACATTTTTACTTAATTTTTGTGAAAGGTATAGGGCTCTGTCTAGATCAACTTTTTGCATGTGAATGTCCCCTTGCTCCGGGAGGGGTTTTTGAGAAGACTGTCTTTACTCCACTATAGCGCGTTTACCCATTTGTAGAGATCGGTTGACCCTATGCGT
>NW_004524676.1:4976771-4998779 GCF_000260255.1 Octodon degus
GGAAGAGGGAGATAAAGGGAAAAGTATATGCAAAGTTCTAAAGACAAGAAGGCAAGGCCGATTATCATGCATTAGCGAAGTACCAGTGGCCGTGTGCATGGAGTTGAGATAAGACTGATTCACTCATACTCAATGCACACACATGTGCGCAAGTACACACACACACACACACACACACACACACACACACCAAAAATACTGTCTAAAGATCCTGCTGAACAGAACACAGGTGTGAAAGCACAGCTCCGTAGACTTTAAGTCTTATCTTTATAAGGCTCCTGAGCCCCATATCGACTCTCCAGAATCTTTTGCCTTCCAAATTCAATATCCTTCTGTCTACTGGTCATCTACACCTGGATATCTAAGAAGGGTTTCAGATTTCATGCAAAATATATTGTAGACCAGTGGTAGCAAACATGTTATTGTGTATTTCTGCATATTATTGTGCATTTCTTTTAAGACAACAGATGTTAATATTGAGTATTTAATGTTTTGGCTCAAATATTACTTCACTACATCCTAATGATTAGTTGACCCTAGCGGAATGAAACTCCCAACCTCAAAAATACCTGGGACAAGTTCATGTTCTCTACAGTTGAAGAATGAACTTTAGGAACAGTGGAGGTTAAGAGCAGAATATAATTTTGGGGGGAAAGAAAGCTTCTATCCAAGAGAGGAACAGCAGGGGACCCGAGTTAGTTGCCAAGGAATCTGCCTTTTCTAGGGGTCTTATAAGCAAGTCTGAGGTGGAAACTATGGGAATTTAAAAGAGAGGCATGAAGTGGGAGAAAATTATTGTCAACCAAGAAGATTACAAATAAAATTGCTCAGGCAAAATTGATTAAATTAAAATCAAATGGAGAATTGAGTCAAGTAGTAAGTGGGCATGAATATAGGACAAGTGCTCTTCCTGTAAGGGTTGGGCTAGTGACCCTTCCTGGCTTTTCCACAGTGATTTATACCTATTTAGAATATCAATCCCTGATGTCTATCCCTAGGGAGGTATATGGCTGCGTTTACTTATTCTTTTGTCTTGAGTCTGGTCAATAGTTGAGGTGACTGTCTCTCCCACAGTTACAAGGTATCGTGCCTTTCCTATTGGGTCCTTTGAGGGCCCATCGCTGTCTGACTGCCTATAATATTTCTATCTAACTCAGCTGCCTACAATATTCCCCCCTCTGAAGAAGTAACCCGAGTCTGGAGAGATAGCTGAATAGAATAAGCACCTCCCTGGCAAGTGAAGGGTCCTGAGTTCAATCCTCAGTACTGCAAAAAAGAAGAAAGAGGAAAAGGAGGAGGAGGAGAAGAGGAAGAGGAAGAGGAAGAGGAAGAGGAAGAGGAAGAGGAAGAAGAAGAAGAAGAAGAAGAAGAAGAAGAAGAAGAAGAAGAAGAAGAACAACAACAACAACAACAACAACAACAACAACAACTGCCATAAGGGAACAATGGGCACTGAACGCTCTATCTTCTTCAGCCTGAAAGAGGTCTTAGCTGTTGACTGGCAGCCAGAGATACTCTCCAGAGGTTCTACCTAAAGGTCCTCAATAGACACCAGGCATATTCATCTTGGGGAGGCAGAACATCTTTGAGTCTGGGAGACAAAACCAAATAAACAGTTCAATCTGCATGGCCCAAATAATATCAACAGGATAATTATAAATGTAGTCAACAAAGATTTCCACCAAAAGGAGACAGTAATGATGTATTATAATCAGCATGAGGGTAATGTCTAGGGAATCTTGAGTCTGACATGTTATGGATCTGTTATTTAATATCTTGAACAGCTATTGAGACTTTAGCAAAAGGATCAAGGGTATACATATAACACTTAGTTTTTACAATTGCGCAAGTAGCGCCTGTGCTGTTGGTAGGAGGCCTGAGGCCATCTGATTTTGGAGGATGGCCTGTTTCAGTACTTTTCCTTTTTTTTAGGAGCAAGAAACCAGCTATGGTATCACTTAAGAACCACTGAGTATAGTCAGTTAAGGCCTTGATATGTGTCACGAAACCTTTTCTCTAAACAAGATCTGATGGATCTCAGCGAAAGGAATTTAAAAGTAATTAGCATCTTTGTTATAGGTTTTACCTGTATGATCACCTGGGGTCTGGCGTTCTCTAGGCAAGAACAAATTTTTCTGAGAAAGCAGAGCACATAAAATCAAATCATGAGCATTAGCGCTGACAGGTAACTTTAGAAACTTTTTAAGGACTAGCGGTTGTAACCCACTTAGACCCCTTTATTGATGGAGACTGTCATTTTACCATAAGTCCCTCTAGTTTTAGTTATAGTTATAAATTTTTGAGGACTTGTGAAAACCAGATTAATATCTTATTTTTTACTGTCAATGATTTTAAGTAATGTAAGTACAGCATGGCAGATTTTCCTGCTTACACCTGTGAGAAAACAACGACCTCAGTGAACATTTTTTTACTTGCATGTTTTTGAACTCAAAACGTACTGTCTTTTATTTAAACTTAAGATTTAGAAATTCACAGAATATTTGTAGTAAGAGAATAGGGAAATGTTTTTGTCTTTTAACTTGAAAACACTTACAAATACTGACAAATCATGCCATTTTAACATCTATCCATGGTTTTATGGGGGGGGGGTTGTTTTTGTTTTTGTTTTTTGTATTTTAGGGAAGGGTCTACAGGGTGTTCAGGGTCTTACTACTAGATTGGACTCGTAGTGATCTGCCTGTGTACAGCCTCCCAAGAGCTGGGATTACAGGCATGCACCACCATGCCCAGTCTCAGTTGCTGTGTCAGCACACCCTGGGGGCTGGGACGGCACTGCAGTCCCAGGGATTGAACCTCTGGCCCCTGCACCTGCTTTCAGGCACTTTAATCTGCTAAGCTATTTGTCTGACCCTTCTACCCATGTTTATATTAAATAGAAATGGAGAGGTATACACAAAGATTGGTCATGTTTATATAGGTACTTTATATACATACTTCTAAAATGTAGCCTGTATTACTTTCTACCAATTAAGACATACATAGTTTATTATAAACCTTAGGCAATGTTACTTTCGAGAAATGTAATCTGAAAGGTCACGCCTGTGCTTACTATCAGCACAGAATACCGGAGGAGTTACACCAGGATCAACCAAATGAACTCATACCCTGTTCCCATGACGTACACAGCATTCAGCAGGAGTAAGCCACTGGCCCGTCCAGTGTTGGAACGTGGCCCCTGGGGCCAGCAAGGGCACTGCTGAGGGCTTTCTCCTTATAACACTGGGGCCTGAGTTCTATGCTCCAAAGACCAGGCCTGGCCCCAGCCCCAGCCCCAGAGCTGTTGGACATTGTGTAGCCAGAGTTTCCAGACTTTTTCCTCCCCTGACAGGATTCTGCCTGTCCTTGGGAACCTGCTTTGACCAATAAAATACTCTTTAAGTCTTCCAACATGAACAACAATATGTATTACTTTTGTGAAAACCAATCTCAGCATCATTTTGCTTAGTTGGCAACCTGAATATATAGGGCAGTATTAGGCAGGGTAAAATCTCTCCAGGAAGAGAGAGCTGGGCTTTGAGGCATAACTAAAAGGAATGGGTGAACAGAAAGTTAGCCCAGGGACAGAGCCAGCAAGGTGTCCTCTGAAGACTGCTTTCATTGAGGTAAGGTGACTGGAAGGAAGGTCAGGGCTGGAAAGCGACAGAGACCTGGCCAAGGTCCAGCAGAAGGCTGGCTTTTCCTCTGGGCATGACTGCTCAGGGCTCCTCTATGAGGATGACAGGTAGAGATGACAGTCTGGCCAGAGGGAGGAGGCAGCCCTGGGCCCTTTCAGCCCTATGGGGCCACCTGGAAAGCTGAGTCTGGGCTCTGGGGCATCCGACTCAGCGTGCAGACTCGCTTCCAGGGGCTGCCTTGGCAGTTAGGGCCTGGCTTGGGGGAGCGTGCAGAGGGCGTCTGCACACCCCGGACTGAGGAGTTCAGTCCCAAGGTCTGAAGCTCACTGCTGTGCTCTGTGCAAGTCTCTATTCGTCAGCTGATGGGTCTGAGAGGCCAGACTGAAGAGTCTGTGACAGATGCTGAAGAGTGTGTGATGGAAGGTGAAGGATCCAAGCCAGAGGCTGAAGAGTATGCGCGGCAAGCCAGGCCAGGTGACGAAGTCCAAGCTGAATGCGAAGACTGAAGCTCCTCCGACGAAGTGGAAGATGAACTCCTTCCTCAGCCCCTTTATGGTCTCTTTGTGCTGAGTCACTCTGGGGGCTGAACCAATTGTGCCCCAGGGCGGGACCCCCACCAGCCATCCGGCCAAGTTGACACAATGTATTCACCACTACACTCTGGCTGGTGTTCTCCCAGTCCCAGTTACAGAACACTAAGGAGGCTTCTGGAGCAAAAGCTATCTTTGTAGCCCTTTTCTGATATTTGGAGCTGACTGAGTCATGAACTTACCTGTAGGGGTAAAGGGTCCCTCTATTGAATTAGAATCTAGGGAGGTAGGTTTTACCAGTGCCTCTATTAAGCATTCTAAGAAAGCAGGGTAGTTTTCATCTTTCTCCTAATAAATAGCTGAACATTTAAAATAACTAAAAGCCTTGGTTTTAGTTATTTTTAGACCTTCAAAAACACCCACTTGGAAATGTCTCCTGCTCTAATCTTCTGTCTATTGCTCATCCAGGAAAGGTCTTACGTGGGGGCTGCTTGGGCTCCACTGGAAACTGCTGTCCCCCGGCCACTACCTTCTGGGTGCTGAAAATTAACAATATGATCTTCATCCCCAAATGGAACAGCAGCTTGTCATGCTGCTTGTCTCTCATTAGAAGTCAATGTTTGATTTAAGATTAGCATTACGCCTTTCCAGCCTAGCTCACAGGTCTGAGAGAAGCCTCTAAAGACATCAATGTACTTATCAGGGTCATCTAAAAAGCTTTCAAGATCTACCTTTATCTGTTTGAGGTCACTGAGAGAAAAAGGCACACGAACTCTGGAAGCTTCAAGTTTTCTGTTTCCTTCTTGTAAAGGATGTCGTCGTTGAGTGTGCGTGAACTCAGCTGAGACGCTGTAGCTCCGTAGAGGACTGGAGGGCAGCTGTCCGGAGGCACCATTCTCTAGGCTGGAGGGGCAGGGAGGGAACCTCACCCTTAGCAGTGGAGGGGAGGATTTCACTGAGACTGTCCTCTGGCTCCCAAGGTTGGGGAGCAGCAGCCTCAGGCTCTGGGCTAGCAAATGCCTCAGGAGACTGAGGAGCCAGGAGCTCACATCTACATTTTGAAACTAAATAAGGACTATTTCTTAATGCACACAGAATCTGAACATAAGACATTTCTGACCATGTTCCTTTTTTTTACATCTTTCTAGCTGTCATAATTAATATGTTCTTCTGCAGTTTGTTGTTGCTCCATGGAATCACCCTAAAGGCATAAGAGCAAACATCTTCCAGTGACTTTGACCGTGAGTGTCCCACACCAATACAGAAAATAGTGTGGCGGCTGGGGAAAGAGCTCAGCAGTCTAAGCATCTGCCTGGTGAGTGCAAGGATCCGAGTTCGATCTCTGGTGCCACATGCCATGTTGGTCCCAGGTGCCAAGCCGGCCACCTAGCTGGCCACTGAAACCATGCATGGTGGTGTACACATGTAATCACAGTGCTGGGGAGGCTGAGACAGGAGGATCACTATGAGTCTGAGCTGTGTAGAGAGACCTTGTACCAAATAAATAAATAAATAAATAAGATTAATTTTTTAAAAAGAAAATAGTGTGGGTGTCCCCTCTCCACCTCCAATTGATTTTCATACCCTCAAGGGTGTCCCTGAAGTGTATTCCACTCTAGGACAAGTAGATGCCACCTGAAGGGTTTGGAAGACAAATCCAACCAGGATATCCACCCTGGAACTCCCTCCAAGGAAGTTCTTGAACTCTGCAATGACTCCTATTGGACGTTTACAGGCATAAGTTATAGCTGGCCTGGTGATAGGAACATCTAAGGAAGGCAACATAACTTCATAATCAACTCTTGCATCGGAAGCAGAGCACTTTTCAGGGTGCAAAGGAGATCACCCCCAGAAATAGAACGGTTGGCTGGAGGAATTTTGCCCCGTGCATGAGGGCAAAGAAATCTCCAGACAAGTGTGTTCTCCATCTAATCACCTAGGCAAACTTTCCTAGTGACAGGATAAGACTATGTTTTATATAAATTTTGAAGCTCACAAGTTAAACCTATTTATGATCTAGGCATCAGATTTTACATGTTGGTAAAGACGCATTAGTTAAGGCTAACTAAAATCTCTTTTTTGCTCTGAGTCACTATAAGGCACAAATGTAAATCATTCCCCTGACCGCTGCTGTGAAATGTAAATTGCTGCAAGCTGCCTCGGCCTAATTTCTGAAGGGTGGTAATTAAGCTTCGGGAGAATTGCTAGTTTACCAGGTGAGAGATCTTTCAGTGGTTGGAAGCCGCTTCCCACCAAGGAACCTGTGGGATCCTCCAAAGAGTAGCCCTGGCCAGGAGCCCTGGGGAGTTCTTAGTTTCTATGGGCCCACACAACCAGAAATCAGTCTCCAGAAAAGAATCCAGCAGTCCCTCTGGTCAGCACTCCACCAGCCGTTGGCCTCAGTGGGATTCACCAAAGTGGTGCTGGGAAGCCTGTCCTCAGCCTCAAAGGCCGGCAGCTGCTCTGGGAGCACATGCTAGCTGGCACAGTAACCGCTGGTCATCCAAGTTCTATGAGGGGCAGTAGAAAGCCTGGTCAGGATCACCTAGCGCTTTACCAATCTTACAGGAAAGGTATTCAAGTCCACAATTTATTACCAAAGTATTTTTATAAACCTAAATGATAACTAGACCTAGGAGAGAAAACCTCAAGATCCTCCCTAGACTAAACGTAGTTTGGTCCCACATATGTGCTGCTCTTAGATCTAGTTCCTCCACCCAGAAGCCGGTTCTCTCCAGTGTCTCAGGCTTAGCCTCCCTGGGGAGACCTGCCCAGAACACTAAGCCGGGACACAGCTTCTATCTGTGCTCTCCTGGTGGACATAGGGGTTTTTTTGTTGTTGTTGTTTTTCTGGTTTTTTGGTTTGTTTGTTTGTTTTTGTTTTTTTCTCCTCTGACCCAGAGAGTGGGCATGTGTCCTTCCTCTAAAATGACTTGCCTGTCTTTGGCATTAACGCCAATTTTCTATAGGGTTTACTAGTTGGAACAGTCTAGAGGTTCTTATGCCTCTAAAAAGGAAAGAACAAAGAAGTAGGAAAAATTAGGATTAAGGTCAGAGAAAGGAAACTGAAGCTGAGAAAGCGTGACATTTCTTCTAGACTACAGGGGGGATCAGAGCCAGCATGTCCTGGTGAAGCCTGTGGTCCAAGGCTTCAGAATGGCCACCGAACTAATGTCATGTTTAAATGGTGGGAGGAGTCCCATTTTTATTATACAGACAGGTACATGTTCTAAGTCTGAGCTAGATTTTTCAGACCCATTTTACAGAAGTTTATATTAAATGTCCACTAGGGGGCACTCTAACATTACTCTGGCTAGCACCACCGTCTAAAGTCAAGCAAGGAATACCAATAAATTTATTTATTTGGAATATCAATAAATTTAGCAACTAGTTTAAATGTAACATAAAGAACAAAACAGTAATAAAATGCCCCACTAAAGAAATATCATAACCTTATAACATTCCCATGTTGTAACTTAGATGTATCACATTTTAACAGAACTATATGCAACAAAGCATAACTAATTATAATCATTGAGCAAAGACATACAAAATGTGAAGCACACGCATTTGCTATATAATGAGTTCCAGTCCAGAGTCTATGAAACAAAAGGAAGCTCTTGCTTTGATCCAACGACCTCGGGGGACAGCCTCCAAATGATATAGGGGAAAGCAACTCCCAACCTGAAGGATGCCTGGGTGTGTTCATGGTCTCTGAAATTGAAGAACCAGTTTTAGGAACAATGGAGGTTAAGCCGGGGAGATGGCTCAGTGGAATAAGTGCTTCCCTGGCAAACTCAAGGACCTGAGTTCAATCCCCGTTTCCACCAAAAAAAAAAAAAAAAAAATGGAGGTTAAGAACAGAAGATATTTATTGGGGGAAAGAAAGCTTCTGTCCAAGAAAGGGACCGAGGGGGCTTGGGTGGGTTGCCAAGGGATCTATCTTCTCTAGGGGTTTTATAGAGCAAAACCACAAGGTGAGGCAAGTCTCAGGTGGGAAACATTTAAGGTGGGACAAAACTCTGGTTAACAATAAGATTACAAGCTTAATTTCCCAGGCAAAACTGATTAAATTCGGATCAAATGGGGAAGCGAGTCAAGCAGCAAGCGGGCATGAATACAGAGCAGGGGCTTGTCCTGTAGGGGGCTGCGGGAGTGACTTTTCCTGGCTTCTTCAAGGTGGTAGAGACCTACTTAGAATACCAGCCCCTGATGCCCATCGCTAGGGGGCTATGTGGCTGCATTTGTCTAATATTTTGTCTTGCGGTCTGGCCCACAGCAGAGGTCCCTGTCTCTCCCACGGTTGCGAGCTCTTTTGCCTTCCATACTGAGTGCTCTGAGGGCCTCACCCTGTCTGACTGCCTACGATACTGCAATCTACCCAGCTGCCTACAGTACTAACCCCATATGCACATGCACACGCAGGCACACTCAGATACATGCCGCCTGTACGAATCTGTGCCTTTCCGATTCTCTAATCCCCCTTCCTATTTAATTTTCTTTAGAGCGCTCATTCCTACATGACCTAGTTGCATATTAACTTTGTTGCCCCATTCCCCAAATCGTAGGGCGCCCTCTGCAATTGGCAGTAGGTGCGCTCTTCTTCGTTACTCTCCAGGCTACGGCTGGCACCGTGTGCGTGCGCTTAGGGAGGCGAGGACAGCAAGGGCAGCTGGGAAGAAGGTCACCTAGGACGACCATCCAGTCTGTAGTGCCCAGGAAATGTTCTGACGAATTCTAATGTATACTGCTGTTTTCAAGGTTTGGACTTTTGTCATTAAAATAGAGGCGATATTCTGACAGGATTTTAGTCTGGGAGCTGAGCAATGAAAACTGTAGTTGGAGATTATTCTCCTTGGTTTTGTGTGCGAGGACTAGGCACAGCCCTCGAGGCCCTCTCCCCGCAGCCCCGAGGGAGCCAAGACACGACACCGGGACTCAGCCCTTAGCTCAACAGAGAGGCCGGCGCACTGGTGTTATTTACCTAATATCAAATATAGAATTATACAGACGAGGATATTGCCTTAATAACTCTGAAATTGGAGACACCTATAATGCAGGAGAACTCCAACCGAAGTGCAAACAAAAATGGTTTTGTGGGAGAAGCAGTCTCATAAACACAAGTCTGCTGCGTTTGCTGCTCCATGTCGGGCTGCTTTGCTGAATACCACAGTGTAGCGCGGACACCGCAGCATTCCGGGCAGCAGAGTTCCGCAGAGTTTGCGCATTCGGGCTCTTCTACAAAGCCACAGTCCCGGTGAATTACGCCACCAACCTTCAGGCTCATTGAGCCCTCCATTATTTCCCGTAGGTCCTACCTCCAAATCCCAGGGTCAGATTAAGTCTCTACCCACTTAATACCCCATAGTGGGGATTAACCTTTAACTCAAGTTTTGGCAGGAAACACAATTGTAGCACTGGACTACCTTTCTTTCCTTTTTTTTTTTTAATCTTTCCCTTTTCCATTCTCTACTCTCGCTGAAGCCATCTGTTATAGTTGGTATCTAGACGCCTTCCCAAAGCCTCATGTGCCCAGAGCCAGGGCTTTCGAGGGCCACTGAATCACAGCCCTGCAGCTGAAAGTGACGTTCGGAGACGACAGAGCTCGGAAAGCTGGCGGCGCGGCCAGCCTCTGCCCAGGCCTTCCCTCTGCTCTCTGTCTGGCCCCTGGACATGGGCGGTTTTCCCTCCGCCCAGCCTTCGACTGTTCTGCTCATCATGCGAAGACTGAAACTTGTAAAGCACGAGCCAGAAGAAGCCTCTCCTCCTTAGTTCGGGGGTTTCAGGTACCCCCGAAGAAGCGGGTAGAAGGTTTGTGCTCCGGAGAAGGCGACTAAGACACTAATGCTTGTAGTAGATTCAACCAAGAAGAAAGCACGTGAAGGAGGCCGTTATGAAAAATAAAGGTCATAGATCATGACTGAAGACGAGACGTACAGCTTGCTTTTAATAGCAGTGAAGGAGAAAACTAGGATTCGTCCTGTTAAAAGGATTATTAAAAACACTTCCTAAGTAACACACACTTCGCTGAGCCCGCAGTTGAGCTAAAACAGTGACCGCTCTCTGGCCTTGTTCCCTTTCTCCTCCAAAAAGTCTTCATTAAATTGTTTGTGGTATGTCTATACTAATGACTTCAACATATTTCCATTTTTTTTCCTTTTTAATTTTAAAACATATTTTCCCTATTAACTTTTTTTTACAATATTTTCAGCTTTTGGAAGTTGAATTTTCTAGATGTGGTAATGTTCAGCCGATTGACATAAACGTTGAGCAACTCGACACAACATATGCATCAAAGGTTAAATAAAAATATGGCACTTCATGGTTTCCCCTAAAGACTTGGACTCCTTTATAAATAAGGAGAAAATAATGAATAGCAGTGTGTGGTTTCCTAGGAAAACCCTGTTCCCTAGAATTTCAATATGAGAATCTGCAGTTGGAATAGTGAAATAGGCCTCATAGCTGTAAGGCCAAACAGCATGTTGTACAGAGCCACACTCAGTTGCCCGTGGGACAAGGGAGGCAGGACATCTTGCTCTAATCATACACTAGAAATATAAAACCACTGGGTCTCAGAACGTGGTGACCTCTGCTGGCCACGCGGGAGACAGCGGAGTGGCTTCTCAGGGAAAACAAGGGACTCCGCACTCACTCCACCAGCCCCACCCGAGGCCGGATCACCTCAGATAAGCGAGGGGGACGCAGGCTGGCCCTGGAGCCCCGACCTGCGCGTGCCCCACACTCCCACTCAGACCTAAGCATGCGTGTGCTTAGCAACAGACAGAGCGGTGCCTCCCCAGGCTTATGCCCGTGCTACCTTCTCTGTAATTACTCAGTAAATTCAGTATTATCTAAACTAATTCTATTTCAGCATGAAAAGGAAGAGAATCGTTGGTGTGATGCTCTGGAAGCGAGTGTGCTGGAAGGACTCTATGTGGTCTCACTGTGAAAAAACTGAGTTTTGGTTTCCTTCGATGTAAGTAAATGAGTACTAAGAGCTAGCGGGACTTCGCACTAAGATCACCCTGCCAAGTGCAACTCAAGGTGCTGTTTCTCTCTTACGAAACAGAACTAGAAATTTTAGAACAATGCAAAAAGGAAGGGGTAAGAGGATCAACAGGAAACATTCACAAGCAAGCATATTCACCAAGAAAAGGCCTCAGGCCTATAATAAAAATTTGACAATAAAATGATAAAGTTACATGTGTTGATATAAAACATTGAACATTCATTAAGTATAATTTCATACAGAGAAAGGGAGAGTTAATAAAATACACAGACAGATCACCCTCATCGATTGTAAAGGCGATGTTCTTGGTTAAGAAGACACGGTAGTTAAGAGCAGACACTACCCAGCTTGCCCAGCTCCGATTACGTCTTCACCATGTACGGCTGGTGTAACCTCAGGCAAGAGGCAAGCCAATCTCTGCATGTCTAAGTCTCGCCTCCTACTAAGGACTTGCCTCCTGAGGGACTTGGCTTATGGGTTAGATTAGCGTAAGTAAAACACTTATAAGACCTGACACGATAAATGTGCACGTGCTATGCTCAGCACCAGCAGTCATGGTGGTACTACTACTGCTACTAGGAGCCATATTTTCCCTGGGAGAGAAGAGGCAGAGGATGCGTTAGGAGAAAGAATAAAGCCTGTGAACTAGAGGCGTAGTGCACTTGGGAGAGATGACCTGTGAGATAGTCTTGGCCTACACAGTGAAGGCATTTTCATGCCATGCTATCCGAATCTACTCTTCCTCTATATCTCTACACTTATTGTGCATCAGATGTTGAGATGCCCATGATCAGAAGACGAAGACTGGTTTGAATGCCTCACAAATTTAACAGGAGATTCTGATCTATAAATAATCCATATTGTTAAGAATGCATTATACAGGGGCCGGCAAGATAGCTCAGCAGACTAAAGCACCTGCTTACGCAAGTTTAGGCAAGCTCAAGGACCGCGGTTTGATCCCCAACACCACATGCCCTCCCAGCCCTGCCGCCAGGGTGGGCTGAGCCAGCCACCAAGACCCGGCGCTGAGGAGGCTGAAAACAGGAGGCTCACTGAGTCCGAGCTGTGTAGTGGAACCCTATAGACCCTGTACTAAATACATTAAAAAAAAAAGTGGCCATTGAGCTGAATGTTAAGAATGAAGAAGAGTTAATATTCATAAATGATGAAATAAAATAATTAGCCATATGGCAACACATAATTGCCATCTCTAGGCTTACTAAATACAGAAACCAAAGTACCCATCCCAAGTGCTTACAACAACAAAGAAATCTTCTCACTTCACTAGGAGATTTGGAAGGTATAACATCAGTGGGACAAGGTCACGGTTATTTTCTACTTGATTTATTCTTGGTGAAACTAAAATATATCATTGAGCCAAACCACTGTCTGTGATTAAGCTGTATGCTTCTGAAATGTCTTCTTAGTCTATTCTTTTAGCTCTCTCTAGCTCACAGATAGCGGGCAAGATAAAAATGAACATGAAATGTTGAGAACAGCCGAGAGAAGGCTGTCACCATTGTTCACTGTCTTTCCTTTTCATACAGTACAATAAAGGAACATTCCATAAATCGGTCCATTTTAGTAGCAGGTATTATGAGCGATCTCGTTCTGGCATTTTTACTCTATGCTTCACATTGACATTCTACACTTAGGGGAGGGAAGGCTTCACTTTTCACTGAGTACTCCATAAAGATTCAAATGGACAACGACATTCAGCAGGGGAGTCGCACAGAAAAATAGCTCCATCACAGGCCCTGGAGTCAGCGGGGCCTGGCCCACTTCCGTCCCCGCCTCCCTGCCCCACTACTCACCGAGTGACACTGGAAAGCCGCTGCACGGTGAGGTTCTGTGTCTTCGTCTGTCAACTGCAGGTGCTGATGCTTGTCCTCTAGCATTTTGAGATTAGGTAAATTAACAGAGACTATCTGGTGCATTGTGCATGCTTAGTAATTGCTTCTGCAATGAATAAACACAAAGTGCGGTTCTTTTCATTCCTTACCCTCTTTCAAGAACACTTCATTTCTTGTACTCTGAGTAACTACTTTTAAAAATTATAACACATAGTGTATACCTATTGTTATTCTCTTATTTTGTTATGAAATTTTGTTTTACTTTTTCACTAAATAAAGAATAGTTATTGGCCTTTAATTACAAAAGCAATTCCATTAATTTTCTATGGCTGCCGTAGTTGAATGGCTTAAACGTTAGTGACTTGCTGTCTGACAGTGTAGGAGGCTGGAAGCCCCATCAGCAGGCATCATCCTTTCTGCAGGCTGAGGGAAGGTGTTCTGAGCCCTGGCTTGCCGATGGTGTCTTCAGATGGCTCGCATCCTCGTCCCTCTGCACATGTCTGTCTCCGTGTGGAGATTCCCTCACCCTTCTCTTATCTTCTGTTTTTTTGAGACAGGGTCTCACTACGTAGTTCAAGTTGGCTTGAACTCACTATGCAGCCCAGGCTGGCCTGGGCCTCGTAGTGCTCCACCTCCCCTAGCTCCTGAGTGCTGAGACTGCAGACATGTGCCACCACCCCAGCCTGCCCTGTCTAACAGGACACCTGATGCCCCAGTGACATATGATCCAATATGATCTCATAGCAATAAATCTGCAACGGCTGTTTCTCAATATGCCGTCTCCTTGGGTACCAGGCCTCAGGACTCCAACAGATGAATGACAGGACACAATTCGGTGCGGAACAATAATGAGGGCTTTGGGTAATCATTCAGGCGATGTAGAAAAGAAAAAGTAAGGCCTCCTTATCATCCAATCCAACATGATTCCATTGTTTCAGACAATTTTGAGTTTGAAATGTGTCCTTGTATAAATCTATCCAGGTCTGTGCGTGCACGCGTGAGCACACACACACACACACACACACACACACACACACAGAGAACACATTTATAATCTCATATTTAACATATATAGCCTTTTTCTTTTTATAAAAACCAGACCATGCTACACATATGTCTTAACTACTTTTTTCATTGCTAAGACAAAGTACCCGACACCCAAATTTGAAGAAGGCAAGGTATGCTGTAGCTGACACCTTCTAGAGGTTTCAGATCATAACTGGCTGGCTCCAAGGTGGGGTGGGGTGGCAGAGGGGCGTTGTAGAGGAGAAATGGTTCATGGCAGGCAGAAGGCAGCCAGCCATGAGGTAGCAAAGCAGCAGCAGCCTAGGTCTCCTGTTTTTCCTTTCCAGGACACCTGTTCTTTGGAAGTGTCACCAATACCCAGCTGGGCCTCCCCTCTATTTCAGAGGTAAGCTAAAACAATCAGTGGAACTGATTTAGTAGCCACACACCCTTAATCACAGCATCATACACTTAGCCACATCATCACACACTCCAGCTCCAGCAACCTCCGAGCCCCACCTGTGCTCACATGAGCCTTTGCAGGGACATCTAGACACAAGCCATAGCAATATGTTATTCCAGAGCTCGATATCTTCAGCATATACTTTTCTAAGTCAGTGAATATAGGCTTATGTAAGTATGTACATCACCTTCTATGGCATAGCTAAATTATAACCTAGTCAATATTGATCTGTTAGTGGATATTCAGGGTATTTCTGGAGTTTGAGATTATAGTTTTTAATCCATTGACATATAATTTCACTCATCTTTTTCCCTTAAAATTGGTGATTTTCTTTATGCACAGTAGAGTCCCTAGAAGTAGCACTTCTAGGTCAAAAATATGCAAATTTTAATATTATCCAGTAATTTTCAAAAATATTTGTGCAATTCACACACTCACAAATAATGCTTAATAAGTATCCACTTTGTTTTCCTCACACTTTTGCCAAAATGGATATGATCGACTTTTTGAAATGTTAGTCTTTTAGTACATGAAAAAAATGTCCACATACGGTGCTTGCTTTGGCCGCACATATTCTAAAAGTTTTCCATACAGAGATCTATAGATATACAGATAGACATAGTTACTTCATCCCTACTACCTCTGAGGGGCATCAGTACTTTTTGTTTCTCCTCCAAGAATTGCTAGATAAACCTGTACTCTCATTTTTAAAACATATTGTCTTGTATCCACCTCTAAAAGCCGTGTGCGTAGGAAAGGAGTTAGCGCCTTGCCGAGGTTGGCGCAGACACTCTTCCCGTGTGCCGTTTGCCTTCCACCTTTGTACTGGTCTCTGCCATCCAGAGCTTGCAGGGCTCGTTTAGAGTCTCTCAATAGATGGACGATGTGTGAAGAGAACAAAGCATGTGTGTGTGATGAAGCGCTTTCCCACTGTAAAGCCAAATTAAATCTCATCATTTTGAACAACATGGACAATCCTGGTGGACAGGAAGTGAACTAAGCCAGGCCCAGAAAGACAAACGCTTCATGGTCTCATCCATGTACAATCTGCAGTTCATCTCTTGCAAATAAAGGGTAGACAGGTGGTCACCAGGGGAGGGGTGGTTGCAACGGGGCAGGCGTTGGCCGAAGCGCACAAAATGTCAGTTAGGAAAATAAGTTCAAGAAAGCGATTGTGCAGTATACTGACTACAACTGATAGCAAGATACCAGATCCTTAACATTTTTAAGGGAGTACATAGAGTGCCTCACCACGAAAGTAACTATTTAGGGTGATGCATAGATAAATGCTGTGACTTAGTCCTTCCACAATGTATATGTAGTTCAAAACGTATTGCACATAGCTTTACTCATGAATTTTTACTTATTTTTTAATCTTTTATTGTATTTACGTATTTGGTGCAGGGTCTCACCATGCAGCTTGGACTCATGATGATCCCCCTGTCCCAGCCTCCTCAGTACTGAGATTGCAGGCGTGTGCCATCATGTCCAGTCTCAGTGGCCGGCATGGCACGTCCAGCGTTCTGGGGCAGGCACGGCATAGGGTATGGGGGACTGGACCTGGGTCCTTGTGCTTGCCAGGCAGGTACTTAGACTGCCAAGCTATCTCCCAGCCCCTCACTCATGAGTTTAAAAAAAAAATAAGGTAAATCACCACTAAAGACATTGGGGTATTTGTCATAAATATTATTGCAAAAGAAACACTCTTTTGTCAACATTTTGTTAAAGCCATACTGTAAAATATTGTTTCACATGTCTGGCTTCCTTCTTATGAAGGTAAGCGGCATGTGCTTAATTACTTGCTTAAGCTAACCTTAAGACTGAATAATGAACTGTTACTAGTAACAAAAAGAACAGGATTTCACGCAGTCAAAGCTATGCGTTCTGTAAGGGTTTCTGAATTTTGCTGCCTTGTCTATAAAGGCCCATGACCTTCCCTAAAGTCATTCGTAGTCTCCCACCTTCTCGTCTGATGTTCTGCTGCTAGGTATTTTTATCCTAAGGTCATCTATCCAGAGGACATTTCTCACGGTATTTGGTTTAAGCTTTTTGCCCCTTCAGGGAAGCATTCCGTTTCCATTGTTTCAGCACTGTTTATGATGTAGTTCTTTCTTCCCCCACCAAATTGAAATGTCAGGGGCTGGGAGATGGCTCAGTGGAATAAGTGCTTCCCTGGCAAGCGCAAGGGCCTGAGTTCAATCCCCGGTTCTGCCAAAAAAAAATTGAAATGTCAGAGTCACCATATACTGACTTCTTATTTTAAAGACTATTTGAATCAATCTCTGTGCTCTCTGATCAGTGTCTCTGAGCAGGTCATTTACTCCTTCGCCACTCTTCACATCATTTTGATTGTAGCTGTCATAGAAGAATTTTTAGTATCTAATACAGCAAATCGCCCTTCACCATGCATTTTTTTTCACAACTTCTTGTCAACAGCTTTATGTTTGACCTTTTATAATTATAACTTTATAATTATAGAATTATAACTTTATTTTTTTGTTTTTCTACTAAAGGTTTCTATTTTTGTTTTTAATTTTTGGTTAATACTTGTGATATTTATACAAAATGGAGTACTATACTGCCACAAAGGATGAGCTAGTTATTTGAAAGAAAACAGATACACCTTAAAACCGTACTGGTGGGCTGGGGAGATAGCTCAGTAGAATAAACACTTTCCTGGCAAGCACAGGGTCCTGAGTTCAATCCCTGGTACTACAAAAAAAATAAAAATAAAAAAATAAATAATGGTAAGTGAAATAAACTAGACCACAGCTTGGTTTGTCGTATCAGAGAACTCCATCCCCACAAAAAAGTAGAATTGATAGTTACAAGCAGCAGCAAAAATAACAATAAGAACAGCAACAAAAATTATTTAGAGCCGAATTGCTATAATTTTCATGCAAACATGGAGTATATCAAAGACACATCCCAAAGGAGCCCTTCTGTACTGCTGGTGGGAGCGCAGCCTGGAGCCACCACTATGGAAATCAGAAGTCAGTGCAGAGATTCCTTCGAAAGTAGGGTTGGAGGTCCTGTTCACGCCAGCTGATCCTCTCCTGGGTGTTTTTCCAGAAGAACTGAAACCTCATACCACAGCAAGATATGTGCACCCATGTTTGTAGCAGCACAATTTGCCGCAGCTAAATCCTGTCAACAACTCAGATGCCCATCAACCAAAGAACGGATAAGGAAGATGGGATATTTTTACACAATGGAGCTATAAAACAGGATAAATTTGAGTCTTTCATCCATAAATGGATGCAACTAGAGAACATACTCTTAAGTGAAATAAATCAGATCCACATGTGCAAACATCATGTTATCTCCTTACTGTGAGAACGTGAAAGAGAAACATGGAATCTGAATACAACAGGCACTGGGAAAAGGGAATGAACTTATGCAAAAGGAAAGAGCTACTGGGTTGAGGAGGAGGACAAGGGAGAGAGTGGGGACAGAAATTGGTCTGTGTGTAAGCCGGATGGTCTGGACAACTGTACTGTGCATTTCTGCAGGTCTATGGAAAGGAGCAGTTAATGCTACAATTCGTTTCATCTCCTTTTTTCAGTTGTTTGTACTTTTTCTCTTCTCAATTTCTTATACCTTTTTTTCTTTTTTTCTTCTTCCAATTCTGCATGCATATATCTGATAATATGAATAACTGGTTGGAAGACAATACTATGTATTACCACAAATACTGTGAAATTCACATTATTTGTTAAGTGAAATTCTGTATCACTTGCAATTTTTTCTGTTTTAATTCTAATTTATACTCTTTCAGAAATAAAAAAAAACTAAACAAACAAATAAAACACATCCTATACAAAAATCACATACATCAGTCACACAAGGTAGCTATGAAGACTACAGCTTCACAGGGCCCTGCGACCTTCCCAGGACCACCCAGCCAGACAAACACAGGAGTTGCCTTTCTGGTCTTCTAGTGCTAATCCCACAACACTAATAACCCTTTGTGAACACCTGAAAAGAAAAGTAAAAATTAAATTATTGGAATTCTCCTCACTAAACCACCTGGCATCTTAATGATATACAGGGCTGTCAGGTGCAAGGCACCCCAGCGAGGCACCAGCCCACAGCCCACTGTGAGTGTTTCTGCCAATACATTGTTTCTCACTCATCCAATAGATACCTGCTGTTGAGAACCAAGCTTTAGTGCACTACACAGCAAGAAGTAGGGGGCACAATCATGTCTGAGGCCTACCTTGCTTAAGTTTTTGGTTACTGGAAATGCATGGACCAGCAAAACTTGATTACTTCATCAGTAACTTGAGAAAGGCTCGAAGATGATGTAAATCATTCAATAGGAATGGAGTTTGCTTCAGAGTTAATAAATGCTGGAAAATAATTACAGATGTGAGCTACAGTGGAACAAGAACAGTTCTGGTGGCTCTTCCTCAAACTTAATAAAAATATTTGAAAATTGAAAAATGATCTATATAAAATAAGAATTAGTGGGAGCTGGGAAGATAGCTCAATAGAATAAGTGTTTGCCTGGCAAGTGCAGGGTCCTGAGTTCAATCCCCGGTACCGCAAAAAAAAAAAAAATTTAAAAAAAGAATTAGAGTAAACTCAAGACTCTTGGCTCAAGCATATCTTCATAGATATAAAATTCTGTTAGTACATAAAATAATTCTGTTATTTTATACCTGTATATTATAAAAATTCTGTGAATTTTTCATATAAAATTCATTTTGTGAAACTTAAATACCTTTACAAAGCCTAGTTCATGCCCGGCATCCTTGGCCATTAAAGAAATGCAAAGCAAAACACTGAGATTCCACCTACTCCAGAAAGGATGGCTACCATCACAAATTTGAAAAGCAACAAATACTAGTGAGGTTGTGGGGGAAAAAAGAAATATAAACTATTGCAACCATTATGGAAGCTAGTACTGAGATTCCTTAGAGAACTAAAGTTTCCATTTGACCCATTTGATTCCATTTGATCCCGGGTATCTTGGTTACTGTTCTGTCATTGCTAGGACAAAATGCCTAACCCCCAGAATTAAGGCAAGAAAGGTTTATTTAGCTCACAGTTAGTGGAGGTTTCAGTCCATACTCGGCTGGCTCCACGGCAGGGTGGCACATGGCAGAGGGCAGCTGTTCACGGCAGCAGAAAACAGCAAAGAGCAAAGAGAGGAGCAGCGGCTGGAGCGGCTAGCAAGCCTCTCTCCCTTCCTTATGCAGATTTATGCAGATTACCCGCCCCGGGGCGGGTGTAGCACTCACACCCATAATCCCCACATTGGATCATGAATTAATCACAAACTCTAGAAACCTGCCCCAGTGACAGCATGAGGCTTTTGGGGGACACCTGGAGACACCTGGGCATCCTCCTCCAAGAATTAAGGACCTCATACTGCAGTCATACCTTCATGCCCATGTTTGTAGAAGCACAGCTCATAAGAGGTAAATCTTGGAAGCAGGCTATGTGTCCATAACAGATGAATGGATGAAGAAAACATAGTGTCTATACACACTGGAGTACTATTCAGGCGTAAGGAAGGATAAATGTGAGCCATTCACAGGAAAACAAGCGCTCCTTGAGACCATTCTGCTAAATAAAATGAGTCAGATACAGAAGGATAAATATTGCATGGTTCTCTTAGATACAAATCAAAATTATACATAATTTAGGAGCAAAATAAAAGAAGATATGAAACAGGACCTGGGCTGTGTAGATGGGAAGGGAATCAGAGGAGAGAGACTGGAGGGTGGGGAAGGAGGAGTAAAAAGCATAAAGATCCTACACATGTTTGTATCATAATTAATGTATTATGCATTATAAACATCTCACAAAAAGACAAAAGATTAATGCATTGATTGCTTTAACTGTATAGGTTGCTTTAATTGCCCTTTTCATGAAGAGCTGGCAAAGTATCTTTCGAAGTTAAATTTTTATCATTTTAATTCATAATTTTAATTTATGAAGTTATGGACTAAAATATAATAATTTGATACTTATGTACCATGTATAATGATCACATTAGAGTAATTAACATTAAATTAAAACTTGACATCGTGAGGCATTTTAGAAAATACCCCAGAAAAGCTTCAGCTACGTAAAAGCTGAAGGACAGAGGCTGGACAGGTGGCAGGAGTTCACCACGCTAGAGGACCCTGCAGGGCTGGGGGAGAGCTTAGTGGAGAAGCACGCCTTGCATGTCTGGGGCTCAGGTTTGGTTCCCAGGGCCCCGTGAGGCGGAAGGACCCGGGCGGGAGATCCCGCAGAGGAAGAGCTACGATGCCACACCAGTTGCTCTGCACGGGTTGGGGCTGCTCCACTCCCCGGACCGCAAATCAACCATCGCCAATAGGCGTCTGCTTTCGCCCTGCCCTGGCCTGAGGCGCGGGGGCCTCGGCTGCCCGCACAGCAGGGGTGCAGTCAGCTCACCGTTGTTCATGCTTGTCACCGGACCTTTTCAGAAGGCCTCAAAACAGGAAACCAAAGAACAGCAAGAAAATTATTTCAAGGAAAAAGCCTACCCTGAATCTGGAAATTGGTTGCCAAGAGATGGATTCAGCAGGCGGCAGACAGGAAGAGAGACAAGGAATAAGCACGCACATCAGCAAGTGCAGGGTACTGAGTTCAATCCCTGGTACTGCAAAAAAATAAAAAATAAAGCAGGCATATCAGTAAGTTAGCAAAGTCGGTTGGCTAGCCAGCGTCACTGAGCACCAGCTCTGTGCAAAACTAGGGTTAAATAGAGGTTTAAAAATTACTGCATTTAGTGGACTGCTGCGGAGCCCATCACCTGAATGCCCGATTCTTCTGCATTTTTCCATCCTTTTTGTTCTTGACAGGCTGAAATGAGATTCTACCCCTTATTAAATCAAAGTGATGCTGAGCATAAATTTTCTCTTCATTCTGCTTATGCGTTATGCATATTTCCTCAAACCAGTGCATCAAAGTCATGCTTATAATATTTTCTCAAAAGAAGTCAATGGGCATGACACGAACTGGTGAGTGAATAGTTTTCATTACAGAGAGAAATGATGCCAAATTTTTATTCCAGAATGCAGGATGGAACATCTGCCGCATATTCATTAACTCATTAAGAAGATTGACATCTATACTAAATTTAACATATGTAATATCATAGATTTGCTTAAATGTTTAAATAAAGAAGTTATTTGAAAATGTAATATAAGATGTTCATTATTTTTCAATTTAAAAGGTATACTTCCAAAGTCTGCAATAGATGGAAAAATATTTTAATAAGCCAAGTGTCTAAAATAATTTGCCATAGCCATATGCCCCCATTAAGTTAAATAAAAACAAAAACAATGCGCTGGAGAGATAGCTCAGTAGAATAAGTGCCTGCCTGGCAAATTCCTGAGTTCAATCCCTGGTATCACAAAAAAAGAAAGAAAGAAAGAAAGGGAAGGGAAGGGGAGGGGAGCTCTTTCCCTGCTGCTGGAGGTGGTAGGCTTAGGTGGCAGAAGGTGAGCGCTAGCGGAGCTGTGGTAGCGACCGCGGAGAGCTGCAGATGCTG
>NW_004524676.1:4998879-4999679 GCF_000260255.1 Octodon degus
AGGGAAGGGAAGGGAAGGGAAGGGAAGGGAAAGAAGGAAAGGAAAGGAAAGGAAAGGAAAGGAAAGGAAAGGAAAGGAAAGGAAAGGAAAGGAAAAGAAAAAGAAAAGCATCACAAGAATGATGCCACCTAAAAGTGATGCTGGCTTAGAAAAGTTGTCGTGGCCGGGTGTAGAATGTCCCCCAAACCACCATGCACTCAGAGGTGGGCTTTTGAAGGGTGACTGGGTCCACCCACAGCTGTGCTCACTGGGGGATTCAGCCACTGGTGAGCCCAGCAGGGCCTGGTGCAGGCTCAGGGAGCACGCCTGGAAGGCTGTGGCTGCCCCCAAGGCTCTTCCCCTCCCTCTGATCTGGGCCACTGTGATGGGAGCAGCTGTCCTCTGCCCAGGCCTTTCCACCACGCAGGTCCTACCTGGGAGCTGGTAGGCCAGGGACTGTAACCACGAAGCAAGACAGATCTGTCCTTTGCTGCAGGTATTTGTACTGTGCTTCAGAGATAGAGAGAGACTAAGACAGAAGTACAAGTCTTCTCTCTAACGAGCTTGTGACCTCAGCCAGCCCCTGAGCCTTTTTAGCTCTTTCCCTGCTGCTGGAGGTGGTAGGCTTAGGTGGCAGAAGGTGAGCGCTAGCGGAGCTGTGGTAGCGACCGCGGAGAGCTGCAGATGCTGTCAGAGGCAAAGCAGCCATTTCACTTAGGAAATTTGTGCATTTTACTTTGGTCGGACTAAATTTAAATTTTTAAATTCCAACCTCAAATTTTAAATGCTCTGCACGGGTTGGGGCTGCTCCACTCCCCGGA
>NW_004524676.1:5000618-5005065 GCF_000260255.1 Octodon degus
TCCTATGTTGACGCTCATAAAACCTAGTCTAGATTTACCTTGTATGCGTTACAGAAAGCTTTAAAATGTTCTTTCTGTAGACACATGCACGAGAAGAAAATTGTGGGCTGTCAGTAATCCCCCCACCCCATCTCTTCCTGTTCATTTTTAAAGTCTACTCAACCCTTCCTTTCAGATAATTCGAAGTTACAACACGCAAAATTCTTCATTCATGCTCACCCACACTGCTTTCAACCACAGCTTCTCACTGACTTTCCTGGAAGTTGTATGACCACCTGTGTTAGTCAGCTTTTCATTGTTAGAACAAAATACCTGAGACAATAAGCTGATAAAAAGAAATTATTTTGGCTCCCCGTTTCGGAGATGGTAGTCCGCAGTTGGCCTTTCTGGCATGCGCCTATGGCGAGCAACCTCACGGTGAAAGGGTGTGGTGGAGCAAGACCACTTGCATCACAAGCCAGCGGACAAAGAAAGGAGAGAGAAAGGCACAGGGCCCCGACCTTCCCTCAGTAGGGCTGGCTCCCGAGGACCTACGACCCATCGATAGCCCTCACTCCTTGAAAGTTCTCCCACTGCCCAAGAGCAGCCCCTTAAGGACCAAGCCTTTAACACATGGGCCGTTAGAGGACATTCAACAACCAGAGGCTAGCAATAGCTGAAGCTGTATTAATTCCACATAAATGTGGTGCTTACTTATTTTATACCTAGCTAACATTTGATTGTAAAGAAAACAATTGGTGAAATGTGACAATTCTGATGTTCCCCAATGTGCTGGATGTGCCTGTCAGGTACTCAGTGTTCAGTACTCTTGCTGGGATGCTGAGTAATGCGAGTTTTTCCTTCCACAGGATTACATTAGTTGGACCACACCATCTGAGAACGGAACACTTTCAAAATGAAAACAGCATAATTTAGCACATCTTAAAATGATGATGGGCATATTTTTATTAAGCTAGAGTATTTGCAGTGAACTATATTCGCAGCCCTCTGTCTTTTTCTTCCCCTTTGCAGACAGTGCCATGAAACTGCTAAATTGCCAAGCCTGGGATCAAACTTGCGCCCATCTGCCTCAGCCTCCCAGAGTGCTAGGCCGACAAGCACACATTACTGTCGCCAGAGGTCACTTCGAACATTTTTAATCCCGCTTCATGGTAGGAAGATATGCCACACCGAGAATTTAACTGGGAGCCTCCGGACCGCTCTTTCCCGAGGTGCACTTCCACGAAACAGCCCTGTCGGGATCTTTGCCTCCAGATTCCACCACAAATCCTCAATTATTTTCCTTTATATTTAAGACTCTGAGATGTTGCCTTAAAATCACCAATATAAGATCCATACTTTTGGGATGACATCTGAAGGCCTGCATGATCTGGCCCTTTCTTACCTCCAAATGAAAATCAAGAATATTCCTTGCAGTCCCGGAAATCTCCTGTCACAGCAATGTCACTGAGGAAAGCACCCACAAGAGAGGCTACCAAAGGCACAGGAGCAAAAAAGCCTTTACTGTGAGCCAGCAACTGGTGCTGTGACTTCAAGTCAGGACTCGCCAACTGTTGGTCCCAGTTTTGACGTTACTTCGTTATATACTTGGCAAGTTTCCATAGCAACCACATCTCCTTATTACCTCATTTTCATGAATTTTACGAGAATGTCACACAATTGCCACAAGGTTTAAATTCCCCAGACACTTGACCATCTGCTGGTCAAGGGACACTGCGGCTTAACAGTTACCCTACTCCCCAATTTGTTGTAACTCTTTGCTTCTATCTTCACGAGCTACATGGGAGGGCATGAGGGAATGAGCTTACTTATAGTTTGAGTGAACTTAAGTGACTTTTAAAGTGGGGTTACAAAAGAAATCTCTGATTTTTATTTTGCTGCTCAGCAGGGTAATATAACATATTGAAGGAGGGATGCAGAGTTGCATGCAGACTGGTGGAGCCAAGAGCCACGTCTGTCTCAGGAGATTGTGCATTTGAAGATTCGTTACTGAGAAACAACACATCGGCCGAATCACCCTTCAGGCCTTGTCAAATGTCCAGCTGTCCTCTGCAGGTGGCATTTTGCCATCTGATGTCACCCAGCCCCAGCAGAGCTCTGTACGTGAGTATCCAGAATTGGATTGATTATTCACAAACTGTAATGTTATTCAGTGGGTTGTCTAGAGACCTGGTCGTGAACAGGGCCCAGCATAACGTGTCACCCCGGCTGCTGCTGATACCAGACTGTCCGCCTCGCCCAGATACTCCCTCACACTCAGCAGCTTCCTCAGCACCGACAATCTAGGAGCCTCATTCTTACTACTCTTATGTGTCCTCATTTATGTGCAGCTCTGGCTGGCAGTCATTGTATCTTCTCCCACTTTAAGAAAACCCAAATTCGGCAGATCTCATAAAATATTTGATCTTGATTAAAACAAAGATGATTCATAACTAGCTGCATGGAACCATTTCTGCTGCTCACATGTCTCCTCTTCACCTGTGGGGGAAAAAATGTCTTAATTATTCTTTTAGGCAAACTCTTTTAGGGTTTGCATCTTAAATGCTGAAGAAGAATACTAAAACATTCAACTGCTCAACATATCAATACACAAGATACATTGTGCCAGGCTGGAGCCAGCAAACTCTGTTAGGTGGATTAAGAGGTGAGAGACAGTGAAAGATTAGAACTGAACCAAACTTTTGAACAAATGGACTTAGTAGATGTCTACACAATGTTCTACCCCACGATGTCAAAATACACACTCTTCTCATCCAAACACAGCATCCTCTAAAGTAGGCCACATCCTAGCTCGTGGAACATGCATATATAAATGAAAAGGGATTGGAATTATTCCATTCGTATTATCAGAACACAGTGCAATGAAATTGGAAATCAAGCACAAAAGAAATCACAAGAACTTCCTCTCTCTCTCTGTCTCTCTCTGTCTCTCTCTCTCTCTCTCTCTGTGTCTGTCTGTCTGTCTCTCTCTCTCTCTCTCTCTCTCTCTCTCTCTCTCTCTCTCTCTCTCTCTCTCTCTGTACCAGGGATCAAACTCAGCACTTGCCTTTGCCAGGCAGGCACTTATGCTGCTGAGCTATCTCCCCAGCCCAAGAACTTCATAAACACATGAAAATTAAATATCACTCTTCTGAACCATCAGTGGGTCACCGATCAATTTAAAAAAAAAAAATTAGATAGTTCTTACCATTAAAAGATAATGACAATACAATATACCTCAATTCATGAGACACATTGAAAACAGTCCTAAGAGGGAAATTTATAACAATGAATTCCCATATCAGGAAAAGAGGGAAAGCACAAATAAACAACTTCATCTTGAACCTCAAACTTCTAGAAAAAGATGAGCAGGCCAAGTTCAAAGCTCATATAAGGGAAGAAATCATACATATTGGATAGAAATTATTGCATTGGAAGCTAAGAAACAAATACAAAGAATCAATGAATTTATGAGTTGGTTCTTTGAAAGATTAAAAAAAAATTGACAAACCCTTAGCCAAGCTTATAAAAAGAAAGAAAGAAAGAACCCAAATCCACACAATTAAGGATGAAAATAGTCAGCCTAACAGACCCTACAGGAACCCAGAAGGTCATCCATACCTACTTTGAAAACTTATATTCTAATGAGATGAAAAATGCTGAAGAAACTGACAAATTTCTACGTACATACAAATTACCAGAGTGGAATCAAGATGATATAAAAATCTTAAATAAACCAATATCTTTTTTAAACCAATATCAACCAATGAAATCAAAGATGTAAATAAAAACCTAGCAGCAAAGAAAAGCCCAGGCCCTGAAAGATTCATTGATGAATTCTACAAGGCATTTAAAGACATAATACTACTATTACTTAAAATCTTTAATGAAATGTAATGGAAATCAATACTCTCAATTTCATTCCTGAAAACAAGTTTTGCCCTGATGTCAAAACCAGAGAAAAACTCAACAAATAAAGAGAGCTACAGCCCAATCTCCTTAATGAACACAGATGCAAAAATCCTCAAGATCCTGGCAAGCAGAATGCAGCAAAACATCAAGAAGACTATATACCATGACAACGTATTTACCCCAGGGATGCAAAGATGATTCCACCTATGGAAGCCAATAAATGCAATACACTCTATTAACAGAATCAAGGACAAAAGCCATATGATATCTCAATAGGTGCAGAAAAAGGTCTTGACAAATACCTACCACCCATTCATGATAAACCCTCAGAAAATTGGAATAGATGGTCTTTATCTCAATCTGATAAAAGCCACTTATGACAATCCAAAAGCTAACATCATACCAAAAGGACAAAAATTGAAAGTTTTTGTTCTAAAATCAAGATATGTGCTGTCTCCACTCTTATTCAACATAGTTCTGGAAACTTTAGCCAAACAAGGGAAAGAAATAAAAAGAATAAAGATAGGACCCAGGGATGCAAGAATGGTTCAATATT
>NW_004524676.1:5012414-5014212 GCF_000260255.1 Octodon degus
AATTCTGATCAAAATTTCAACAGCATATCTTACAGAATTAGAGAAAACGATCTTAAAATTCATTTGGAACCATAAGAGACCTAGAATAGCAAAGGCAATTCTGTGCAACAGAGGCAAGGTGGGGGACACCACAACCCAGGCTTGAAATTATACTGCAAAGCTACTGTTATAAAAACAGCATGGCACTGGCAGAAAAAAAACAGACCCAAAGTCAATGGAACAGATTAAAAGACGCAGAAACAAGTCCAGACATATTCAGCCACCTTGTCTTTGACAAAGGTGTTAAACGCACTCACTGGAAAAAAGACAGCCTCTTTAATGCATGGTGCTGGAAAACTGGCTCTGAATATGCCAGATTGAAATTGGACCCATTCCTTTCACCACGCACTAAACTAAATTTGAAATGTGTCACAGATCTCAATATTAAGGTAGAAGTGTTAACTCTTCTGGGAGATAGAGCTCAGTTTCTTTATCTGTAAAATAATGATAAACCCTATGCTGCACGTTCGGTTGGTGGCAAAATATGGAGATTACACATATTTCTCCAGTAGCCCCATACAAAGCCAAAATTTGAACTGAATTCAATTATACTGGCAGCAAAAACAGTCATGTAGAAAAGTTAAATATTAAAATGGTGGCACACACCTGTAATCCCAGCACTCCGGAGGCAGAGGCAGGATTGTTATGATTTGGAGGCCAGCCTGGGCTATATAGTGAGTCCAAGACCAGTCTGAGCTATGTAGTGAGACCTTGTCTCAAACAACAAAAAAAGAAAACATATTTTTGTAAAAGAAAACTCCCCCTAAGGGGCCACGACTGAAGGAAATGGGTCAGACAAGCAGCGTCAGAGTTCTCTGTTCGCTCAATGATTTTCTCAGCGTGGGAAGTCAGCGGGGGCTGAGGGTACTGGAATAATCTTACTCTTTTCAAGCTAATTTATTTTTACAGTTCAAGATAAAAGCTGGTGTTCATTTTGTGCATGGGTGTCCAGTTGTTCCAGAACAATCCTCTTGATGTTCTGAATAAGACATGAGATTAAGCTCACAAAACTTCAAACATCAGAACCAGATTTAAAGAAAAAAAAATGTATTGCATAAACAGACTTCCTTAGAAAATAGAATTAATCTTTCCAACGATAACCTAGAGATAATGAGGAATGTGTTTCTTCTCAAAATAGAGTAAAAAGTAAGTGGCTGTGTTCTCATAGATCATTAATGATTTCATTATGAATTTTCTGGGCCAGGGAGATAGCTCAGCAGAATAATCGCTTACCTGGCGAGCGCAAGGGCCCGAGTTCAATCCCCGGTTCCATGATAATAATAATAATAATAATAATTTTCTTACGGAGATCACAAGTAAGAGTTAAATAAATGTCAGGAAGCGCACATGAAGCGTGGTTAGAAGTCAGAGCCCAGCGCAGCTCCCAGAGCCCCCACCGCGAGCCTGCTGTTTGCACGCAGCCGCCAGCGGGCGGCGCCCTCGAGCTGCCCGACGCCGAGCGCGGCCGAGGCCTGCCCCGCCCCCACCCCTCGCGCAGGGCTGCGCAGCTCCCCGCGCGTGCAGAGCCGCAGCACCGCCAGCCGCAGACAATGGCTCTGGTCCTGTGCTCGCGGGACGGGGAGAAGGCATCCCTCGGGAGGCCGAGCAGACGGCGCGGGCAGGCTGCGGGGACCGGCGGGGCGGTCCGGCGGTGGAGGGGAGAGGGCCGGCCGCCTGTCTGTGACCTGCATCCCTAGGTACAAAGGCCCCTGCGGGGTCTTTCCCTTCCCCCTGCGCCTTGATTCAGAGCAGAAAATCC
>NW_004524676.1:5014522-5024383 GCF_000260255.1 Octodon degus
ACCGCTGGGCCTGCGGAAGAGCGCCGCCGCGCGGCGGAAGGCAGCGTGTGCACGGCCGGGCCGGCGCCCTGGGGCCCGCCCCGCAAGGGGAGGCCGGCCTGCTGCCCTGCAGCTGTCGGGTGGGACCCCAGGGGATCCCCTCGCTCTCCATCCAGTGGATCCGTTGTGCGGTGATCCACTGACGCACTCATCTATTTGTTCAACTGGTTAAACTGTGCCAGATATTATAGAGAACATTTTCATTGTTGATTTCATTTATAATAATATAGTTGGATCTGGACACAAAATGCATACACGTAGGTGAAATAATTTGATGAGGCGTGAGGCTGAATCGTACATCTCCTACTTTTTAGAAGAAAGTCACTCTTTACAGTCCAGCTTCAGCCCGTACTGAAGTAGACAGGTGAAATTACATGAAGCATAATGGTGTATACTTTTTAAAAAATTTAAATGAAGAAAAATATACACGTCATTGCCCCATGGTCTTGGCAAATGTTGATTCTGGAGGTTAGACACATGGAGATGTATCCTGCCCTATTGTTTTATGTATGTTGGAAACTTTTGTAATACCTTTTCCTCAGAAGTCCGGGTTTTTATGCCAGGTGTGGTGGCGCATGCCTGTAATCCCAGCACTTAGGAGGCTGAGGCAGGAGGATCTCTGTGAGCTTGAGGCCAAGCTAAGCTGCATAATGAGTTCAAGATCATCTTAGCCTACATAGTGAGACCTTGGCTCAAAAAAAATTTTTTTAAGTTAATGGTTTTATAAAATAATTCTGGGACCAGCCAAGACAGAGCCTGAAGTTAAGAGAGCAGAGTTCAGGTGAGGCTGTGGATGACAGAGAAATAAAGCAAAGTAGAAACCAAGGCTCGCCGCTGGGGAAAGTGTTGCTTACCATTCAGTCTATCCAAAGCGAGAGGCAAATGCTGCCTGTCTCTCGAGAGATCTACCAGTTAAAAAAAAAACGAATCTGCAGGAACTGGACTGCTTCTTCCCGACCCAACCATGTGCCACACTCAGACATGAACTATGGCAGTTGTTGGGAGCTCTGCACTGGAGAGAGAGTTGCATCTATCAAGCAAGATGCGCAGACACACCGAGCTGTTCAAATACTCTGCAGATTCTCGCATACCAGAAATTGTTCTCGTCTAGGTCTGTCCCCCGGAGTTCCCCTGGCATTCTCTTTCATCGGCAGTCTAAAAAGAAAGGGTCCGTCAAAATCTAGAGCACGAGGGGATGTCTGAGCCCGGGGCCTCTCACTGGGCTACATCCCCAGCGCTTTTATATGTAACTTTTTAAAATGTTGAGACAGGTTCTCACTAAGTCATGAAGCTGCCTGGGTTGGGCTCCGGTTTGGCACCTGTCTGTCTGCCTCAGCCTCGGTGCAGAAAGCTGGGACGACTGGGATGCACCGCAGCAGGGCCTAGCAGAGGGAAAGCACTGGGCTGTTTAGGAAAACACTGGGGCCGGGGAGATGGCTCAGTGGAATAAGCACTTCCTTGGCAAGCGCAAAGGCCTGAGTTCAATCCCCAGTTCTGCCAAAAAACCCCAACAACAACAACCAAAAACTATGTAGAACTAGGGATTGAACTCAGGCCCTTGTGCTTGCCAAGGAAGCGCTTATTCCACTGAGCCATCTCCCTGCCCCCCCCCCGCAACAGATTTATTTATTTATTTTTTGGCAGAACCAGGGATTGAACTCAGGCCCTTGTGTTTGCCAGGGAAGTGCTTATTCCACTGAGCCATCTCCCCGGCCCCTGGTTCGGGGGGATGGGGGGGAATTATTAGAGAAACACTGAAAAACCAAGCTGCTGCATTATGGCGGCTTGAGAGTGGGCTAAAAGGAAACAAGAATCTCAGAATCCTGGGTCTTGCATTTTTGAGTGGTGAAATTAAGGACAAGTCATTTAATTATTCTAATATTCGCTGTCTGCAGCTATACCAAGGGTGCTAGAACTTCCCGTTGTCCTGGGTAGAATAAATCATGTAACGGAGGGATAGCCTGTGAGCACAATTCGCACTGCAGATCCAGTATTCTTTTCTCCAACTTCTCTTGCCTGCGCAAATCCTGAAGCACCTGAGGAGAAATACACACGACTACGAACTATAGGTGGGATAGAGACCCAGCCTGGTGTGAGAGAAAGCCTTATGAGAGAGAACGCTGCGCGCCTGCCTGGCCTCCCCAGGGGCACACAGTTCAAGGACCCGCCGAAAGACCGGGGCGAGAGCAGGAGCCGGTGGACACAGCCTGTGCAAAGAAGAATGGCTAATGCAGGCCGGAAAAGCACTGCTCGGCCCCGGGCTCCTCCTTGTGCAGGGAACCTTTCCTAAAGCAACAGCCCTGGTTTCTGTGACTCTCACTTTCCACCAAAGGCGAGGAGTGTACTTGACAGTGGGCTTAGAGTGAGGCGGTGCACACCCACCTCAGCCCGTGCCTCCCCTCTCTTCTCATGCGTCTTGCCGAGACCGCGGGCTCTTGCCAGCTTTATTACTGGTCGCACTTTGTAGGTCAGCATGGTCCATGGCAGAAGGGGCTTTCCAGTGCAAAACCCACCACCAAGGCAGTCTTCATGCATGAAAATTGCACGTTCCATACACAAATGTCACTTACACTGAGAGCACATACATTTTTGTTGTCGTGTCCTTTCTTGGACAGTACAGCTGACACGTTTTTGGTTTTCCTGCTGTCATAGTAGGTCTTTGGGATGCTGCCCCTACCTGTTCACCTATCAGCTCACCAGTGTGGTCCAAAAGATTTTTGCATGGTTCTGTGCAAAAGCATTTTTCATTTCCTCCACTGTACATGATCTTTTATGAGCTCCAGTTTCAGTTCTCCAAGAAAAATTCTCCATGTTATTTTGTACTTGCTATTTTATTTGTAAACTTTCAAACTATGCCATACATGTTTAGGATCAAGGAAAACAACCACTTGCCAATGCTTTCTTTTTTCTAGTGACATCATAGGTGCTGCATAATTCATCAAAAACATCTAGTCCCATATTTGGTTATTTTGCTGAATTCAAGTACCTACAATCTTTGGGCTGGCTTCAAGTGTGAAAAGCTCCCTTCAAGACTTCTCCAAATACAATTTCTCTAACTGCGGTGGAACACCCATCTCTGACAAAACAAAACCAAAAAAGTGGGGGATATGTTGGGAGCCACAAAGCTAGGAAATTGATCAAATATGTGTAGGTGGGACTTGACCCAGGGCCTAAAGCAAACAGGCTACCTCACTCCTGAGATAAACATCCTGTCTGGTTAAGGTCAGCTATTAGTCACTAGGCGACCTAGTGTTATGTGTTAGTAACTTTACAAAAGTATAAATAAAGGACAGTTTTGTTGTGAAAAGAAAAATATGTATGTACATACAAGATAGGATATATATACAGATACTTTCTTTTAGTTCATTGAGAAGAAAGATTTGTACTAATATTGTTTAGACAAGATATCATGTCTATATCTTGTCCTTTGAATAACTATGAAGGCAACAATATGCAATGTATTAATTATTGTAACTGACCTGCCAACCTGCTTTGAAACTGTTTCATTGCTATTTTATCTTTTTTCTCATTAAAATTATTTTTAAAAAATGATGGAAGAACAAACAAACATCTAGTCCACCTTTGGTTTTGTTCTGTAGTTTCCATCTCAGGCTTCCATGGTGTTGAGGTTCCCTGTCTGTCTGTTGTGGTGCAATGTTGACATCAGTACCCACTTGTTTTACTTTCCATATATGAGGCCAATGTAAACCTTTTTGAAATCCAAAAATCATACCACGCAATTGTATGTTTTGAAATTGCAACATTTCCTTTAGAATTTCTGCTCTGGCCAGAGACAGCTCGACAGAATAAGCACTTGCCTAGCAAGCACAAGGTCCTGAGTTCAGTCCTCGGTACCACAAACAATAAATAAATAAATAGAACTTCTGCTCTGTTCCTGGTACAGTTACTGTGCTGGTCAACCTATGCATTGTTAGCAAATGCAACTTGTCACTTGGAAACTGGTAAACCAATGAATGTCACACGCCAGCTAGTTTGGGAGATGGGAGCAACAATTTTGTTCACAACATTATTCATTTCATTATTGTACAAGTAAGGACCTGATGGCTGAGTCACAGAATAAATTTCTAATTTGAATGCATAACAAATCTTGACATCTACAAGGGGATACATTTTTATACCATGCTTGGAAGGGTTTTTGGAAGGGAATATACTGCCTGAAGCTACAGTGCCCATGAATGCTGTAAGAGGGTCTTCAATAGTCATGTATATAGATGGTTTTTAAAATGCTTAACAAATACAAATCTCTCAAACCATGAGCTGATAGTAGCCATATTACCAGCTCTTCTTCTTTCTTGGTAGAGGTTTGAGTCATCAAACCTCAGGCAATTTTGAAGGAAACCAGATCTCCTTAGTGTCACCATTATCCTACAATCCCAAGCCCACGTCCATCTCTTTTCCATAAGTCTTTTTTCATTCCTGCAATTGCCATGAGAAAGCCCTGCTGAGTGCAACAGACCTGCGAATGCTTTCAGTTCAGCTAGTGACATGTCATAATAAACACATATTTGAGTATGGCTACTGGTGCATACAGACTATTTCACTTGTCTTTCGGCCTTTGTGTATTGCACAGCTTGTGGCATTTTCATCTGTACAGTTTCCAACTTGAGTAGCAGTGCTGGCATTCTGTCCAGAAGGTTTCGCCCCTGCCAAGATCGTCACTATGTCAAGAGAAAAAGAAGGCATGGAAGAGGATGGTTTCTGAGGTCTGCTTTGTTTGGAGATGGCTTTACAAGAAAACCACCTAAATATGGAAGATTTGTTAGGCCAGTGGGCTTACATTTTAAGAAGGCCCCTGGAACACATGCTGAACTGAAAGTCACCTTTTGCCTGCCAATACTTGGTGTGAGAAGGAATCCTTCATCACCCCTGTGTACAACTTTGGGTGTTATTCCCAAAGGAACAGTGATCGAGGTGAACATGAGCGAGTTGGGCCTCATGACGCAAGGAGGCCAGGTTATCTGGGGTAGGTATGCCCAGGTGACCAGCAATCCTGAAAATGATGGATGCATCAGTGCAGTCTTACTAGCTTGACAGGTGTTTCCTACAGTAACTTCTTACACTTTTTAAAGAGTACAGACGAGTCAGGAAAACCATAACTTGAATACTGCTAAACAGCTCTCATGACTACATTCATCAAGAAAACTATTTATTAAATTGTAAAACATTAAAAGGGCCCAGTTCTGTAAATTGGCCTTTTATTAGGGGTCTGCTAACAGCTTACGTGTTAGTGAGATTGAACCATCTGAAAAATAAACAGAAGTCTTTGCATTAAAGAGTGGGTCCTGGGCTGGGGAGATGGCTCAGTAGAATAAGCGCTTGCCTGGCAAGTGCAAGCGCTTGAGTTCAATCCCTGGTTCCAAGAGAAAAAAAAAAAAAAAAAAAAAAAAAAAAAGAGTGAACGGCATTAGAAGTTTATTTAGATAATTCCAACTTAGTTGCACTGATGCCCTGAGAAGAAACTTTATTTGCAGTTAAATAATATAAGAAGGGTATATGTTAGGTGTGCATCTCCAGTTTTGTGATCTGAATTAAATGGTTATAACTTGAAAAAATGTAAAAAAAAAAATAAAAAAGCTCCTTCAAGGAAAAGCAGCCTGTTGGGAAACCCCGCAGCGTGCGTCCTCCCCTCCTGCGCGCCTTCTGCGCTGCGGGCAGCAGTCCGCAAGCGGGCCTTCCACGGCCAGGGCCGCGCTGCCTCAGCCCAGCCGGGAGCGCCCACGCAACTGGCCGTCAGTGAATCCCCGCGTGGACCCTTGCTCACGCTAGCCCGTACTGGTGTGAACTCTCCCGTGGTCTTACCCACTGACCAGGTTAGCCCCATCAGAACTGAGTCACCTTCTGGTGGCTCGACTTCAGAGCATGAGACTTTGGGGGGATATTTTAGACACAGACCAGGTCGGCCCGCCTAATTATCTCAGCCTCTCTGGAGACTCTGTGAAGACGGATGCCTTATCTGTCTGACTTTTTCTGAATCTATCGCCTAACTTAAGTATTGGAGACGCTTGAAAGCAATGAGTGACTTGAATCTCGGTTTGTCTGAGTCACCGTGCGAGACTTGGGGTTTGAGCAGATCCGTGAAATTCTCTAAGCGCGAGCAAGCAGTGGCCTCAGTAAGATATGGCCTGGGCTACAGCACAGCGGTGCAGCGCTGTCCTAAATTCAATTCCCTGCACGCACGCACACGCACACACACACACACACACACGTAGGACCCTGGAGTTCTTGGTAACCACAACCTGGAGAGTCTTGCCCTCCAGGGACACTTCAGGCACGAGCAGTAAGGACTCCCAGAACTTCATTTCCTTCCCCTCTTCTTTTCCCCCTTTTCTCCTCGAATTTGCCTCTCCCTCTTCTCTGCCCCATTTCTTTGTCCTTCCGCTCTTGCTCACGCTCGCATTCTCGCTCTCTCGCTCTCACTTTATCTCCATTTTTTTCCTTCATGCTTGGGATTGAACCCAGACAACGCTGAACTATATTTCCAACCCTTGTTATTTTTGAGCCAGTATCTTGCAAAACTGCCCTGTCTGATTCTAAATTTGTAATCTTGCTGCCTCAGGCTCCTGAGTAACTAGATTATAGCTGTGTGCCACCATGCCCAGCTAATTTTTATGCAAAGAAATATATATATATATATATATATATATATATATATATCTACATTAGTATATATAAATTATAAAGAGGTTAATCTCAATTTTTTTTGTTTGTTTTTTTCAGGTAGGGTCTTACTGTAGCAGAAAAACCAATATGAATCCAAATGGAAAACTTTGTATGGAGGAGTTAGAAGGCAACTTTTATTACGCAGGTGAGCTGAGGAATCCAGAGTTTCAAATCACCCGCTGATTTGAAGGGGATATTTTACACATAAAATATCAGGTTTGAGCTCAAGTTAAATATGGTTTGGGAGTGGGAGGTACAAAGCTGATCTCAGGTTATTACATGATTGGTTACACGGGATACAAAATGACATCACATGTTGCCAGGCAGGTTTGTCCAGGAGCATTGTGGGAGGGAGGGGGTCTGAGAAGAGCGGGGAGAGTTGAATGTGTCCTTGACTGGGCCAGTCTTCACTCAAGCATGCCGGCCTTGAAGCCCTTGAAGCATACTTTTAAAACTGAGCCAGACAGAATCGATTTGACCCACAAACACATTCTTCAGAGGGAACAACTGGGCCTAGACACTCAAGGCTAGCTACCTGACAGGGAGTGGCTGTGCACTGATTTTAACTTTTGCTATAATGTGCCTGCAAGCCTGCTGTGCTCCGTGTGCCTTGACATTAGCACGTAGTTCAGGCTGGCCTTGGACTCACTGGGTAGCCCCGGCTGGTCTTGAACTTGCAGCAAGCCTCCTGCCTCAGCCTCTAGCGTGGTGGGATTACAGGCATGCACCATCGCCCCTGGAAAAATTGTTTACAAATGAATGGGTTTATTTCAAAACTGCTTGGAGGCCTCCATCAGAGAGAATGGGGGATGCTCAAGGCGTCAAGGCTGGAAAGGCGGACAAGAGTGACCCGAGCAGAGCCAAGGAGGCAGGCCATGGTTTTGGGGCACGAGAAGCCACTAAGAACTGAATGTTCGGTTTTTTCTTTTAAGAGAATACTTGATCCTAATTAATTTGAAAACTGCCTTGTTTTTACTCCTTTGAGAAACTAGATTACAATAATCCAAATTAGCAATTTTCCATCCAAAGCTAATAAACATTACCATTCTGTCATATTTTAGGGTTATTTTTAAGGAAGTAAAGCATGGGAGATAAGAGTGAAGTGTCTGGGCGCCCCTCTCCGATTCCACTTTCTTTTCAGCACGTGCAGGTAAGCAGCATCAGGGTCTTTTCCACTTGTCTCTCGGGAGTTGAATGTAAACGGACACAGAGTGGGCTGGCTCTGTTTACCTGCATGCCAGGGGCCACTGCGAAAATAAGCCTGTTTACTTAGATGCTCCCCTAGTGGGGGACTTTCAGCTGCTTCAAACTGTTTGCCCTAAGGTGCTCAACAAATACCTTTTTTTTTTTTTAATTTTATTTATTTATGTGTGTGTGTGTGTGTGTGTGTGTGTGTGGCCAGCTCAGCCCACCAGAGGGCGGGGCTGGCTGGCATGTGGTGCTGGGGGATCCAAACCGCGGTCCCTGTGCTTTGCTAAGCTTGTTCTAAATAGGTGCTTTAGACCACTAAGCCACCTCACCAGCCCAACAAATACCTTTAATCAGGTTTAAGAAAAATCTGCCGTTTACATTCTATCAGCCTCCAGGGAGCTAGCTCATAGGCTTAAGCACATGTCTGGCAAGTAAAGGGCCTGAGCTGTTTGGTTTTGGCTTTCTGTTCTTGCTTTTGTTTTTTTAAAATGTATTTGGTACAGGGTCTGCAGGGCCTACAGAGTCTTATTACATAGATCAGACTTATAGTGATCCTCCCGTTTTCAGCCTCCCAAGCGCTGGACTTACAGGCTTGCGCCACCACGCCGTCTCAGTGCCATCTCGGCACACCCGGGGGCGGGACCGGCACTGCACGCTGGGATCAAACCCTAGTCCCTGCATGGCCTCAGCAGGCGCTTTAGTTGGCTGAGCTATCGGGTCGGCCCAACATCCCGAGTCTGACCCCTGATACAAAAATAAATAAATAAATCATACTTTCTGTCATGAATTTTTACAATAAATTAATCAAATTTTATCAAATATTGCATTGTGCTTTTCTGCTAACTGTACATGGCATGTGCTTTTACCTTTTCAAGCAGTGAATTAACCAGCTGGGTAGTTTTTCCAATACTGCGCTAAGCCTTGCGTTTGTATTACAAATTCAACTTTGGTCCTGATTACTATTTTAACATGCTACAATTTGAATGTAGATGTTAATGTTTTGTCTCATAATTCACGTGTACATCCACAAGTGAACATTATCAATAAGTTTTCCTTGTTCAATTGCAATTTACAAGGTACGATAAACTTACACAATGAGTTGA
The DNA here is from genome assembly GCF_000260255.1 of Octodon degus. Classification (NCBI taxonomy): domain Eukaryota; kingdom Metazoa; phylum Chordata; class Mammalia; order Rodentia; family Octodontidae; genus Octodon; species Octodon degus. The sequence goes on from NW_004524676.1 coordinate 5,023,537, forward strand.
CTATCTCCCCCTTTTTGCTGTTGTCTGAGAAAAACTTATATGCCTGGCACTTGAAGTTTTTATGTAATTTGTTTTTTGTTACCAAACCACTTTGAAAAAGTAGATTTATGAATACAGATGCAATTTAATGATTGTTTATTTGTGTTTCTCTATTTTTAATAGGCAGTTATTTATCAGCAAGTACATGGTTTCTACTAAAATAATCATTGGAACAGAGAAAACACTCAGGCAAGAAAAATAAATGCTTGTTAGTCATCAGAGAACTGCTGGCCATTCAGGCTGGCATACAAACTCCAACACTTAAAATCCAAGCCCAAATCATAAAGCAGATTCCTCCTCGCTAGTTCATGTGCACTAGGCCCATAGGACTGGAATCCCTAGTATTCTATAGATTATTTTGTGGCTTTCTTTTATAGGATGTCGAGGGGCTGGGAAGATAGCTCTGTGGATTAAGTGCTTGCCTGGCAAGTGCAAGTTCCTGAGTTCAATCCCTGATACCACCAAAAAATTTAAAAAAAAAGAAAGAAAAAGGATGTCGATAAATAGTACATAGCTTGATTTTGTAAAATATCTTCATGTCTTACTAGAAAAGCTTAACATATATATACTTTAAATATCAAAACAGTGTTATTTATAGCCTATTTTCTTATATTTACCAAGTTTTTATTTGTTTTTCTGTCACTTCTTTTCTTGTATTCATCCCATAGTTATTTTTCTAAGTCTAAAAGCATTGCCGGGGCTGGTGAGATGGCTCAGTGGTCTAAAGCACCTACTTAGAACAAGCTTAGCAAAGCAGAAGGGGCCGTGGTTCAATCCCCAGCACCACATGCCAGCCAGCCCCGCCCCC
>NW_004524676.1:5024714-5026352 GCF_000260255.1 Octodon degus
TGCTTTGCTAAGCTTGTTCTAAGTAGGTGCTTTAGACCACTGAGCCATCTCACCAGCCCCTTTTGTGGTGGTTTTTAGAGCAGCACATTATAAAAAGCTCTCTAACTGAGGGCCTAGAGTCAGAAAGCTAGCTCGATGAAGCTAACACTGTCAGCACTGCAAACTCAACCTGGAATAATAGCTGCACCAAAAGTGCCGTGTCTGCCGGCCGCTCTCCCAGGACCGAGGCAAACAGGATCGTCCTGAGGTGGCGGCTCGGTGGCACATGGTCCCGTCCCCAGCCGCGACTCTGCTGCCCTGAGACCATCGGAGGAACATCCCAGGCTGAGCCACCAGCCAGCTCAGCCGAGGCCGGCCACTCCACTGTGTCGTCTCGCCTTAATTCCCCAGCTGGACCACTTTTGTAAATTCGGAAGATCTTTGTAAGCTTTTAAAATTGACTGTGAAGAGGTCTGAATTCCCATCAGTTCAGTACCTGCCTCTTTACACACACTGCGCTGCATTCCGCCTTGCTTCTGCTGTCTTATTTTATGTTTTCTATTTACTGCATTTCATGTCTGACTTTCTCTATCCCACTGAGTAGGTCAACTTTTATTGTTCTGATTTTAAAGTTGTGCGTTCTATTTTTATTCCTACGAGTAATCATTCTTTCATTTTTTGTAATGTTCTTAATATTACCAATGCTGTATTTCCCTAAATGTTGAAAAGTACTTGTGCATAACTTTCTTTTCACCTCCTTCTTTCCTGCTCTTGTGCTTAATTGTGGGGGTGACGCGCACGATCGAGACTTAGATGTCTGTTGTTAAGTTGTTCAACTTTTTTAAAAAAGTTTAGCTTTGATGGTAAAAGTAGATTTTACTAAATTATTTAGTAACTACTATTATACCAACGTCTGTGTTAACTGAATATGGAAGAATTATGCTTTATGTATTTGAATTTAATAGAGGCTAATTTACTTGCAAGTTTAAAAGAAAAAACACAGGATCTGAGGTTGAAAATTAGAAATTCTATGAAAAATGCTGAGCAGACAGATGAAACAGGCACCCCACATTCCGGGTAAGATTAATGAAATTAGACCATCAACAGACTAGGAAAATTTCCTTAGGAGAAAATGGTGAAATTTCCTATGTCCTGCCTGGCGGGAAAGCTGGTTTCTTACAAAATAACCAAATCTAGTCTTGCCTCAGTTTTTTTCTTGTGTAACACTAATGGCAAAAGAGAATGAAACAAGCTATGAAAGGGAAATTTCCAGACTCAAAAATGTTGTGATGGGCAAACTGCTGATGCTTGACTTAGGTAACTGATACACTGGCTCAGAAAAGTAAGAATTTAGACATATAGCATCCTGGGCCCTGCCTCGTAGCTCAGTTCTTTAAGTGGCTGCTTCAGCAAAGCAGTCAGGCTCAGGTCCCTGTGGTTCGATCCCCAGAACTCAAGCCAGCCAAACCTGCCCTGAAGGCATTCGGAGCAAAAAAAAAAAAAATCCTTAGACATATAGCATCCTAAGGAGAAAGTAACCAAAGTTCAAAATGGAGTACAAAAAGAGTTGGTTGAAAAGAAAAAGTCTTTTAAAGACAATTTAAGTAATTGTTGCAAATAGTTGCAAAATCAAATATAGAGTCAGAGTACCTCAGAATG
>NW_004524676.1:5026578-5027636 GCF_000260255.1 Octodon degus
GCAGAGGGGAAGCAGCACTAGGGTTCTGCCCTGCTGGTGTGAAATCTAAGGCAAGTCACGGCTTTTGTTAGGGTAGGGACTTACCTCAAGTTTCATCTCAGGAGGGAAGAAAGTTGTTTATGAATTGCGTTCTGTGTGTTGTTCTTGTTCAGTGCAGTAGAATGGTCTCCACTATAGCCCTTGTTTGGTTCCTCCTAGACATCTAGATCAAGCAGTGCATGGCATGTCACAAGTACTAGGCAAATATCAGTGACGAATGAATGAGTGGACGAAGAAATTCAAGATGCAGTAAGAACTGCATTTTACTAAAATGGCAAAAGTTAAAATTATAAAATGATCCAAGGCGTTCGTTAGCCCGTGTAAATTAAAGCAAGCAAAACAGAAAAAAAAAAAAAAAAGTGTAAAATTTAAATTGAAAAGAAATAGGATAGAAAGTATCAGTCCACATAAAGGCCTACAGTCCGCCTTTAATCACAAAATACAATTGTTTAAAAGCATACAAAGTAATAATTAAAAGCAGAAAGAAACAAATTTATTTTGCACAATTATCTAGACATTTTTAGAACTGAACGATCGCATATGACAAAAATAAACAAGGAGATAAAGAAATTTAAAGATGGAGGGAAAGGATCCCTACACAATACAGTCCGGTCACGAGAGGGAAGTCCAGCTTAGGGCACCGCGAGGTGACGCCCAGGACGCAGAGCCGGCTCGCGGCGTCCTCACGGGGTGGGCGCGCAGGCAGCTCTCTGAGGACCCTTTGACAAGGACACTAGCCCTAGTCACAAAGTCTGTCCTCGTGCCTCCTGTGTGCCTGTGACTACTTGAGGTGACGTTTATTCTTTTCTGGGACAGGGGGAAGGAGTCAGCAAAAAGCATGAAATAAATAAACAAGGGAAGAAATCGTGCATAAAATAAGTTCCCTGAGGGTCTGGAAAGATCAGAATTGAGAGCGCAGATAGACCAGGAAGAGCAGCACTCTTGTTAACGGGGAAGCAGGTGGCAAGGATGGGGGCAGGGGCAGGGGCAGGGATGGGGGCAGGGGCAGGGGCAGGGGC
>NW_004524676.1:5028276-5040102 GCF_000260255.1 Octodon degus
GCCAGGGGCAGGGGCAGGGGCAGGGCCGGGGCTGGGGGCGGGGAACGGGGCCAGGGGCAGGGGCGGGACCAGGGGCAGGGGCAGGTGCAGTCTTATGTAAACCGCACAAGTGCCAGGCAAAGTGGGGGCTCAGCTACTGACCGGAAGACTCCACCAGTGTTATCCAGCGACACAGCTCTCAGTTCCTGCCAAGTAAGAAACGGTGTCACTGAAACATCTCGCACCCAGTAGCTAGTTGCCTGGGAACCTAATGCAGAACAGATGCTGGGTGGTCCCTGCCAGCGTTCTAATACAGCAGTTGGTATGCTCAGCAATCACTTCTTTTTTCTTCTTGAGACAGGACCTTTCTGTGTGGTTCAAGCTGGTCTTGAACTTACGACATGGCACAGGCTGGCTGAAAACTCCCAGTGATCCTCTGCCTCAGCCTCCTGTCTGCTGGGTCTGCAGACGTGCGCCACCATGGCGATGCCCCAGTGCACGGAATAGTCAGTAAGGCAGGAGTAACTTGCACGCACAGCCTAAATCCCCGCTCACCTTTAAACATTTCGAGAAGATTGAAGAAGGAAACTAACAAGGACCGCGCTCTTGGGCGCCAGGATTTTCACCAAGCACCTTACCGCACTGCTTCGCTTAACTGCTTGCAGCAGCACTGTGGAATAAACTGAGAGAAATCAAGTACCTTGCCGAAGCTGTAGTACCAGGGAACAGAGAACTGAGATTCAAACTCATCTATACCTCTGTCGCAAGCCCTGGCTTCCCACGTGTCGCAGTGTATAAGACAAAAGAAAGAAATGCTTAATCTCCAGAGCAGGTCATTCCGTGTCAATTCTGGGCCATTTGGCACCTACAGAGACAATGACCAGCAGAAGCTACCACCCCTCATTCTTCCTTACTTCTGCAAGTGTCACAGACTTGAGGATATTTTCAGAAAACTGACAACTTGTGGACTGAGCATCACTTGCCACTCGGTCTTTAACGCTCAGTCTCCCATGCTGGTGAGAAAGCAATTTTCAATCGCCTCCTATTCCTCTCCCTGGGATTTGGGGTCCTCTATTATTTTCCGTTGTCAAAACTCAGACAAACCTTATTATTTTATTAGGCCATTGGATATGATTTATCCGTCTCCCAGGAGGAGCGACTGCAGAAGGGGAAGCAGGACCTGGCCCTACAGTGGGTTGAGCTCACAGCTGAGTTAGCCTGCCCACCCCACACTTGACACCTACGAATGCTTTCGCCCCCAGGGCTGCCAGGGTTTCTCCTTCTGGAGAGCCAGTTATAGAGGTTGCTGTAGTACTGTGGTGACTTTTTGGGTGCAGAGGCTTCCCTGCTTGGGGCACAGAGAGCTCTAACAGCTCCCTGGCTGGCCCCTGCCCAACGCATCATCCTGGAAGCCCGAGTGACCTGCAGGAGCCGGGCACAGCCTCTGAAGCAACTGGCAACCCCTGGCTCGGAGCACTTGCAAGTCCAGGCTGATTGCCAGGAGGCAAGCATGGCCTCCCTGACTCCCCAGGAAGCTAACACCACCAGCTTTACCCTCCTCAGACCAGGGTAGGACCCTGCATTTCTAGGAAGCTCTACAAGCTGGCCATTCGCCCCCCGTAATAACTGCCTCCAGCCACAAGGTGCTCAGATAAGCACACTGACCCATGTCCTTTCTTTGCACTGGTCAGGGCAAGCTGGATTATACTGTGGTCTGAGCTGGCCCCAGATTTCAGGGTCAAAACATTGATGATGTCGTCCCCCCCCCCCGTATTAAACATCCCTTGTGGGTAGGCAGGTTGGCTGCAGTCCAGGACCCAGGCGACTGGAAACACTGTATCCCAGGGACACATGACATCTGTGGTCAAGGCAAATGAAGTACAATGCAGCGCAGGTGAACTTTGACAGCTTCTGTCCCTGCTTCATTAGCAAACCAAGTTATAGGGCCACTCCTGCTGGCAAGAAAGGAACTGGAAACCCTCCTTCAGGGGGTGGCGCCCATGGAGGCCTCCATGTGGAGCAGGAATAAATCTGCCACACTCACCTGATGGAGACCCATCCTCACCTCCCAAGTTGCCTCAGATGGGTGTCCTGTGTGGAAACTGGCCTCAGGACTGTTCGTATGACTTTGCCAGTGCCGCAGAAAGTTGTGCATCTCTGTGCCACACTGCCGTGTCCCGTGGAGCTCCTCGGACGTGGACAGACAACGCTGGCTGCCCAGAGGCTCCCTGGGGGGAGTCAAGGTCTTGCTCCCGATCCTGGTAGTTCCTGGACTATGTGACAGCAGTACCTCAAGCCTTGCCAGCCCCGGGGGAGGGAAGGAGTACATAATTCTGTCCCCAACTGTGCAGGTCGAGGGAGACAACGCTGTCGCTGGCCACATGAGACACACATGGTGTAAAGATAATTTGATGACTTGAATTATGCTGGTCGCAGGCACTGCCTGTGCAAGAAGTGCCTCTGCTGAATATGGTCATCAGGCGTCTGCCGCAAGTAGGTTAATAATGTGACAATCTAAAATGCATTTTGGGGACAATGTACACACACGTATGCAAATTCTATATATATAATTATTACATATATTATAATATATAGTGATAATACTAACATACTATAAACTAAGAAGGCAGAACCAATTTCAAAAGTACCTCCTGTGGTTATATATGTATTAAAAGTAGCTTCGCATTAAAACAACCGATAGCCCTTCCTTCCAGAATGATTTATTGATGGCCACCACTGACCCAAGTACACAGGAGGTACAACAGATAGGAATCTCAGCTGAGACACTAGTTCTTGCTCTACTCCTGACCAACATACAAAGAAATAGGTACAATAAATTACATATGTAGGGACCAGGGAGATAGCTCAATGGAATAAGTGCTTGCCTGGCAAGCTCAAGGTCCTGAGTTCAACCCCTGGTACCACCAGAATAAATAAATACATAAAATATGCTATATGTGATGTGATTAAAATATATTGTTTTAAAGAAATAATAATTGTAAATAAAAAAATTAATTTTTTTTTATTATAGTAAAGCCCATGTTGCCATTAATGGTCCTCAGAATCCTCCTCAGTAATCTTCCTCAGATGCGCTTATCCTATCATTCTTGCCACGTTCTGCAGCGGTCCTGCAAGTCCTCTTTTGTGAGCGGCTTCGAGGGGCGATCAGGATGCCACCCGATGGGACAGCAGCTCAGAAAAACACTGCAGCACGGCCTCTGCCACCTTCTTCCCAGGAGCCAGCCCCGTGCATCTGTGGCTCTTCCTCAAGGTCAAAATGACCATGAAAGGAAAAAAGTGTTAATCCACTCAGGACAGCGAGACAGGCATGGCGGCACAGCTGGGGATGCTGCTGAGTTCTGTGCAGAAGAACAAGCCCAGGAGCGCAGGGCAGGAGGGGGTCGGAAGGCTTCCTCAGTGAAGGTGTAACCTCACAGATTTGCTGTCGCTGGTAGAACGTCCTCACAAGGACCCAAACACAAGACCTAGAAGAACAGAAATCCGCGGCAGAGCCCAGGCAAAAGTGGGGCGCAATCCCCCAGGCCTCGTGCTCCTCTCCACCTCCAAGACCCGCAAACTCCCTCAGACTTCACTCCTGGCTTCTCACGCCCTGACTGACCTGGGGAGAAACACAGGGTTCAGTTCCGGACCCCTTCGGAGCCTCGTGCCACCCCATTCCAGCTCCTGCAGGCCGCGCTTGCACGTCAGGCCCTCTGCTCTGCCCGCGGCTGGAGGCGGGGTGGGGGGACTCAACTTTCCAGCTTTATTGGTAAGACTGACGCTAAGGATCTGTCTGCCCCTATCTTTCTTTACTTCTTTTATATAATGACTGATGTGATGAATTATCTCAGATCTCAAGGCCAAGAAAAGTTGGCCTCTCCTGAGGAACTACGCTGTTTGCTCTCCCGGCCGTGAGAAGACTGTACGCAGCCGTGTCGTCCCCTTGGCACAGCTGCTGTGAAGCCAGAGGCGAGGGTTGTGCTAAATGCCCAGGACCGCTCGCAATGATGTTTCCTTATTGCAGTTTTCTCCTTTAGCTTCTCTTCTATGGTGTTTATTTTGTGTGGCTTATTTTATTGTATTTGGGATTTCTTTATAGAGATAAGTAAGCTGCAACTATATAATACAATCTAAGTAAAACATTTTCTTTTGCTTTTGGTTCACTGCCTCCCCTAGATATACTGACAACATTGAAATAATAAAAATACTTTAATCAGCTAACCATTTTTCGTCTTGGTGCTAAATAAATTAAGCAATTTGAGTGACTTTTCTTTCTCACTAAAGACGCTATTTCTTCACTCGTGGAAAGAAAAAAAAAAATACCCCCGGATAATTTATTATTACCAGAATCAGTACTCAGTGCTGAGAGTTCAAAGACAAATGTGGCCCAGAAAATGTCCCCGTGCAATTTACAGTCTAGGCTTGGAGACTTATTTTATTCTTTCAAGCTCTTCATTTAGAACTTACATTCATTTGTAGTTAAAAACTGATTTGAAAAGAATACATTTATGAAAGAAAAGTTAATTTTTCCCCGGGGCTCTAGTCTCTCAGACCAATCAATACAGAAATAAAAGAAATAAACATTCAAAGCACTTCACAGTTATAGCACAGCACCAGCCAACGCAAGCTTGCCTTTCAAGTACTTTCTGCAGTAAGAGTTCCGGGGCGGAGCCGCAGCTTCCGCGGGCCTCTGGGCACACAGTGGCTTTGCGTTTGATCTGCCACGCTCTCCTCAGCGTCCGTCAGGTCCTTTTAAAACACATGAAGACAACATTTGGCGGAGACAGCCTGAAACTTGTTCTACTAACAGGTCAAGACACCATTTGATACAGCCGGAATTCCTAGCGGCTTAACCGCCTTCCAAGCTTGACGAGTAGTTTTAAGTCACGGGCCAGGATTAAAGCATCTACCAAGGCATGTCCGGAACTCCAGGTTATAGACGTAACCAGCCTCGGTGAAGCTCCGGTGACCACGTCATTCATTCACTTAGCAAACACATACTAAGCACCTACAGTGCTTGGTGCTGGGGCATGAAATAGTGAGCAAGACAGCGATACTCTCAGCCTTCGGCCAAGTCTGAGAGGTGGTAGGAACAGTCAATTCGTCAAGGGCGATGGGGATAACCTGAAGGAACCCAGATTATGCTGCCACGTCAGCACGTTGGCTAGTGTGGGTGAAAGCACTTGGAAAACAACAAAAAACCAAAAAGCACGTGATCAAGGACATTCCAGGTCCTCTTCCCCTAAAAACAGATGAAAGTCCTGTGAGTGCTGCCCGCCCATACTGGGACAAAAGAAATGATATCATCAGCGACAAGAAGCTAAAACCAACTGAGTTGCGCACAAACAAAGCTTGTTAAAATAATTCCTTTACCTTCCTTCAGCCTCCTCATGTGTTTTACTTTTCCACAATTGCTTCTTTACATTCCATCCAGCATAAAAGCATTCTGGTTTTGCTACTTGCGTGGGTCTTCATTTCCTTATGAGGGTTCCTATATCTTGTAAACTTATGTTAGATAAATTTTTGTTAGTTTTTTGCACCAGGGATTGAGTTCGGGATCTTGCACATGCCAGCCAGGCAAGTACTTATGCCACAGAGCTATCCCCCTGGCTAGATACATTTACACTGTGTTTCTCTCCAGTTTGTCTGTCTTGTACTGATCTAATGCAGACCCGGCCAGCGCCCCTGAGAAGGTAGAGTAAATCCTGGTCTCCTCTGTAGAGCTCACAAGGACGTGGGTTTGTGGCTTTTCTTCCTGCATCTCCCCCGTGTGCACTCACACGACTAGGAGAGTGTTATGTTTTGTGTCTCGCTGTCCCCCCACCCCCCAAGCCTGGAGCTGTGAGGGGGCAACTTTGGGACTTTGTGATTGATCATTGCGGGTGTGCATGCTGCACCTGCCCTGGGGCAGGTAATTTGCATTACGACTTAAGGAGGGAAGAGCAGCTAGCTAGCTGCCCGAGCTGCCTTTGCCCTCTGCCCTTTGCCTCTGCCATGAAAGGGTACCCTCTGTCATGTGCCGCTCTGCTTGGAGCCCGCTGAGTATGGACTGAAACCTCCAGCGACTGCGAGCTAAGTTAATCTTTCCTTCCTCCATTTTGATTGCTGGGTGTTTGTCCCAGCAAGGGGAGAAGAGTAACTGAGGCGGTAACTGCCAGGTGGGCCGTGTGAAAGTGAAGCCGGAGTGCTGCCGGGGCGCGCGGGAGCCGGGGCGCGCGAGCTTGGCTGCAAGGCCGGAGGGAGCCGTATCCTGGGAAACCGCAGTGTGCTCCAGGAGGTGAGTTGAAGAGAGGTAAGAAAAGCTTTGTTTGACCGTCCAGAGGCTTGAAACAGCAAATACATAAATGTGCAGAAAGGCTCTTTCCTTTCCCCCCAGAGAGTGAGTGTCTCAGACAGGGCCTTGTGCTCACACCCGCGTTACCCTCCACCCCGCGTACCCCATCCACGGCGCACAGGGAACGGCCTCTTCTACCACACCACGGATGTGTAACTCGCGCCCCAGAGAAAAGACCCTCGTGTGGATGTCCGCCCTGTCCTCACCCCATCACTATGCACCCGTGGTCAGCCGGGGGAGCCGCTGTGTGGGTCTGCTCCCGCGCCACCCTGCTGCTGTGCTGTGGGAGCCAGTGTCGCTCCGGGAGGCACTGTAGACAGGCATTGCAGACAGGAAGCAGTTCATGGGGGCAGAAGGTAGCAAAGCAACAGTGGAGAGGGGGAGCACGCCTCTTTCTGTCCCTTATGTTGTGCGCAGCCTGGGGTGGTTGTAGCACGCACACTCTTAATCCCAGCACGCACACTCTTAATCCCAGCACGCTGAATCACAGCGCAAGGGTGAGTCACGCACTCGAGGCTCAGCCACCCCAGAACAAACTGTGGCTACAGGAGGCTTTGGGGGGACACATAGACACGAGCCACAACAAGGACAATAGCTATTTACATTCCTAGAAGGACTGTCGCTCCTCTGTGTTGCAGTTGTTTCCTTCCATGCTAGTCTTTGGGGTTTGCTTAATTTTGCAAACCAAAGCTTCCCATCTGATTTTTTTTTTAAATAAAAATTGGAAAAGTAGAAGACAGATCATGCCAAGCATGGGAGCAGTTGGGGATCTTCCCCTTTGCTGGTAAAATCGTTTAATGGCTTTCAAACCTATGGCTGAGGCAAGCGTTTTGATTTTAGGACCCATCACTCAGATTTATGACCAGTCATGTCCATTTTCTTTTTTGCCCAATTTGTATATCTTTTTTATAAAGACCTTAATGTCTTTTTCTTGTACAGTATACCTTGCTTATATATTACTGTAAATTTTCTGATTGTACTATACAGTACAATACTGTAAGGTACAGTACTATAGTTTTATATTCTCTTATGCATTACAGTACTGTATTAAGAGTTATGCAAATAAAAGCAGAGCGATATTTTTAAAAAAGTGAAGCCCGGTGTGGTGGGGTGCAGCTGTAATCCCAGCACTTGGGAGGCTGAGGCAGGAGGATCATTGCAAGTTCACATGAATGTATTCACCGTGGATCACAGATGTGTACTAATTATAATAAATTTTTAAAAATTAAGAGACCAAAGTAATGTAGGATACTGGTTAGTAACGTGTGCCCTGGGAGAATATATGAATCTGCTTCTTCATAACATTATTATTTTATAATGACACATGGCGTGGCCTATTACAGGCGCTCTATGTTCCTGGCACATAACGTTTAAGGAAAGTCCACCATTGGCGCCGGCATCATTGCTCCTTCCCGTGTACGTCCGCGCTGTCTGCACCGCGGGAGGAAGCTGGCGTCTGGTTCTCCTTGCCCCGCCCAGCGCTTCCCTCCCGGTGTGCCCCTCCTCCCAGCCCCGCCCGACCCCGACCCCTTTCCGAGAGAGCCCCAGCCCTACTCACTGCGTTGGTTGCTTGGCTTGCTGTGCAGCTTTTAATTTGCCGTGTTCGTGTGCACCGACTCTTGGTGCTATTTCCTGCACAGCGGGAGTTCTGCTCATAGAGCCCGTGCCTTGTACCTATGACGTCAACAGCTATACCTGTTTTATCTTCCAACAGATTGTTGTGCTTTAATATTTAAATCCAACGTCCATTCTGATTTTGGTTTACCACATGGTGAGATAATAGGTCTATGTGCAGCCTTTGGTCCTTTTTGTCACAATTCCTATTAATAGTCACTTAGCACACCTTACGATGAATAAATGATGAGACATGGCGCAGTCCATAACGTTGTGTTTATTCATTGATTCATGTAGGCTTGGATCCCGCCATTCATTTATTTCTGTACATTTCTTTCATAATACCCACAAGGATTGTAATTTGTTAACTTGGGAGAAGTATTTATTTAATGTCTCTAACACTAAGTAGCAAGCTCCATCCTCTCAGGGAAAGCGTCAGTTAGAAGGTAGAAACGTTTATTCTTCTACCTTCGGGACTAGTACATGCCTAGCTTCATAAAAATTTGAATACACAGCGTGAGTCATTCATATTTCCTTGATTGGAGCAGACTAAAATAGCATTCGCAGGCTCTTTGCCTTGTATCAAATGCCGCCAATAAAGTCAGCATATTTAAGGCCCTCTCACTGTGGATTGTTTTTCAGACAATTTTCTTCTCTTGGAGAATCCGGTCTGCTTCTCATGTCTTGTCACTGTAATGTGCCTAAGTATGCCACCAGTCTGAAATGACAACTCACAATCCATCTTTTCCTGGTTATATCCCTAGCTGCAACATTTGACAAATTAAATTGGGATTCGCACATGTAAACAGAAATATTAAAAGAAATTGCAGTATGGTAGAGCTCACTTTTTAATATTAAGGAACTTTTAAATTAAAAGATTGCTAAGGGAGAAGAGTGACGTGAAAGCCTGCATTGATCCCATCACTGCGAGAAGAACGGGGAATCCCAGGTGACTTTTTCTTAAAAATCAAGTCTAGAGCCAGTGAGACAGTTAAGAAGAGTAAAGCACCTGCTTAGGCAAGCGTAGCCAAGAGTAGGGACTGTGGTTCAATCCCTGGCCCCACATGCCGTGCCAGCCCTGCCCCCAGGGTGGGCTGAGCTGGCCAGAGTCCAGGCATGGTGGCGCACACCTGTAATCCCAGCGCTGGGGAGGCTGAAAGCAGGAGGATCACCACGAGTCCAAGCTGTGAGGCCCTGCAACAATCAAATACATTTAAAAAAAAAAAAGAAAAAAGAAAAAGAAGTCTATGTGTTATAGCCCCTGTGCAAGGAGGTGTAATAGAAAGGAATTAAATCAACTTCCTTTCTCGCATGATATGCAAGGATTTGGAATTGCAGGCAAGGAAGGAAGGCTTTCTGTGGGTTGGCCCCACTGTCTGAAGGAGAATTACAACAGACCCTCCTCTCTGTGAAATCTGCTTCTCTCCTCGGGCCTCTGAGGCAACTGCCAAAGGGTTAACCAGCAGCCCGAAGGCTGGCACCATGCGGAGGCCGCTTTCAGCCAAAGCAGCCGTGTAAGCAACAGACCCTGTAGGCTTCAGGGCAGCTGTCAGGGGCTGCAGAGAAAGAGGGTCAGCCCAGATGGGAGCGGGCAAGTCAGCATCTCTGTGGAGAAGAATTCAAGGAGACCTTCCGTGCTGTGTCCTGCAGTTGCCAAACCTCTTCCCATCAGCAACAGTGCGCCCAGGAAGGCCAGCTGTCCTGCGGGTTGCCTTCACAAACCCAGATTAATGGACCAAAATCACCCATTTCAGTACATGAGGAGAAATGGTTTGGCAGAACTCAGAACTGAAGTGGGCTCTCTTTCTGTTCCATTGCTGGGCTCTCTTAAGTAATGTATGGGACAGCCTTAGATTACAACCCTGTACTCAACAGCTATGGTTGGATCCATCTAAAATATCACCTCTTCCTGAGACCTTCATGTCCTCTATTTAGCCACATGTATGTAAATGAAGTTGGCATTTGCTTAAGAATCACAGCTAGGGATCGGGAAGACAGCTCAGAGGTCTAAGCCCCTGTCAGGCAAGCATAAGGATTCAGTTTTGATTCCCAGTACCACATTCCAGGTGCACCATGCCGGCCTTGACCCCGGGCGTGGTGGTGCACGCCCGTTATCCCAGCGCTGGGGAGGCTGAGACAGGAGGATCACTAGGAGTACAAGCTGCGTAACGAGAACCTGTACCAAATGAATAAATAAAACATTTAAAGAAAATCCCAGCCGGGCATCAGCACACCCAGCCCTGGCATGCTTCTCAGGCAGAGCAGGATTGGTGAAGGTGTCTCTTGTCCGGGACACAGTTTATGTGGCTGGCACACGGTGTCCGACTTCCGTTGCCATGCCCCAAACTTTTCCTTTTGAGCTCTAGGACTTGTTCACCAACTTGGGACCAGCGAGAGCACTTCTGTCCCTCGTCCAGGGGCAGGAGAGGAGCAAGAAGAAAAGCTGCTCACATCGGCCTCTTGCATGTAATAGAGCAAGAAGGAAAGCAGCAGTTCTTAGTCTAGAGAACACGTCTCCCCATTGTGTTTCTAAGGCAAATTCTTCCAGATGTGTAAAAGTCCAATGATACTTGGTCAAATATCCCAGGTATCATTTAAAAGCTGAATACAGTTATATGGTGTGAGAAATGAGCTGCAGTCCCAGTCGGAATAGGCGGCAGGGTCTGGGCTGCTGGACAGCAATACAGTGTATGAGAAGGACGCCTACTTGGACAACCTTTTCCACAAATTAAAGCAATTCCGAATTGCAAAAACAAGCTAAACTACAGTGCCTAAAATTTACATTAAAATTATTATTATATCTGTAAGAGTGCTCTAACAAATACATGTTATCTGACTGTTCCTGTGGAGAACTGTACTATCGCATATACATAACTATGAAGGAGGAACATACACATGATCTATATATTCATTATATAGAATCTCTCAATAGTAAAATGCATCCAAATGCTATAAAACTCTAACAAAATAGATTCGGCACGTAGGAGTCGGAATCCATTTGCCAGCCTGGTTGGGATTAATCCAAAGTGTGAAGGGGACAATGTGTGTCCTCAGTGCTTTTCTCGAGAACACTTGATCCGTGCATCTTCCAAATCTAACTGGGAACACATTTCTTAAGACACTGTCCTGGCAAAGTGAAATGCTTCCTGCCCTGGACTCCTGCAACTTGCGTGGCTTGTTGGATATTCCACACTATCTAGTATTTCTCCTTTCCCAACTGGAATATGAGATTTTTCAAGAGCAGAAATTATTTTGAAGAAAAGTATTATCCAAATAGATTGTCATCTCCTCAGAAGAACTGGATTAAATGAGTAAAAATTCAGTAGATAAAAAAAATATATTAAGATAAGCTTCTTAAAGCTGAGGAGATAGCCCAGCGGTCTAAGCACATGCCTGGAAAACACAAGGACCCGGGTTTGATCCCCGGTACCACATGCCGTGCTGCCGTGCTGGCCCTGAAACCAGGCGTGGTGGCACATGCCTGTAATCCCAGCACTGGGAAGGCTGAGAGAGGAGGACCATTATGAGTCTGAGCTGCATAGTGCTGTACCAAATAAATAAAATATTAAAAAGAAAAAATAAACTACTTATAGTCTCTTCTCTGTTAACCAAGAAATGACCTTATACCAAGACCACAACAAGAAATACAATATATATTTACTTTGTAACACAGTACACATGGACATAGATATCTCAAACCAAAATAAAAATTTCACAAGACAGAATTATTCTTAAAATATATGGCAAGTTCCAGTACGCACCTTAGTCTATTTTTCTGCCTCTTCCCCCTGCCCTTCAAACTTCTCCTTCTCCTTCCT
This sequence comes from Octodon degus, assembly GCF_000260255.1. NCBI lineage: Eukaryota > Metazoa > Chordata > Mammalia > Rodentia > Octodontidae > Octodon > Octodon degus. The sequence goes on from NW_004524676.1 coordinate 5,040,022, forward strand.
CGTAATACTGGGTTTGATCCACTAAGATCATTTCGTGGCCCCGGTGAATCCTGACCCATAGTTTGGAACCATGAATCTAAC
>NW_004524676.1:5041298-5052701 GCF_000260255.1 Octodon degus
CACGATTGCAGGCAGTCAGCAGTGAGTGCTGTGAAGTCAGAGAAGGATGGGAGGCCCAGCTAGGGGAATGTGTGAGCCACGCTGCCGTGGGCAGAGCCTCCGGCATCTGAGCAGAGTCTGCCTGAGCCCTACAACGCTGGCGCTCGGCACTTCCTCTTGTCACATGCCTTTGCATTTAAGGAAGGAGTTTTGGGCAGCTGGCACGGGCAGTAGACAGCAGTCCCATCTGAGGTTCAGAGGGGCCTAGTCGGGCCTCTCCCGAGGGAAGCCACCCGAAGCCAGGCGCAGCCGACTGTCGCCTCGCCCTTCCCCTGGTGCACCAGCCACAGCAACGTATACCAGGCACGGGTTCTCCACGCAACGGATCCTCCATCCAGGGATCATTTCAATAACTGGATAGCAGAGAGGCATTATCTCCGGCTATGGGTTGAATGGTATCTCCCCAAAATTCACACACTGAGGTCCTGATGCCCAGTTCCTCAAATGTGACCTTCCCTGGTAGTAGAATTGCTGCCCACGTAACCGCAGTGAGACATTGTGTCGGGTACCGTGAACCCCCAATCCCGTCCGCCTGAGTCCATAGAAAAGCCGCAGCTGACCTGCCCTTCCCTGCCACACCCTCGCCTCCTTCCGGGGGGCTGGAGTGTGTGGGTGACGGCGTTATTCAAACCACAGTTAACTCTGGGAGACGTGCCTGTCTCGGATTCCTATCTTGTTCTGAGACAAAATAACTAACACGCAAAGTGAAAGGGAAAAAGGTCTCTCTGGCTCACAGTTTATAGAGCTCTCAGTCCGTAGTCGGCTGGCTCCAGGGCAGGAGGCACCGGAGAGGAGAAACAGACCATAGCAAGCACAAGACGTCACAAACATGGACAAACTATAGGTAACCGACAAGGGCCTCTTTCTGTCCCTTGTGCTGCACCCAGGCTACCACCCTAGAGGCAGATGCCACTCACCCCCCCAATCCCTGCCCTGCACCACCAATCAGTTGCCCTCGATCCAGCCACCTCGGAAATCCCCGTGAGACTTTGGGTGGGCACCAGGACACAGCCGGAACGAGCAGCAGGCCGGTCAGCGCTGGGCTGTCCACGTCCGGGCTGTGTCACGGGTCTTTGTTTTAGCCATTGTTTGGGGAGGCTTACTAGTAAAGCACTTGCTATTGAATCGAATCTTAAGCAACGCAAGAGTCGCAGAGGAAAAAGAGGAGAAAAACAAAAACCTGAAGTAGGCATTTAGGAATAGAGGAAGGAAAAGCACATCGAGAAGGAATAATCAAAGAGATAGGAGGGAAGCCTAAATAAAATTATATTTAAAACCTAGAGCATCTAAAAGAAGGGAAATAAAGAAAAGGCGTTAATATTAGTACATCAGTGGAAATGGGGACCGCGGATCGCCTCTTGGTAGCTCGAGCGGCTCTGGTGCTCCCTGCATCCGCAGCGCCTGTGCGGTCGCGGAGCCCGCACCCACCCGAGCTGGAGCAGGGCCCGCGGGGGCGCGTGACCTGGCAAGTCTGGGCGGGCCGCAGTCCGCGCTCTGAGAGCCTCCTGGCTCGGCCTCGCCTGCAGGGACCTTTGACTATGGCTCGAATGTGTCCCTCTAAACTTTAGGTGTCAAACCTCAAAGACCAATGAGATGACATGAAAAGCAGAGGCCTTTACGAAGTGATGGCTCACAAGGACTCCTGCGCATGGCGAACAGGTGCAAGGCCTAGGGATAAGGCGCCTGCAGCGCTCCCGGGTCTCTGAAAAATAAGCAAGCACAGTAATAGCCAGAGGCGACCACAGAGGCTGGCTGAGGAGGGCCCGGTGAAGGCTGAGGAGGAGGAACAAGTGTGGGCCGTCCAGTGCATGCAAGGACAGTTGCAGTTAATAATGTATATTTCAAAAACAGTTAAAAGATAGTTGTAAATGTCTTTACAAGAAAATGGTAACTATTTGGGTGACAGATAGACCGATTAGCCTGATTGATTATTGCATAATGTTTCTAAGCAGAAACAACAAATCAGAGTCCATAAGTATATACAATTATTGTCGTCAATTAGAAATAAGTTTTAAAAAATTACTAGCGCAGACGCTGGCCACTACTATGCAGGCCAGACTTCCGCCTGATCTTGTTCAGCTCTCGTGCATTTAGCAATGAGGAGACGAAGACGGAGAGCCAGATGTGGTACATGGCCCCCCTCACACAGCCGCAGGGGTGCGGGGAGCCCCAACTGTCTAAGGCCCAGGCCGTTCTCAAGCCTCTGCCAATGCACCTGAAGGGAGACACCATCTTATTGTGGACAGCGTCAACTGGATGTGAAGACAGACACCGGAGCACAGGACATCGGGGAGACAGGAAGTGGGGAGGGTAGGTGCAGATTATTTGTTAAATGTTTGCCACAGTGGTGAAAAGAGAAATAAAATGAAAACAAGAAGGGAAGGGAGAGACAAGAGTGGGTGAGAGGATACTTACTTGCTTGGTTGTTTGTTTGTAGATTAAAATGTCTTGGTGAAAAACAGATTAGTTATCTATGCTTCTCAGATTAAAAAACCAAACAAGCAATCATTCTAAAGGGCAGCTTGCTTGCCTGTTTTTAAGAGGACAAACTCCCAGAGTACAAAGGGAAAAGAGTTTCAGGAGAGACTGACTTGTTAGAGACTTCAAAAGCTCAGAGTTGCATGCACTCAGGGGAGGACGGATGAGGCGTGAAACGCTGCGCTAAGGATCCGCTGAGGCCCGGCGTGGGCCCGTCACCCCCGCACTCTGAGGCTGAGGCATGAGGATCTCTGTGAGCTGGGACCAGCCTGGCTGCAAAGTGAGCTCAACCTCAGCCTGAGCCGTGTAAAGACAGAACAAAAAAGAGAACACTTTGAGGTAATGGGTTACTCATCCAGGAAAAGCCAGACTTAAGCAGAACACAATAGTGAGCTTTAAATATCTGATTGCTACAGTACAGGAGAGGATCAAATCTTATTCGTACAGTTCCACAGAAAACTGGTATTTATTTATTTATTTATTTATTTTTGGTGGAGCCGGGGATTGAACTCGGACCCTTGCGCTTGCCAGGGAAGTGCTCATTTTACTGAGCCATCTCCCTGGCCCCTTTTACAGTTCCAGAGTAGACCAAGGAATGGAAGTTACAGATAGAATTCACTTTAAGATGAGAAAGAACAGCACAGGCTGCGCCAGCCCCAGCCCCAGGCCGAGCTGAGCAGCCACGGAGTCCGGGCATAGGGGTGCACGCCTGTAATCCCAGCACTTTGCAGGCTGAGTCAGGAGGATCACTACAAGTCCTGGCTGTGTGGAGAGACCCTGTACCAAATACATAAAGTAATAAATAAATAAATGCTAAAATAAAATGAGAAAGAATAACCTAATGTTGTAAGTTATTTGAAAACAGGAAAAGATGTTTTAGAGATGGTGATTTTCTTAACTAAAAGCATTTAGGGAAAAGTTCTTTAACATCCATAAGGGAGTTTTAACTATGCTAAAATTCTAGGATCTGTCCCCATGGTACCTGTTCCCTTGGTAAACCATTACAGTACAGTGTTGCTTGCGGTAAGATTTTCCTTTCTGTTGTTTGTATCTTCAAACCTTCCCATTTCAATTTACAATTAACATAAGTGGAAAACAGATGACGTTCCTGGAGAGTGGTACGTCCGCCACACCTGTCGTGGGAGCCGCTGGTCTGGGGACCGTGTAGGTTGCCATGGAGGCTTGTCCATACACAGCACTGTTCCCTGGGTCAGATCCACTGCCACGGAAGTGCTTCGTGGAGCCCGCTTTGAACCCTGCTTTGCGAAGTTGTGAGCGACCAGCCCCTTCCATCTCGGAAGGTAACAGAAGAAATAGAAGGTTGATGTTCTGTTGGTGGCTTGTGAGTTGCAGAAAGGTAGCTCCTTATTTAGGGTTTCTCTCTCCGTAGTTTCGGTTCCCTGCACTTGAGAAGGAGGGTAAGTGCAGCCCAGAAGGACAGCTTGGGAGTGAATATGTGAGACCACACGACGTTCTTGGCAGTGTAGCGTATCATTATAACTCTTCAGTTCTACTATTAGTTATTGCTAATTTTTTGCTGGACTTAATTTATAAATTACCCTTTATCATAGTTAGGTATGTTTGAGTAGGGAAAAAACCTCCCATGTGTAGGATCTGGTACTGTCCCTAGTTTGGGGTGTTCACTGGGTCTCCATGATTGTACCCACAGATCCACGGGGGCTCCTGTGTGTGCACTCACTTGGACCACGAAGTTTCTCCCTTCCCACAGTTTTATGAGACTTAGAAGAATGTAGCAATTAATACCCGGGTGTGTGTGTGTGTGTGTGTGTGTGTGTGTGCTGGGAATGCAGGTCTGTGAGGTTGTGAACGGCTGGCTCTGAAGCTTCAGCTCGAGTGGCGACTCTGTCTAACACGTTATCCCACAGTAGTGGGCACGCACACGTACGGGAGCACGGCTGGAGAGAACAAAAGAGGGCACGCCAGGCCCAGGGCGCTCCTCAGGCATACTTTAAAGAGAAGTGCCCGCGTCTGCGTCCGTCTCAGAAACTTGAAGGTCGACAACTCACAAGGAGTATAGTCTCAGGAGGCAGAATTTTGAGGGTCTGTAATGTTTCTCAAAAGCCGGTTCCCCGTGGAACCTGGAGCAATGTACTTCAAGAGTTACTATGCTTATTGTGCCGTCCTGTAGAATGCCAAACATCCTCAAATAGGCTTTTTATTTTGATTGGAATTCAATTGTAGCACTTCCGTTACCTTGAAAGGTTGTTGCTATCGCTGTTGCTGTTGTTATTTTTCCTGTTGCCATTGATCCAACCCTGGCTTCGTGGCTACTAGGCAGGCATGGTACCCCTGAGTACAGTCGTAGCCCCTTGATGAAACTTTGAGAGGGTCATTTTTCTTCAAAATATTTGGAAGAAATAGTTTGAAAATCAGTGGACAATGTGGAACACAGAATTTCGTTCTGACTCAGTTCCTGAGCACTTTGGGGAATCACTTAATTTATTCTTCTGTTTCTCTTCTGATGGTGGGAGGGAGGGGAGATGGCTGTTTTGAGACAGCTTTGGAAGGCAAATTCTCTGTGGCGACCACCAGGAGGCAGAATGGAGCCAAGAATCAAGGGTGGATTTGGTCCACTCATCTGTGTGCCATGGTTGCTGTCTAGGGCTTCTGGGCCACAGGTTTTTCTATAGCTATTATTATTGTTATTTTTGGATTCTTTGACTCAGTAAGGGGCCCGAGTGACTGGAGAATATGGGTTAGAAGTGGAGGTTCAGTCACCAAAAGTCTATTTGAGAGAAGATGGAAGACTTGGATGGTCTCAATTCTAGGGCACAGTGGGTTGGCCCAAGGGCAGAGAGAGGACAGGAGAGAGCAGGAGGAGGGAGTCAGGGTCCCTCACACTCCCCTCACGTCTAATGCAGGGTGGTTAGGGGTGTGTATGGTAGGGCTGGTGCCTGGGGCGGGGCATGTGCAGTTAAATATGGTTCTGGTAGCTTATGAGAAGACGCTGCTGTCCCTGGGATCAGAATCCTACGTCTCTGCGATCGGAGTGTCCGCTCTCTTCAGGTAGACTCACATGAACAGTCAGAAGAGAGCTGGGTGACAGTCACTCTCGGCGTCTGAGCGCACTGTCTCTGTCTCCTATAGACGTGGTCTTAGTGGCAAAACCAGGACACTTGAAGTCTAATAGCTACGAGCTGTTTGTAACACTGCTTTTGCCCACAAGCTTAGGAACCCACTGCTTAGGGTGCCTAACTTAGAATGAGCCAGAACAACTTTCCTTGGCGCTGGATCTGTGGTCCTAGGGTGTCATCAAGCAGTAGCACAGCGCAGAGGCGGAACGTGGCACAGCCCACACATCTTGGGGCCAGACCTGGGCCTGGTGATCGGTCGCGTAAGTTTGGCAAGTGACTCAAGCTCTCTGTGACATCTCTTCCTTTACCTCTCAAAGGGGGAAAACAATAGGATCTGTGTTTCAAAGTTGTCAATGGAAGAAAATAAATGAATGCACGTAAAGCATACTTGCCGCGTCGTAGGCTCTTACATGTGATCCCCCATCGCCTCTTCAATATCTATGTGTTGCAAATTAATGAGAATAATACAATCTGATAAAGACCACCTATTTACTATATGACGCCAAGTCTTTAGCAACAATTTTTATTAGTTAATGTGCTGAATCCTGATGTTAAAATGAAACCTTTTAAAATTAATGAGCATATATTCTATAGGCACAAATAACATACGACTAAAGTCTTTTTCCACTAGGGCCATGCCCTTCACAGGGAGACAGTACAGTGATCACTTCTAGAACTGTACCCCAGGAGAAGAACGGAAGTCAGGAAGAGGAAGCCACAGGGACGCGTGTTGCATGCATTAGCGAAGTCCAAGGAGCTTTCTGCCAAAGCGAGTTAGGGTGTGCTTGTACTGTCTTATTGTCCTGTAGGGTGAGAGGAGCTAAAGAAAGCATAGGTGTCAAGTACAGGTAGAACCCGTACTTTCTACCTGACTGTCCCCACAAAGGCTCAGGGACTCCTTGGTGGGACTTGGCGGGGCTGACCGGGTCATGGGCGTGACCCTCCTAGGTGTAATGTTGGGAGGTGACCTGTTAAGGGAAGTCGTCACTGTGGGCATGTCTGGAGGGCTGTCTACCTGTCATGCTGGCCCTGCCCCCGGGGCACGTTGAGATGACAATTGAGACTGGGCGTGGTGGCGCACACCTGTAATCCCAGCTCTTGGGAGGCTGTAAGCAGGCATATCACTATGAGTCCGATCTAGTAGTGAGACCCTGAACACCCTGTAGACCCTTCCCTAAAAATAAAAAAAAAAAGTATGGGTAAAACTTGCAAAGTCAAAATGGAGCACAATTTTAAATCACATAGATGGTCATTTAGCAAGCCTAAGCAGAAGCAATTAAACTTGCTTTTTTTTCAGTTGTTTTTAATCGTTCAGTTCGTGTAAAATATACTATTCTCAAGCAATTTTTAAATCTAATCTTTTAAGGGCTTAAGACTTAATAAGCAGCCAAAGAAAATGCACTTAAATGTGTAAATCACTTGTACAAGTAATCGATAAAAGGATTTATTAAAGAATATAATAGCCAATAAATATGAAACTTGAGTAAAGGAATAATTCATGAGGGTGTCAGGGCTTTCAAGAAATTTACATCACATGATGAATTTAGAGCAATGCTTTGGGTAATTTCTGAATATAAAATAATAAAAATAAAATGACTTCTGGAAGTCTGGAATATAAAAAGCTTGATGACTGCTCTGAAATCATGATTTTAATTACACTTGCTATAACTGCTGGGTTATACGCACTGCCACCTCCTGCCAGTGTTTCCAATTTGCAGGCCCCCTAGTTTACCATCTTTGTTTCCAGCATCTTCTCCCTGTGGTTCTCCTTTCCACAGCACCAGGGACTTCAGGGGCAGCCTTTTGGTTTCTCCCTGGCTGTCCCCACAAGGCTCAGGGGCTCCTTGGTGGGACTTGGCGGGGCTGACCGGGTCACGGGCATGACCCCCGTAGGTGTGATGTTGGGAGGTGACCTGTTGGGGGAAGTGGTCACTGTGAGCATGTCCGGAGGGCTGTCTCCTTCCCTCCTCTCTGGATCTTTCTGCTTGCCACCGCCAGGCCACGAGCCCTTTCTCCTCTGTGATGCCCCTCTGCTGTGCTGCCCTGCCTTGGAGCTAGCAGGCTATGAACTGAAACCTCTGCAAACTCGGGACCAAAATAAACCCTTCCTCCTTGGAGTTGTGGGTGTTGACACCGTGTGTCAGCAAGGAGAAAGTGCCCACGACAAGCAGGTCAACAGATGCTGTCGCCAGAAGCCAAAGTGAGGGTGAGCGGCCTCTGGGGAGCACTGGATACTATAGGCCAGCGGACAAAATTCAACGTTCGCTCTGCGCCTTCTCCCAGAGCACACCTGTGTGTGGAGCGCTCGAATCTGTGAAACTCACTCCTTAGTGCTGAAGCAAGTGAGGCTGGGCTATACTCAGTTCACTGGAAGACGGTCGAGGGTACTGCCAGGCCACACTCGGGGGGGGGGGGGGTGCCTCCACTGGGTCTCTGTGCTGTGCTCTGGCTCCCGGCTGCGTACATTTAGAATCTCCATTGGATTCGTCTGTCTGAGAAGCAGGCTCTTGGAGACCTGCATTCATCAAGTTGTTCTAGATCGAGGCATAAATCTGAATTCTAATTAATTAGGTTGCACCGAAAATGCGCACCATGATCCGTAAGTGCTGCTAAGCTTCGGGCGGGAGGCGCTGGCTCGGCTTGACTTCCCACTGCACCAAGTACCTGGCACCGTGCTTTACACACAGTCAGCTTTAACTATTTTGAAAAGGCGAAAAGTAGACTAAGACCAAGGGAGGGAGATGGATCTGAGTGAAGTGCCACCCAAGTCACCAGAGCATCAGATCTTGTCCCACTTACTTTAGAGAACAGACCTGTGACGATGACAATCAGTCTTTAAGCTTCCGTATTTTTTCTCTTGAGAAGAATAAAATTAACTGAATTCCTCTAGGCCCCTTCTTTATCAGGCTTCTCCATTCCTGTCACCACCTAGTCTTACTCTGTCAGTCATACTTTGATCTTTTTGAAGAATCAATTTTTCAGTTGAAACCTGTCAGGAACTGTCAGGTTGAAACCTGTGAGAAACCTTTCAGAAACTCAGCCCTGGTCAGCCTGCTTGATTCCCAAACCCACCTTAGGTAGATATTGATAGACTGCACCTATGTTCTTCGAGGCAATCTTTCCAATTTCAGGGACCTTTCTTCACTAGCGTGGGTCATCTATATGGAGACTCTAAATGAGGAGCTACAGTCGTGTCTTGGTGAGTTATGTGCTCCAACACCCACTAAGAGGTAATAGCAATTCCATTTCAGTGCGGACGAAGGGGTAGTGTCCATAAGCAGCAGAGCGGGAGAGCGGTGCCCCTCCCCCAACAAGTGTGCTGATTCAGCAACAATCCATGGGCAAATTCCCTTTGTGATAAATCAGAAACTAATTGATCCACATGAATGGCTCCCACATACCAAGAAGATGTGAGCCTGTGTAGGAGACTCCTCCAGGCCCTCATCTTGGCCCAAGAAGTCAATTTGTAATCCCAGAGTTACGTTATCGGAATCCCACCAAATTAATTCCAATCTACCACTCCCAGTGCAACCCACAGTGAAAGTAAAGACACTAAAACATATTTATAATTTTGGGGAGCCAAGGGGCCCTAAGTCCAGCCACAGTGATGGCTTTCTGAAGCAGAGAGGCCAACCCAGGGCCCTCACTTGGATTTTATTCAGCCAAGAAGGGGAGTGGCTTGAGGAAGAGAACTGTGGGAAGTAGGTGAGTACTGTGAGCTGGGCTAGGTAGGTGGCCTGCATTTACCCCTGCCATATGCAGAGAGGATATGCAGAGAAAGCAATTTGCATTATGCTGTTGAGATAGTATCTAATGTTTCAGGGGTCTGGTGCTTTGACTCTGATGTGTAATCTTTCGAGCCCCAGGAAGTCATAGTCTCTATCTTGAAGCTCAATCCTAGCCGACAGTGTGGAGCACTGACTCTTTGTCCTGTCTCAACCCAGCTCATATTGGGGAGCAAAAAGTGTGGGTTATCAGGGAAACACGCATGCTGTCTTCAAAAATTACCACCAGCACGTCGGCCAGAACACTATACATTGCTTGAGGCCAATTGAAAGGCTAAAGAGAAGTCCTAGCCAGCTCTGCACGTATCAATATGAGGAAATAGGGTCAGGCTTGGCCAAAATGGAGACAATCTGTCTTCTTTCAAGGAGAGCTGCTCAGGTGGTCCTCCACAAGCCTGGACTTAGCCACACCTAAGGGGAGGTTGAAGACGCCCTGCCCAGCCCTGCACAGTGAGGAAGTGGGACAGTAGCTCGCCACACTCTCGCTTTGCTCCAGGGAGGACCAGCTTCTCTCTCGCCATTCTCCCAGCTCCAAACATCTGGCCACTGACAGGAGAATGGGACTGGTGTGTGTCATTGCTTCTCTCCCTGCTCGGCACAGAGCAAACCTGGAAACGCTAGCTTTCCCTCTACCCCTGAGAGGAGGAGTTTGCGCACTCAGCTTCCTGGGGCCTCCAAGGGGCCTGCATGTGTCTCATAGGTCCTGGAGCCGGGACAGGTCCACCACAGTCTAGTGTCCTAGCGGAGGACACAAGCTTGGCTGATGCATGCCATCGGCCATCTCAGCATGAACCTTGAGATGAAGGGAGTGGGAGAATGCATTCTGTGTGCTGTAAGCCGGAGCTGCAGCCAAGAATAGGACACCCAAAACTCCTCAGAAAGAAGAGCAAGACTTTCCCAGACCAAGAAAAGCCAAGGCAGTTCACCAGCAAGTTTGCCTTAGGAAGTGTTAAAAGGAATGCTTCAAGTTGAAATAAAAAGATCGCAAGCGGTAACACAATAGCAGAAGAAAATGTGAAACTTGTTGGTCATGGAACCATCACTTACAGTCAGGTACTTAAAAATCCACACTTTTCCATCCACTGGAATTTCTGACAACTGCTATCTGGGCCTTTTAAAAATCTTTTATTTTTTTGTTTATTTATTTGGTACAGGGTCTCACTATACAGCTCGGACTCATAGTGATCCTCCTGTCTCAGTCTCCCCAGCTCTGGTATTATAGGTGTGTGTCACCACACCTGGTTTCCAGCATGGTGCACCTGGGGTTCTGGGGCGGCAGGGCATGCAGTACCAGGGATTGAGCCTGGGCCCATGAACTTGCCAGGCAGGCACTTAGACCTCCGAGCTGTCTCTTCAGCCTTACATATAGTTTTTATGAGACAAAGCCTTGCTATGCAGTCCAGGTTGCCCTCAAACTCACAGTGAGCCTCCTGCCTCAGCTTCCTGAGTGTTGGGGTTGTAGGTTTATACCACTAAAGTACGTATGAGCAGAAAACACTGATCGTGTTACCTCTGTCACCTTGAGGGTCAAACTGGAAGAAGAATGCAGTTAACTAAACAGGGCAGCTAATTCGAGGACATTAGCATCATGCTCAATTTCTGGTGACTTAAAAAGCTATACCTAAGAAAAGCAGATTTTGCAGAATAAACTAAGGTGGAACAATTTGAGAATTGCACTATTTTTGTTCATATTTAGCTGAGAAATAATGAGATACTAAAAATATCATACTCTTCTATGTGTGTTTATCGTATGTGCCTACAGAGCTAAGCTGCATTTGGAGCTATGCCTGTAAACTAGAATAAATTCTTCAGGGCTGGGGAGAGAGCTCAGTGGCAAAAGTCCTTACCTGGCAAGCACAAGTTCCTCAGTTTGATCCCTGGTACAAAAATAAATAAATGAATAAATTTTAAAAAATATTAAAAAGGGGCCAGGAAGACGGCTCAGTGGAATAAGCACTTCCCTGGCAAGCACAAGGGTCTGGGTTCAATCCTGGGTTCACCAAAAA
>NW_004524676.1:5053862-5065794 GCF_000260255.1 Octodon degus
CTGCCTCAGCCTCCTGGGGCTGGGATTGCAGGTGTGCACTACACGCCCAGCTGGGGGGGTGATATCCATATACGAGCCTATCACCCACTTCAGATGGTGTAATATGATACGTATTCATTCTTCAAGATAATAGTGGACTTTTTAAAAATTATGAAAGAAAAATAACCCCTTGTATTCAATCGGCAAATTTCTGTATTTGATGCAAGGCCCTGCCTCATCGCCTGGGTGCAGACAGTTCAGCTCTCATCCTGTCTGCCTGTGGGGGCGCAGGGTTACGCACAAGTACTCTGTGTGAAGAACTTACAAAGAGAAATCCGCCACACTAAACTGTGGCCCACACCAGGGCCACACGTAACTGCGAGTGAGATCTACTGCAGTGACAGCTCAAGGCTGCCCCGGTGCTCGTTATGTAGCGGCCAGGGCGGCCGTACTGCAGCCTGCTTGGAGCGTGCGGGGCGGCCACAGTCACGAGGATGTCCCGTGGGGAATGCCGGGGCCTTGGGCTCCGCCGGGCCACAGCCCCAAACGTGACGCTGAGGGAGAGAAACACAACAGTGGTGCAGGACAGGAGAAAGTGCACACTCCGAAGAACAGCCCTCCTTCACTTTCCTTCCTAGCGAATACCTAGAAAAAGGTTCCCTGTCAAGACCATTACTATCATCTGTATTACTCATGATAAGATGACAAGGTGTTGATAATTATAATCAGTTTGCAGATCATAATGATGACTGATATTAATCAAATGTCAGTTCTGGCCACTTCATTTCCTAACCCCTCATTTAATCTTCAAAACAACTTTATTAAGTTTTTTTCTCATCGTATAGATGAGGAAATATCAGCCTAGAGAATTTTTAAATGTGCTTAAGAACTTAGCAATGAAGCGACATAACCAGTACTGGACTTCCGGGGCACTTGACCTGAGGGGGTAGTGTCTCCCCTATATTTTCATTCTCCCTCCTCTTTAATCTCTAATCCCCGGTAGGGGGATTAGTTGTATGATACGCCCCAACAAGAGGGCCCTAGACTTAGATTTCTGAACATCTCACGGATTGTCTTGCAGTGACCCTCTAGTCAATCCTGAGTTATCTGGGGGGACAAATGTACCTCGACCCTGTCGGGTCACTCGTACTTATGCTGTGCTGGTCTCCTTATCTCTTTAGAACTCAGGCCTGACCCTATCAGAAAAGGAAGGAAAGGGGAAGAAGCAGAAGGCAGATCAGCCAATTGTGTTGCCAGGAGCTTTGAGAGGAGCTGACTGACTCTGAAGCTACGGTCCGAAATTAAGCGTCAGGATCACCTACTTCTTCAGTACTTCATTCATCTGGAGGTGACGAGACTGAGCCAACCGGCAGCCGAATCCCATGTACCACTGTGACGGGAACACTGAAGGATGACTGTGTTTTGCTTCTCGTGCTGCCCTCAGGCCATTTGTTCTGTACTTTCTCTGTGTGTCTAGAATTCTGCAAGAACAGCTCGTGAACTGCACTTAAGTGCCACAAAACTAGCTTTTCCCCAACTTCTACTCGGTTTTGGTTTTTTTTGGGTTTTTTTGAATGTTTGTAAAGGCAATAAGGAGAGTCACCTAGAGAGAAAACATTCTCTCAGGCTTTCACAGAGAGCAAATTGGTCAAGCAATGGCCGTGACTCATCCTCATGGCTGACACTGACACACGATCTACAAACTGCTGTATGGAGTTTCAGGGTAAATCCTGAGGGGATCTGACTGACCTTGTCAGATACGAAAGTTACATTTCTTGTTATATAGGTCTTGCTTTATCTTGGTCTTTTTTATTTTTAAATTTTTTAAATTAACCATCCAGCAGAAAAGCACAAACATGAGGTATAAAAAGTAAAGCCATATTAATTTGCCGAGCTATAAAGGGCTCAAGTCACCAACTTCTGACATTGCCAGTCCTGCGGATAACCCACTACTCTTATGGACTACTGGACTATATTGGATTATTTTGCTGAATTCATGCACCTACAATATTGGAATGGCAATGGATCACCCATCTCTGACAAAACAAAACAAAAAAGGGGATACAAATGAATGACCATTTTGTAAATATATATATAGATATATATTTGTATATGCAAAGTAGGATAGATATACAGCTACTTTCTCTTAGTTCAACAAGAAAAAAATTTGTACTAATAGTGCTTAGATAAGATATCATGTCTGCATCTTGTCCTCTGAATAACTACTATGAAGACAACAATATGCAGTGTATTAATTATTATAACTGTCCTGCTAACTTGTTTTAAAACTGTCTCATTGCTATTTCTTTCTCATTAAAATTAATAAAAAAATAAATGTTCATAAAGGCAAGCTGATATAATCACTAAGGTAGTTGCTTGATTCCTTTCTTACCTTTTTATAGCCCTAAATAATAATAGCCCTAATCGTAGCCCTAAATATACTTAATAAAAGTGTTCTGAGTTTTAGACATAGAGGGAAGATCCAAAGATTAAACTTTAACGAGCCTCCAGATTTGGGCAGCAATCAAAGATTTTTTCTAGAGCAGCAATCACCCACGTCACTGATCTGAGATTACGTATTTATGTCTTCGCCTGTGTGCTCCGGAACCAACATTTTCTTGGTCACTGCTGTTCCCTGGGTAACTCAGTAGAGGGCAAAAGAGACTGGAAATGTCATCTCACCGGGCAAACCGAAAGCGAAAGCAGTAACAGGCCTGGGAAAGGAGGTAAATTGGAAGGAAGTCAAAACGGAAATAGAACACTGCGTTTGAGTCGATTTTTTAGGGCTATAATTCTAATTTCTACTAAGGGACTGTCCTTTTGCCTGTCGTTGCAACATATACAAAAGAGGACAAAGCAGCCTGACGCTGGCAGGAAACGCTTGCTTTTCCTTGCTTCCTGAAAGTACCTGCGCTGTAGAAGTCCGCGGCGGGAATGAGATTCTTTCATCGTGCAGGAGGGAAAATGAAACCGCTTTTTTAAACCCATGAACTATAAATTGTTCTTCCCTTTGGGAAAAGGCTTTCCTTCGGCGTTGCTAACATGGAAATCACAGCAGCATAAGTTCTGTCCCGGCAGGACCCAACAAACGATGACGCCAGTCTCTTCCCTGCTTTGTTTTGGCTGGCCCAGGCCTCCCGGAGGACAGGGCTGGAGGGCACGGTGCCGGGGTTGATCCTCGGTCCCCTGAGCCCGCCTAGCCTTGTCTAAGCAGGCGCCCCAGACGGCGGAGCTATCTCACTGCCCCTCTCTTCCCTCTTAAAAGGCCATTTTGCTTCACACGCCATCAGTATAGCCACCACCATTCCTACCAAATTATCAATCACTATCGTGTGCCCCTAAACCAAGTAATTTTCAGGAAATATTACAAAGCCTCCATTAAAGAGCTTATGACCCAATAGTTTATGATAAATTACTATAAGGCCCATCTTTTATAAGGCAGAGAACTTGTCTTCCCCGTTCATATTTCTATGATTTTATTTGATTTTGGAGAAGCTGTAACCTTCTATTACTCATCAGGTTCCAAATACAAAATCCAACCGGCCGCCCTGGGAGCTCTTCAACCTCGCTGGGACCTCCAAGCTAGGAATAGCTCAGGCCTGCGCGTGGTTTTGAGAAAATTTCTGAATGATCCAGATTGACAGGCAGAGCTGAGGCAAGACAAGAGGAGAGAAGGAAGTTCTCTAAGTGCCTTCCAAATGAACACCTTGCCCAATCAGACACGCTGTCTACCTGGAGAAACCAGGTCCCCAGGCTGAGGGTTCGGTCCCTAAGCGTGCGTCTCCACTTCAGGTGCCAATGGCACGCTCTGGTGGTTTTGCTTGTGGTTCTGATAGAGGGTGTCTATAAATTGAAATTTATACAACTTCTGCCCTAATTTCAGTTCATTTGGTTGGTGGCCTACAGAACTTCATGTTTATTTACTGGTTGTTACGGTTTGTGTCTAGGTGTTCTCCCAAAGCCTCACACGGTCTTGGGGAAGCTCCTAGAGTTTGTGATTGATTATTGTGGGTGGGGATGTTGCGCCTGCCCTGGGGTAGGTAATATGCATTTCAGCGTGAGGAGAGAGGAGAGGCCAGCTGCTTGAGCTGCTGCTACTCCTCCTTTCCTCTTGCTCATAGCCACCGCCATGAAAGGTTGCTCTCTGCCATGTGCCGCTCTGCCGCAGACCCAGCTGAATATG
Organism: Octodon degus; assembly: GCF_000260255.1. Lineage (NCBI taxonomy): Eukaryota > Metazoa > Chordata > Mammalia > Rodentia > Octodontidae > Octodon > Octodon degus. The sequence goes on from NW_004524676.1 coordinate 5,058,025, forward strand.
AATTGAAACCTCCAATAACTGTGAGCTAAATAAACCTTTCCCTCCTTCATTTTGAGTGTCAGGTATTTGTCCCAGCAATGAGAGAAGAGTAACTGAGACACTAGTTTATTATAAATAATATGATACAGGATACAGATAAAGAGAGGCACGGGGTGCAGCAGATGGAAGGGTGTGAAGCTCCGACGCCCGCCCTGTGTGCCACCCACATGGTCGACTATCAGGAAACTCCCTGAGCCCTGGCCTTTCAGGTTGCTGGAGGCTTCTCTGTATGGGCATGACTGAGGCATGCGCAGCCACGTAGACAAGGGACAGGGAAAGGGATCTGATCGGAAGCTAACAGACTGGAGAAGCGCAGGCACGCAGATCCTTCTGGCCCATCTGTTACTTTTCTCTTGTTGCTGAGACAAAATACCCGGCACCCAAAGTTGAAGAAGGAAAGGTTGATTTAGCTCTCATTTTGTGGGGGTTTCCGTCCATAGTCCCTGGCTCCAAAGCAGGGTGACGCGGCTCAGGGGCAACCGTCCAAGGTGGCAGAGGACACAAATGCAGCAAGAACAAAGTGGTGAGACAAGCCTCCCCACCTCCTCTTTATGGAAAGGGGCCCTGGGGCAGGCCCCCACACCCACGCCGTCGCCCTGCCCTCCTCTTCCCAAGCTCAGGACTTCGCACAGTGAGGCCCCTTGCCCCTGCTGAGGTGCGTAGTCAAGCTTCCAACCTTCCCAGGTTGACGCAGTGGATCAGCCACAGCAGGCCCCGCAGCAGTGTTTCCTTCTGCGCATGGGGGTCTTGCGATCTCCTGTCAGACAAGATCAATCAGAGAATTTCTTTATGGCCAGCTGTAAGCCAGAAAGATGCAGGTAGATTAGAGTTTCTTTGCTCTGCTCTGGGAGGAGAAATTCTAATCTCTATGACCTGCTTTGGGGAAGCAGGAGTGAGGAGTCAGGACTTCTGAAGGGTGACTAAAATGTGTGTCACAACACCACACTATTGTAACTGTTCTGGATGTCTTGGCAGGGGCCTGGAGTTTCAGCAATGTGAGGCACCTTATTTAAGAAAAAGGACATTAAAATTCGAACATAGAATTAAATTAAGGGGTTTGAAAGAGGGGAGGGGTCCTCAGCATCAAAGTCCATCTGGAACATGAGGCAGACGATGCGTTGCTGGCTTGGAGTATATGTTCTAGAGAGAGCAGGGAGGAGAGGCCTGCCAGAAGCAGGCTAATTGCTTTGAAGCAAATAAAATGGCACCACAGAGAGCATGAGGAGGAGCAGAGGAGGCCAGGGAGCAGGCTGTCCGTGGACTCTCCAGGAAGGCTTTCTGGGCAGGCCAACTCCCTCACAGGCAGAGGGAGGATCTGTGGAACAGGAGGCTGGCGTGGCAGGCCGGGGCGAGTGGGGTGCAATGGGAGGTGGCCAGGACCTTGCTCATTCAAGAAGGCTTGAATTTAAGTGCTGCAGCTCCAGCACAAACCACCTAAAAACTCAATATTTTAAAACAGTGGCCAGGCCAGGGAGATAGCTCAGTGGAGTAAGTGCTTGACTGGCAAGTGTAAGGCCCTGAGTTCAATCCCTGGTATCACTGGGAAAAAAAAAAAAAAAGTTTGAAACAATGGCCACTTTGCTCCCTCACAGTTCTGTAAGTTGGCAGGGCTTGACAGGGCGGTTCTTCTGCTTGCATCATGTCGGCTGGAACTGCAGTTATCTGAAGGTGCGACTGACCTCACACAGTAGTTGTGGCCCAATCATTTTTCTAGTGCCTCTGCAGAGACGACAAGATCAGTGACCTCCCCTGGTCAGTGGCGTGGCTGCCCCCACCCCTTCATGAGTTACACACTGCTCTAACAAGATGGGAAGGCCTCTTGTAGGATGGTGGGGGCTTCTAAGAGGACACAGAAGCTACCGCTCTACCCAGAGCTAGCGCAGTGTTACCTCTACCGCAATCTACATCTGCTGGCTCAGGGGAGCAACAGCGCACTCTGCTTCCATGAGGAAGGTGAGCACATGAAGTTGTGGACAGTGGCAGGCATGGTTTCATGGGAAACCAGGTGCCCTAAACCCATCCACCCTGCCTGCAGAGAGCGCTTCGTAATGAGACAAGAATGGAGCAGAGATGCTGGGTAAGAAGGAGGCAGTGGTGATGCTCCAGGCAGGAAAGCTTGATTCCTTGAACTATGGAGGTGGTTGTGGATATGGAAAATGAATTGGTGGAGTTAGAGGTGGGGTGAAAAAGGTGTGTCTGCTCAGCAGTTAGTGGCACATTCGCTATCAGTGGAGATTTTAAAAAAGTATTTGGGCTGTTGTCATGAAGGAGGTGTGGAAGTAGTGTTTTATGAAGATGCATTCATGTGGCAGCCAGCAGAGGGCAGAATAGATTCAGGTAGCAATAAAGCTCAGGCTAGCGAGCCCAGGCTGATGCAGGAGGTAGGCCAGCAAGTTCGGTTGTCCCATGGTCTACATCCTTGACCACAGTGGTAGTAGATAAATGGAAATGACAGAAAACAGCAACGAGAGAGGTGTCCTTCAGGCCACCTTGACAACACTTAATGTCTACTCTGATGTGGGGATAGGAAAAAAAGAGAAATCAGTGTGGGGCCCAGCAATCGAGATTAATATATCAAGGTTCCAAGCCAGGGTTGTGCAGAAGGCTGCCACCACTGACAATGACAGAGCCAGGAAGGTTAGGAGGTGGAGCTGGCTTTTCAGGAGAAAGACGTGCTCACTGCCACACTTGCTGCTCAGGTAGGAACATGCCAGCAGAAACGCTAAGCCAGAGATGCCCTAGAAATATAAGGCCTGACCTCGTGAGACAGAGCGAGCCCAAAAAGGAGGGCTGTCGCAGAAGTCAAGGCTGAGGCGCGGGAACAACAATCCCTGCTGGGAAGGGGCCATTTATGATGGGAGGAGGGCACAACACAGGTCTTTTAAAGTTCAGTCTGACACAGTGACTGGTCAATCAGTCAGTCAATCAATCAATCACTAGGCTACAAAAAGCACTAGAAATGATGCAAGAAACTCAGCATGGTGGTGCACACTTGTAATCCAGCACTGAGCAGGCTGAGGCAGGAGGATCATCGCAAGTCCAAGACCAGCCTGGGCTGCAAACTGAGCTCACAGACAACTTGAGCTCTATAGTGAGACCCTGTCTCAAAAAGACAAAAGAAAGAAAGAAGAAAGAAAGAAAGAAAGAAAGAAGAAAGAAAGAAAGAAAGAAAGAAAGAAGAAAGAAAGAAAAAGAAATGATGCAAGCTTTGCTGAGTGTTATAGCATGCATATAGCTGTAATCCCAGAACTTGAGAGGCTGAGGCAGGAGGCTCCATACAAGTTTGAAGCTAGCCTGGTCTTCATAGTGAGACCCTGTCTCAACACTCACACACATACACACAACCAAAAAAAAAAAAAAGGAAATGATACAAGTGTTGAATCTAGCCTTAGGTCTTTAGCAAGTTTTCAGAAAGCATTTTGGAACATTTGGATCATGGCTCAGGAAAACAAGATTCCAGGAACTAAGATAGTTAAGATGGGTGACAGGTGGGAGGGGTTGTTGGTGTCTGGTCAGGTGGCTGCTGTGGGGACTGGGTGTGGGGGAAAGAAGTGTGCGTGCTTCGCGATGCTGCAGCCCACTGGCCCACGGACCAGGAGCCCAGGGTCTCAGCCCTGCACAGCACTCTAAATAAGAATTTACAGATATTAAAAACAAGCAAAGATTGCCAAATTATAGAAGCAGGGGTTTAGAATGGACTTTTTTTTTTCTCGTAACCAGAAGGGTTTTCTCCCTCCTTTAAAAAAAGAAGTTAATTGCTATTTCTTTGCCCAAAACTATGTACACAGGATTTGTTCTCCTTTTCAGCCTAGAATATTGTCTCGAGGACCTCTGTTGGCAGTGGCATCAGGGAGAGACTGTCAGAAATGGACGCCTCCTGCCTCGGCCAACTTTACTGGAGCCTGTGCTCTGCTGCGCCGTGCTAGCTTCAAAACGTGTTCTGTCCAGATGTGCCCAGCAGACAGCAGCTTTCCTCGCTGTGACGTGGCTTTCTATTCTTTTTCTTCTGCAACTTATTAAACAAGCCACTCACGTGACCCATAAAGCTAGGCTGCTGGAGGCTTGAAATGTTTCTGAGAAAATGGAAAAAAAAAAAAAATTGGCATCTATCTGAAGGAAAGTCTAAAACAATCCCTGTGTGGCTGGGCACTTGACAAAAATTCCAACTGCAAATTGAACTGTAACGATAAAACGTACTCTTTTTCTTTGCTTGCTTATTAGTTTGCATCGTGGGCAAATAGAGGGTCGGACTGCTCTGGCTCTTATGTCTAAGGGGCAGAGACACAGAACTGCATTCTGCAGATCTGACTTTGAATTCCTCCTTCATCGCCTTCTAGCTGCGCCAGAGACGAGTAACTGCCCCAGTGCTCATGGTCCCCTTAGGCTTGCTGAGGATCAGGGTCCCTGGAGTTGCACCGGGCCATATGCGCATTTCCCAGCATCCCTTGCAGACAGATGTGGCCAAGCAGCTAAGCAAGGCCAGTGGCTACGAGCACCAAGGTGTCCACGATTTCAGGCATCTCCTGTAGCACAGTATTATCCAAATAGCAACTTTTCCTCTTTCTCTCAGCTGGCCATGGCGGTGGCCTGCCTTTGGTCATGGGGAATGAAAAGAAGTGGCAGGAAAAAGAAAAAAGGAAAAATGGGGCAGGGGCAAGATAAAAGGTGCCTGGATTCTGGAATTACCTCATGGAGGACAGCTGCTCCAACAACCTGAGCGCCTCATGCTAAGCTGCTGAAAGAATAGACATGACTGTTCATGAAGCCACTATATTTTGTGGTCTCTACTACAGCAGTCACACAGCCCCCAAAATACACGTATGTGTTAAGTGCCGTTGGTGTTTCACCCTTCTGGACCTCACTTCTTCTATAAAATGGACATAATTTCAACATCACATCCTTGGTATGAAGATTAAGAGAAAATTTGTGGGACAACCAGAGCCTGCGGTAGGACAGGGGCCTGTGAATATTTTTTGTCTTCCCTTCAACTATCTAGAAACATGCATTTTTGCAATGAATCTAGAGGGCCGAGGAGACAGCTCAGCAGCATAAGTGCCTCCTTGGCAAGCGCAAGGTCCTGAGTTCAAGAGACTGAATAGTGTGATTGTTGCTGTAGGGGAGATGCCCCCGTAAGAGACTGCAGCTCTCTCTGTGCATGAGGGACCCTGATCCCTTGGAACAGTTGATAGGGATTCCCGGGACGCATCCAGGAGCTTCATACAGTGATGACATTTTGCTTTAGTAACTGCATTTTTTTGTTTGTTTGCTTGCCTGTTTTTAATGTATTTGGTACAGGGTCTCACTGCGCAGCTTGGACTTGTATTGTAGTGACCCTCCTGTTCCAGCCTCCCCAGTGCTGGGATTACAGGTGTGCACCACCATACTCAGATTCAGTGGCCAGCTCAGGGTACCCGGGGAGATGGGACCAGCGTGGCCTGTGCTGCTGGGGAATCAAACCCAGTCCCTGCACTTGCCTAAGCAGGCGCTTAGTCCACTGAGCTATCTCGCCAGTCCGGCAACTGCGTTTCTTCCCCAGCTCACCATGGAATACTCATGGAGATGGACAGCCGTCAAAACAGAAGAAGCAAACCCTGGGAAAGGTACTTCCTGGCTGGGTTTGGGCTTGTAGTCCTTCTGCTTCAGTTTCCTCGAGTGCTAGAATTATAGGAATGGGCCACTACACCCCACTATGATTTCAGAAACATGACACCAAAAGCATAAGTCACAAAAGAAAAACAGATATATTGGTGGGAGTGTCAACCATGATATGGCTGCTTGAGTGGATGAAGAAATAGCTAGCAGAGCCGTTAAGCCCGATTTGGGGGGGTATGACATGGAGGCCAGAAAGCAAGAGAAGAAAACCCACCCTGGGTGTGGGTGGCACCACCCTAGGCTGGGAGCAGAAAGGGTAAAGAAGGACAAGTCCCGTCCCTGAGGAGTCCCAGGCTTCACCACTGCCTTTGCACCTTGCTCTGCTGTTTCCTCGGCCGCCTGCACACCACACCAGCAACAGCTCTGTGAGCCTCCAGGCCAGCGGAGGCACCATGGGGTCCTCTGCCCTCAGCGAGCACACAGCCAGGCTCACCTACTGAGATCCGGGTAACGCTACCACCTTCCCCAATCACCCCCAGCGGGAATTCACCGTGCCCGACGCACAACGCCCTCAAGAAATCTCTTATTAGAAGAATAACTAGTGGGGCGCGGGGCCAGCCAGAGAGACGCTTGGGTACTCGGGGAGCCTGAGCAGTGGGTGCTGTGTCCCGCAGGCTCGATGTGCACGGGCCCCCACCCAATCCACGATGCACCCCTATGTGACAGAGGGACAGGTCTGCACCAGAATGGAAGCCCCTCCAGGGCCAGCTCCCTCACCCTGAATCTGCAGGGCGCAGCTGGGGAAGGCTAAGTATTTGTTGCACGGCTGGCGTACCAATGCCAGCCAGGGTCTTTATCCGGTCGCTCTTCCTGCCCTCCTCCAGCCATGAGTGCAGGGACCTGCGAAAGCGAAGCGGCCTGCCCCAGCGGGCTCGGCTCTAAGCAGCAGGGTGGGGGCTGGCATTAGGCCTCACAAGGCGAGGCCTTCTCATCTTCAGCCTGGCAGGGCCTCTCTTTTCAGAGCCTCTGTGACAGTCAGACGCGAGCAGTAACAGAGAAAGAAAGAGGGAGCATGCGCGGGACTGTCTTCTGGCCTGTTCCTGGATTCACCCAGACCCTCTGACCTGAGCCACCCTGTCACGGGGCCACTCTCCCTTTCTTTGTTTCTTGGAGACCGAAGGTCGCTTCACTTTCGTCACCCAGTCTGTGGGATCGTCAGAACTTCAGATCCCATGAAAATGCCTAAACTGCTAAAAAAAAAAAAAAAAAAAAAAAAAGTCTTCCTTCAGTGGCCAGGTTAACAAATCTTCAGGCTATAGCCTGAGCAGCGCTTACAGCGGGAGGAGAAAGGGCAGAGGCCGCAGCCGGGGCGTGTGTTCTTCCTCCTGTCCCTTTCATCATCGGAGGGACACCAGGGTAGCAAGATAAGGCTGGGCTCCCCAGCAGGGGGTCAGTAGAACCTGTTCCGCGGTGCCTGGGGGCACAGCCTGGCCTTCACCGGTCTGGTTGGGGCTGGCCGAGCCAGTCCTGGGGGAGGAGGGCTGGCTTCCCCTCCGCCCTTGCTGCCCGTCTCAGGCGCAGGGCTTAGCAGCTGCTGACGGTGGAGACCTGGGCGGATCAGGGCTTCGGCTCAGTGCAGTACTTCTGGGGGATCTTGGCGTATTTTTAAAAGCAGGTGGAGACGGGAAGCTCCAGAGAGCAGGAGGCGGCCTTGGTCACCTTTCCTCTGCCTAGACTCCGAAGTGCTGCCTGTGGGGGGTGTCTCTGGGCCGCTGGACACCTTTGAAAAACTGAAACCTTGCTTGTCCTTTCGGAGTTCTCAGGAGTCCTGAACCTCAGGGAAGGAGCCTGACGCCCACCCCAGCCTTGCGAGAGCCCTGCGGCCTCTTCCCCAGCTCACTTGTCACCCCGGCTTAGTGAGGCCGGTGGCCCTGGAGACACCCTCACGCCTGGCACCCTTCAGCCCTGCTCTTGCAGGCAGACATTGCTCGGGTACCTTCCCAAGCCCTGTCCCTGGTGGGAAGCCACAGGAGCTGGTCTGGTCTGAGTGCCAGGCAGTCCCTCTCAGGGAACAGAACTCATACCTTTGTTTCTTCTTAGTACTCAATTCAACAAATTAGTACTTATTTAAATATATAT
>NW_004524676.1:5065894-5072555 GCF_000260255.1 Octodon degus
TATATTCCCAGGTTTTAAAAGTTTCTACAGGCCAGGGAGATAGCTCAGTGAAATAAGTGCTTGCCTGGCAATTGCAAGGTCCTGAGTTCAATCCCTGGTACCACCACCACCACCCCCCCAAAAATAAAAGTTTATACAAGCATTGCCTGTCAATATTGTATTTGTTCTGAGATATCTAAGGGGATATTAATTTTTCTGGCATTAATTTTTTTGTTTTTGCTGTTGTTTTTTTTGAAACAGAATCTCACCATCAGCTCCAGGCAGGCCTTGAACTCACATGTAACTCACACTGACCTCAAACTCATAGAGATCCTCCTGCCTCAGCCTCCCAAATTCTGGGATTGCAGGTGTGTACCACTATCCCCGGCTGTCCTCACTCTCATTTCAATTCCCTTTTCTCTTACTATTTGTTCCTCTTTTTCTCAAACCTGACACAAGAATGGGCAGTGTTCACTGTGGGCATTAGGAAACCATCTCAGTTCCATTCCTGCCCTCTCTTGTGCCTCAGATACAGAGAAGGAAGAGGCCCTGTGGCTGGCATGACTGCCCACATTTAGCGGCACTCTTCCATGGGAAGGGTGAGGGCACAGGAGAAGCCCTCTTCCGTGCAGCTTGCCTTCTGGGGCTGGGACTGTTTCTACACATGTTCGCTGTACACACAGGCAGAACGGAGGCCGCCCTCCCTTCCACCCTGACAGTGGCCAACTACACAGGCAAGGAAGACCCCTGTGTTTTCTGAGGTTTGGTTAGATCCTTATAGAAAAAAAAATATATATCTTTCAAATCAGAATATATGAGGCAAAATAATAAGGGAACAAAATGTATTTGGGAAAAGGGAGAACTTGGGGTTTGAATGATTTAATGAATAAAGGAGAGAAAGTATTATGAATTGAGGGGTATTTTCTGGAATTTCCAGATCTTTGGTAAAAAGCTTAAGCCTTTTTTACTTTTTCTGCCACTGTGTATGTGAAGGACGTGAGGGGCTGGCTGGGCAGATGAGGCAGGATGGACACAACCAATGGGTTTCTATGCAGGTGAGGAGTCATGGTCCCACCAAAATCCTACCACCAGGCAAGAAGCACATGCTTGCAATCCCAGCACTTGAGAGGCTGAGGCAGGAGGGCCACCATGTGCTCAAGGCCAGCCTGGGCTACAGAGCAAGACCCTGTCTCCACATAAACGAAAACAAACAAATACCAAAAAGCTGCAAAACCAAACTAAAAAGGGCACAACATGGATTTAAAATGAATGTATTGCCTGTAATCCTAGCTGCTCTCAGGAGTGAGGCAGGAAGAGCAAGCTTGAGGCCAGCCTGGGCAGCTTAGCCAGACTGTCCTGCTGCTGGGCTGGCGATGTAGCCCAGTCTCAGAGCACGTTTAGTATATGAGAGGTCAGGGCCTAGTGCTGCCAGAAAGTGGATAAACTCCTTTAGCAATGATTAGAACCCTCACATGGAAAGCCAGTGACTGTCGTCCAGAGTCATGTAAAGGTCTGAGAAGAGCGCAGGTAAGGCTGTGCATGCCTAACCCAGCGTAGTGGGCAACGAATCTGTTATGGGGTGAAAGCCTGAGCCAGGAGGTCTTGTTGTTGCTGGCTTTCACTGCTGGAACTCAGGAGACACACAGCAGCCCGCAGTACACACAGGGGTCCCTGGGCGGCCGCAGCAGCTGCATGGCCACCCCTGCCTGCCTGCCCCCGCTCCTCCGCATGCCTGGCACCCTGTCTGCACACCTCCTTCCAAAGAAAAGGTGGCTCTGCAGCAAATAGAGCGTGGCATCCATGGCTTCATTTCTAGGTCAACTGAAATAGCTTCTCTTTTGCTTTTGTACTGGGACTAGAACTCAGGGCCTTGCACTTGTCAAGCAGGCCACTAAGCCACATCCCCGCCCCTTAGAGAACCTTCTGACACTTTCAAGTTTTTCCCACATGAATACATTTATATTTTTGTTTTGTTTGTCCGACCTGCACCATAGGTACACATACTCTAGAAAACTCTTGGCACGTTGTTTTATATTCTCCCTAACATAACTATAATGGACAGGGTTTCTAACCAATAATAAACATTTTGTCTACTCCTTTGTGTAAAGCTTGGTGTTTCTACCCAGGCCAGCTGCAAGAGGACCTGGTGTCCAAACGCAGTTAAGGACTGCTTTGCTCTGTGCAGCAAAGCAGAACTTGTTTCTTCTAGGGGGGTTCCTGAGTCGCTGTGGCTCTCACAGAGGGCATGGTGGGAAATCTGCCTTTCTCCGGAACATCGGGCCCCTGACAAGAACGCTCTTCTTGTCTCCCCTTTTGCTGCTGCTGTTGATATAATTTCTTTTATTTTACTTGGGTCGTGTCAAAGCACTTGGAATCCTAGCAGCAGAGCTTACTAAGTTCCTCTTCCCTACCGGGCACTGTCCAGCTACGGGGCGTGTGCGGTGGGCAGTGATGAAAGAGATGACGTCCTTTACCCCAGATGTGCCGAGAGGCAACCAAGAGGTCAAGAAATAGGGACATTTACAAGTGTGGGGAGACGAGCACAGGGTGGAGCTGGAGCCTGATGGGGACCTGGAGGTGCTGCTGATGGAGGAAGGAGTGGTGAACACAATGTGTGTAGAAGTGACAACAGACAAGGGTGGGTGAAGACGTCATCACAGCAGAGGGGAAGAGGGAGGAGCACAGGGTGGGGAGCGCAGCGCTGGCGCACAGAGGCCTCCATGTGGGGTTTGTTTTCATTTTCTACTTCCTATTGTGAAGTACTTTCCTTTTGTCATTAAACTTGCATACAGCGCTGGGCTCCAAGCCTGCGTCCTGACCCACGCATGCTTGGCGGATGCTCTACCACTGAGCTACGTCCTCTGTCCTCTGTTTGGAAGCTCTTTCACAGCTTGAGAGACACAGAGTACATGAAGAGCTCTCCCAGGGCCCCCACCCAGCCTCTGTCACCGGCCCCCAGGTCCCCCTGCACACTCTCAGTACAACCAGGGAATGAACACTGGTACGAGGCTACTGCTCAGGACAGTGATGGCGAACCTTTCAGAGCTTCAGCGATGCAAACAGCCTGCTGTGGCACGCGTGCCGTAGGTTCACCACCGGTGATCTAGGATATCTCATTTAAGTTCAGGGATTACCCTAACCATGTTGCTTATAAAAAGATATTTAGGCCCCTTGGGGCTCAGGAGCTAATCTAGGTCCTGGGCTCATTTGAGTGTCACTATCTCTTTAGTCTTCAATCTGAAAAAGTCCTAGGATCTTCTTTATCTTCTGAGACCTAGATATTTTTTAAAAGATAGACTAAGAGCTTTGGTAGAACGTTCTTTAGCTAAGGTTTCTTGGCTGATTCTTCATGATTATATTTCAATTACATCTTTTCAGTAGGAATTTGACAGAAGCTGTGCTGTATTCTCCACTGCATGTATTAGAAGGCACGTGAGGTTCACTTGTGCCACTGCCAGCAATGTCAACTTTAATAAGATCAGATTTGGTGTCAGATTTTTCCATCCATGGAGCTATGATTTTTACCCCTGAAATGAATTATTTTGTGGGAGAAAACCTCGACACTATGTAAATATTCTATTCTTCCATGACCTTTCACCCCCTGGTCTCAACTCCATTGATGCTTTGCGTCTGAATTAGTTATCATCATGACAATTGCCAAACAGTGACGCTTATTATTTGCATTCTAATGTATAACCATTTTCCATCTTCCCTGATGTATTCAGCCATTTATATCTACAAAGACCTGTGGATTCCTATTATAGTCAACGAGTCGTAACTTATTACTTCATTATTTCCTTGGGGTCCCTCTTGACACATCCTTATCCTTTTTTTAGAAGCCTCTCCTCATTGTGTGGCGCAAGACAATGTCCCAGAGGCCTCCTTTGTTCTTCTTGCTCCAGTCTAGAATCAGCCCCTTCTCTGGGGAGCCCCAGGTCCTTAGTGAGGAATTGCATTTGAAACCAAGATCCGGGTGGTCACAGCTCCCAGGGGCTCATTGCTTCAGACCTTCTGATTGGACTGCAGTAGGAAACGATCTGTGCACACAGTCTGTGTCCACAGCCTACACATGGAACACACACGTACAGAAATAGACCTACGGCTGTACCGAGCTGGCTAAACACTTTCTATTACCACGACTTTTATCTAATGCTCAGACCCTGTGAGAAGATGGGAACTTTAGCTGGGAAGGAGACCTGTGTGATGTCTGAGAAGATCGCCAAGCGGCCAGGCAGCATCTACTGCTTCAGACCACACAAGGATCCACGATCCGCGTGAGCGACAGATGCCGCAGCTGGTCACCAATATCTCCAGGGACAAGCTGCTGTCGCTGGGGCCCTACTTCGGAAAATTCACCCAGACCCGCAGGTTCCAGCCAGGCAGTAACAGCTGCAGATTACCCTCGGCACAGGATAAAGTGCAGATGGGCTGGAGAGATGGCTCAGTGGTCTAAAGCACCTACTTGAAACAAGCTTGGCAAAGCACAAGGACCGCGGTTCGATCCCCAGCACCACATGCCAGCCAGCCCCGCCCCCTGGTGGGCTGAGCTGGCCACACACACACACAATAAATAAATGTAATAAATAAAAATAAATAAATATTAAAAAAAAAGATAAAGTGCAGATAAAGCCCAGAGTGGCGCAGTCCTTCCTGGGTGGGAGTAGCGGGCCCAAATTCAGTCTGGGCTGAATTACTGAAACCACCGCTGCGTACCCGTGAACAGCGGCGTGCTCCACGGCTGACCTCCCTTTGCGTTTCGGGATGGCACAAAGCTTGCCCAAGACTACAGGAAAGTCAATGTCTCAAATGTTACAAATGAAAGTTGGCTACATTATAGTTACAATTTATTCAGCTGTTTTCAATACAGTAAGTGCTGGAGGGGAGAACTGGAGGGGAGAACTTATGTTCAAATCCCAATTCTTCTACCTCCCAGCTAATGGCCTTGGATGAGTCATTCAAGTTAATAAACTTTGTTCCTATGAAAAAGCAAAACAAAACTACTTGTAAATGTAGAGCCACAAACTATCAATGTAAAGTGCTTCTACAATACCTGGCAATGATAGGTGGTAGGAATTGCTACATTACATATTTCTGTTATTATTATTTATTATTATCTTGAGACAAGATCTTGCTTTGTAGTCCAGGCAGGGATTCAACTCACTATGTAATCTAGGCTGGCCTCAACCCCATAGTAATTTTCCTGCCTCAGCCTCGGAGTGCTAGGATTACAGATGTGTGCCACCATGCCTGGCTATTTCCACTACTATTCATAGGATCTTAGTATAATATGATTAATTGTCTCATTTTTCTTCATGATGTTTTTAATGGTCCTTTTTCTGGATGGAATGCTCTGAAATGTTCTTTTCATCACTTTGGTTTCATAGGACGTGATTTCTCTTACGAAATCCTCCTTTCATGACTAGATGGAGTCTAGTCTAGTCACTAGAGATCCTGAAATTAAAATTCACCTCCATCATCCTTTCCCACACTTCCTGAAATCATTTGTAAAATTAATAAAACATTTCTAAAAGAGAGAGAAAAAAAAAACCCTACTTTATCCCAGTGTCCCCAATTCCAGTCAGAAGCAGGCCCTTCCCTGTGGCCTCCCTCCTTCCAGAGCCATCCCTTGCTTAATTCCCTGTTCTTCCCTTAGTCACCACCCTTCCAACCACAGCTGCTTCTCAGCTGTGGAAGGCTGGCCCATACCCCCTGGCCTGAGCCTCTTCCTCAACTCTGCCTGCTTCCTTCTTCCAAGCTCTTCATGCCCTGTTGGCCATGGCTCCTTCAAAGGAAAGGAAAGAAATAAAACCTAAGACTATTTTTAAAGAAAAAATAAAGAGAAGGGGACAAAAGAAGAAGAGAAAAAGAAAGACATAGAAAGCGTCCATCTTCTTTATCTTGTAAAATTTAAAACAGAAACATAAAACTATAAAAGGAAAAGTAAAATCATAAATATATATGCACCCAATGTAGGAGAACATAACTAAATAAGATCAATTTTAACAGACACGAAAAGTCAAATGAGCAGTAACATAATTGTATGGGGGGACTTTAACACCCCATTGTCACAAAGAGATACATCAACTAAGCAGAAAATCAGCAAAAAAAATAATAGAACTAACCCAAACTTGTGAAGAAATGGACTTAGTAAACCTTTACACAGTGTTTCACCCAACAGCATCGGAAAACACATTCTTCCTAGCTGCACATGGGACATTCTCCAAAATAGACCATATACTAGCACATAGAGTGTGCTCAAGTAAATGCAAAGGAATCAAATTATCACATGCATATTATATGACCATAGGGCAATGAAAGGGGCAATTATTGATGAAGAAACAGCAAAAACTCCATAAATACACATGGAACCTAAATAATACCCTCTTGAACAATCAATGGGTCACAGATGAAATTAAAGAAGAAATTAAACAATTTACAATCAAAATGCAGATACAACTTACTGAAACCTGTGGGATGCAATGAAAGCTATCTTAAGAGGGAAATTTGGGCTGGTGAGATGGCTCAGTGGTCTAAAGCACCTACTTAGAACAAGCTTAACAAAGCAGAGGGACCACGGTTCAATCCCCCAGCACCACACGCCAGCCAGCCCTGCCTCCTGGTGGGCTGAGCTGGCCACACACACATACACACACACAAGTAAATAAATAAATAAATAAATAAA
>NW_004524676.1:5073435-5087195 GCF_000260255.1 Octodon degus
AATAAAGAGCTCTCCTGTGGTCCTTGGCCATGTCAAAAAAAAAAAAAAAAAGAAAAAGAAAAAAAATTCAAATTCATGCAACAAGGAATGAAGAGGGTAAAACTGTTACAGACCCTATAGAAATTCAGAAGATCACCAATACCTATTTCCAAAATCTTCACTCTCACAGGATGGAAAACACAGAAGAAATGGATAGATTCCTAGATACATATGAACTACCAAGCCTAAATCAAGAAGACATAAAAATTCTGAATAGCCCAATATCAGTGAATGAAATTTAAAATGTAATAAAAAAAAAAAAGCTTCCCAACAAAGAAGGGCCGAGTTCCTGATGGATTCCCAGCTGAATTCTATAAGAAATTTAGGGGCTGCGGAGATAGCTCAGTAGAATAAGCATTTGCCTGGCAAGTGCAAGGACCTGAGTTCAATCCCTAGTTCCGGAAAAAAAAAAAAAAAAAAAAAAAAAAAAACCTTTAGAGAAGATTTAATGCCAACTTTTCTCAAACTCTTCAATGAAATCAAAAGGGAAGCAATTCTCCCAAACTTATTCCTGGAGGAAAGTATCACTCTGATACCAAAATCAAAGAAAAAGAACTACAGGCCAATCTCCCTAATGAACATAGATGAAAAAAACAAAAAAAAAACAAACCCTCAATAAAATACCAGCAAACAGAATGTAGCAAATCATCAAGAAGATTATACATCACAACCAAGTGAGATTCATGCCAGGAATGCAGGGATGGTTCAACATATGCAAATCCACAAAGGTAATCCATCACATCAACAGCGCTAAAGAGAAAAATCAAATGATAATCTCAATAGATACAGAAAAATCTTTTGACAAAGTACAACACTCATTCATGATAAAAAGCCTACAGAAAATCAGAATAGATGGTCTTTACCTCAACTGATAAAAGTCATCTGTGACAAACCAACAGCCAACATCATCCTAAATGAACAAAAATTGAAAGCCTTCAGTTTAATATCAGGAACAAGACATGGATGCCTACTGTCACCACTTCTGTTCAATATAATTCTGGAAACATTAGCCTGAGCAATTAGACAGGAGAGAAAAATAAAAGGAATAAGGATTTGAAAGGAAGAAGAGAAATTATCGTTATTGGAAGATGACATGATACACTACATAGAAGATCCCAAAAACTCCACCAAGAGACTTGTAGACTTAATAACCAAATTCAGCAGCATAGCAGGATACAAAGTCAATACTCAAAAATCAGCCTGTTTAGGCAGAGTGCAGCAGCTAGAGTTCAATCCTCAGCATGCCATGTCAGCCCCAACCCTGGGACACACTGAGATGGTGATTCAGACTGGGCGTGGTGGCACGCCCCTGCAATCCCAGCACATGGGAAGCTGAAAACAGGAGAATCACTGTGAGCCTGATATACATATTGAGACCCTGTAGATCCTATACCAAATTAAAAAAATCAATATTATTTCTATACTATTCATACAAACAATGAATGTACTGAGAGAGAAATTAGGGAAAATCACACCTTTCACAATAACATTCCCCAAAATGAAATACTTAGGAATGAATCTCACAAAAGAAGTAGAAGATTTAGACAGTGAAAATTATAATACTCTGAAAAAAAGTGATTGAAGAGGATCTAAGAAAATGGAAAGATATTCCTTGCTCCTGGAAAGGGAGAACCAGCAATGTGAAAATGGCCTTAATCCCAAAATTGATATACAGATTCAATACAATCCCAATTAAAGTACTATTAGTATACTTCACAGGTCTAGAGAAAACATTCCTAAATTTCTTCTGGAACCAGAAGAGACCTAGAATAGCAAAAGCGATCCTGGGCAACAAAGGAAGGGCAGCAGGCATCACAATCCCTCTCTTGAAATTATAATACAAAGCTATTTTGAGGAACTGGAAAAAAAGTTGACCTAAAAACAGTGGAACAGGTTAGAGGTTGCAGATACAACTCCAAACACACTCAGCCACCTTATCTTTCACAAAGGGCCCAAACGTGACCACTGGAAGAAAGATAGCCTCTTTAATAAACCACTGGAAAAACTGGCTTTCCACATGCCAAAGCCTAAAGTTTGATCCATGCCTATCACCATCCACAAAACTACAGTCTAAATGGATCAAAGATTTAAATATTAAAACAGAAATACTGAATCTTCTGAAGGAGAAAGTACTTAAAATCTCAAAGACAAGAGAAGGTAGAGAGTTTATGAACAAAAACCAAACTGCACAGGAAGTACTTCAAAGAATCAACAGCTGGGATCTCATCTTTTTGAAAAATTTCTGCACAGCAGAAGAAATCAACAGAGAAGAGTAAACCCATGAATTCAGAAAAAAGTATATCTAAGTCTCCCTCAGACAAGACTTCTATCTAGACTGTAAAGAATTTTTTTTTTACATTTATTTAGTGTGTGTGTGTGTGTGTGTGTGTGTGTGTGTGTCCAACTCCTCAGCCCACCAGGGGACGCGGCTGGCTGGCATGTGGTGCTGGGGGATCGAACAGCGGTCCCTGTGCTTTGCTAGGCTTAGTTTGTTCCAAGTAGGTGCTTTAGACCACTGAGCCATCTCTCCAGCCCCAAGAATTTTTAAAAATTAGGCCTCCAAAGTTCAAAGATGTTTTCCAAATATGAGCCTCTGAGATGACACACTTCACAATTTAAGAAATACAAATGGCAAATAAATATAGGAAAAAGTTCCACATCATTAGTCATTCAAGAGATACAAATTAAAACAATGCTGAGATTCCATCTTATGCCAGAAAGAATGGCTATCATCAGGAATTCAACCAATAACAAATGCTGGAGAGGCTGTGGGAAAAAGGAACCCTTCTCCACTGTGGGTGGGAGTACAGACTGGTACAACCACTATGGAAATCAGTGTGGAGACTCCTCAAAAAGCTAGCCTTGGAGGTCCCATTCAAGGCAGCTATTCCACTCCTCAGAATTTTTCCAAAAGAACTGAAAATGTCATACCACAGCGATATATGTGCACCCATGTCTATAGCAGTGCAATTTGTCAGAGCTAAATTTTGGAAACAACCCAAATGCCCAACAACTGAGCACTAGATAGAAAAGATGTGGTATTTTTAGACAATGGAGTATTATTTAGCTATTCAAAAGGATAATTTGAGGCTTTTATAAGCCAATGGATACAACTAGAGACTATCTTGGTAAGTGCAATAAGTCAGACCCGCATAAGCGAAGATGCTGTTTGCTAGTGTGAGAACCTGAAAGGGTAAATAAAATCTGAAAGGTTCAATGGGCAGTGTGACAGGAAAAGAATCTGTTCAGTGGGAAAGAAAAACTGAGACTGCAAAAAGGACAAAACGGACAAAGACATAGTTATGCATATATTAGGGTAGTTTGGATAATTTTACTGTTGATTTGTGCTGTTCTACTGAAAGGAGCAATTAATGCTGAAAAATTTTTTTTTCTTCTTTTAAATTTCTTACAACCTTTTAAAACTAATTTTGCAGGTTTATATCTGGTAACCTAAACAACTAATTTGAAGATAACCTTATGTAATACAACAACCATTGTCTAATTCCTATTACTTTGTTTAATGAAATTTTGCATCATTCCTAATGTTCTCTTTCTGTCTCTCTCTCTCTGTCTCTCTCTCTGTCTTTGTCTCTCTCTCTCTCTCTCTCTCTCTCTCTCTCTCTCTCTCTCTCTCTTTACTTTTTTAAAACCCATTTTGGATTAAAAAAAAAAACCAGAAAAATGAAGAAAATATTATACTGACCTGCCCCCACCCCATAGTATTGCTATAACTTTGTCTGATTTATAGCTCCATCCACTCCTTCTCTCTTTGGATTATTTTAAACACTCTCAGAAATCATGATTTTATCTTTAGATATTGCTGCACATATATAAAAAATTTAAACTACACTGTTTTCACATATTAAAAATTCATAACTTTAAAATGTCACAACATCATCAAACATCTAGGAAATATTCAAATTTCCTCAGGCGTAGAAGGTTTCATCAGGGACAAGGGTGTGGAAAGATGCCTTACACCACGGGTGGAGGATGGCTGCAGGGGACAGAGAGGAAATTCAGGAGCCACCTAGGTGTGTCCTGCTCTCCTCAGCCATGGACACCAGTGACTTAGATCAGGGTGTGTCATGCGGCATTAGAAGAGGCTGCGGCACTAGAAGAGGCTGCTGCTTTATGTGCCAGGAGAGAAGTGAAGCAGATCTGCTGAATGAACTGGATGTGGGTGTGATAGGATGAGAGGAATGAAGGCCAGCGCCCACGTCCTGAGCAGCTGGCTAGCTGTAGGCTGCATAACTACCTGATGCTGTGCAACAAATTACCCCACGTATGATCATTCATGGCTTCCGTGGGCTAGAAATGTATATGGGTGACAGTCAAGACTGGAAGGTGGAATCAGGGCTCTTAGGCGCTATGCTGCATGGATGATGTTCGGCCTTACTGTGGCCGTCCACGGGAGTAAGCACCCTGCCCCTCCACGAGGTCTGAGTGCTATCATGGTGTGGGGACAGCTTTCTAAGAGTGAATACCCCAAGAGAACAGTGAGCTCAGCAGAGGAGACTGCCTGGGCTCAGGTCTCCTGTGCTTGCTGGTGACAGTGGTCACAACTCTGCCTCCATCCAGGATAACCCCAGAAATGCCACCTTTTGGTTAGGACAGTGTTTGCTGCAATGTAGGGAGACCATGGGGAGTAGGTATGCAGGTCAGTGTGAAGGCGATCTGCCTGAGGCGCTGTGGGCCGAGTAGGGATGAGTTGGGTAACAGAGTTGTGGTGGTAAGTTTGTGAACAAGGCAAGAATGTGGACAGAAAGGTTGCTGCAAGAATCTGGAACACTCCAGCAATGTGCAAAGTACAGATATAGATTAATTAATTAATTAATTTTTTGTACCAGAAATTGAACTAAGGGCCTTGTGCTTGCCAGGCAGGCACTTATGCCACTGAGCTATCTCCATGGCGAGATACAGATTTATATGAAGAGGTCATCAATGTATTGATGCCATTTTAGAATCATAAGATGATGAAATAATTAGTATGATAAATAAACACAGTGAGGAAATAGCTCAGAGCGCTAAAGGTCCAGCAGAGGAGGACAGACCATCAGACAAGGCGCCAGTCAGGTGAGAAGAGCAAGAGTATCAAGGGAGAAATTGAATCACCTTCAAAAAGCACAAACCATCGGGGCGTGGTAGTGTGCACCTCTAATCCCAGCCCTCAGGAGGCTGAGGACCCTTGTGAGTTCAAGACCAGATTGGGCTACAAAGTGAGCTCAAGGCCAGCCTGAACTGCATTGCAAAACAAAACAGCACTAAGTATAGCTAGGATTTTAATGCAAAAGGTCCTTGGGTGATGGGTGAGGGAAGATACAGAAGGCATGCAAGATGCGGAAGTCCTGAGGGCTCCGCCCCATCCCTAGAGCACTGGAAAGCCCTGGAGGGGTTTTTGTTCTGTTGCTTTTGTGTGTGTGTGTGTGTGTGTGTGTGTGGAACCAGGGGTTGAACTCAGGCCCTTGTGCTTGCCAGGCAAGTGCTTATTCTACTGAGCCACCTCCCTGGCCCCTCTGTTGCTTCTTGAGACAGGGTCTCAATGCGAAATTCAGGCTCACTTTGTAGCCTATGCTGCTCTCCAACTCTCAGGGATCCTCCTGCCTCAGCTACCCCAGGGCAGGGATTACAGGAGTGAGTCACCACGCCCGGCCTGCCTTGAGAAGTTTGAAAGAAGGGAGTCCATTAGTTTTCACGTCAGAAGGTTCATTCTGCCCCCAGGAAGGAGAACGTTGTTGGGAGGTGGCTGAAGCTGGACACTGGTCACGCGTGTGAGGCAGGACAGGGCCTCCATGCCTAGAGCAGTCCAGCTACCTCAGTCACTAGGCAACCTTGCGTCCCGTGAGGCTGACTTTGCAGAGGCACGAGTAAGAGCCCTGCCGTGCGCTCAGGCCCTGTGCTCTTCAGGCGTGGGCCTCCACCTGACTTCACCTGCTACCTCTCGTCTTTATTTTCTAGATCCCCTCGCCACTTTTCTCCTGAGCACCACTGAGAGACCGAGGAGTCTCTACAGGATACAATGAAAGGATAAGAAAATGTGAGGAGATTGAATCCAAAATCCAGGTGAGAAATGGGCCAGCAACTCCAATAGTTCCACGTGACAGACTCTGCAACCTGCTGATCTTTTTCCTTTTCCTGTTTTTTAATTTGTTCTTGTTTTTATTAGTACGTGTTTGTAGTACGTAACGATGACATCCATTCTGGGCAATGGGAACGTGCATGTAACACGTCTCGGTTCTTGTTTTCCTCCTTCTGTCCCATCACCCCCACTTGTTTACGTGATTCATTTATTTATCTCATAAGGCCTTATAAGATTAATTATCAGACATACAGATTAGTAGCCAGACTAACAGCACAACGCCATGAAAATCAATATGGAGACTGCACGGAAGACTGAATTCCACTTGACTCCGCTACTCCTCTTCCATATATCTTCCCGCAACAGCTGAAGCCACCACAGCGGAGGAATGCAGGCACACCCCTGTGTATAGCAGCAAATTCATAACCGCTCAGTCTTGGAAGCAGCCTATATGTCCATCCATAGACGATGAACCATAAAGAACATATCCTGTCACACACAGTGGAGTGTGTGTACCGCCTGCCACAAGGAGGAAAGTCCTTAGGCATTTGCAGGAAAAGGAGAACATCCTGAGGCCATAATGTTTCGCTAAGTCAGCCAGATGCATCAGCTTAAATATCATATAGTTTCTCTTAGAAGCTCCATAGATAAATACTGGTCTTTTTCATTCATGTAATCATGCTGTACCTTTCAGATCCCAAAAAATATGTCTTTTGTGTGTGTGCGTGTGTGTGGCCAGCTCAGCCCACACTGGGGGCAGGGCAGCATGTGATGCCGGGGAACGAACTGCTGTCTGCCTAAGCTTGCCTAAGCAGGCGCTGTAGCCCACTGAGCTATCTCGCCAGCCCACCACATCATATCTCTGGAATCATGCCCTTGTTCAGCTGCTCCCTTGTTATTCCATCTATTAAACTCACTCAGTCAAGCCCAACCCTAGTTATAGCTGTTGTTCTGTTTAATACATGATCAATCCCTGATTCCATACACAGAAATTGAACCCAGGAACTCCTGAACGCAGGGCAAGTGCTCTTCCACTAAGCTACATCCCTAGCTCTATCACGAAGTGGAATGTACCAGGAAAAATATGTAACCATACCAGCAAGATTCCACTCTAACTTCATGACCTCGTGTGGATCGCTGATGCCTTCTTTGCTGTTTCCATATCCACTACTTACTTTCCAGCTATCTAGATGAACATTCTACATCTTATTTCTACACGAACCCTTTTCTACACTCTTATCCAGCAATGGCCTTTTTCCCATTCTATGGAGAAAACAGAACTCACCTAACGACAGTGTCTGGACCTGGAAGATATGCTAAGTAGACCAATCGTAAAAAGGCAAAGCCTGTATTTATGATTCCACTTATATGAAGTACCTAAGTAATCGAACCTCACATAAGCGGAGAGTAGTGGGTAGCTTGGAAAGTGGACAATGAGTAATTGCTCAATGGACATGTAAGTTTCAGTTCCCAAGATAAAAAGGCTGTGGAGAAGTTGCACCGTAAAGTGAATGGAGGTCACACTTCCGAAGTGGACGCTCAGAGATGACTGAGGCACTAAGCTCTATGTGGTAAGTTTTTAAGTGCTTCCAGGCTTTAGGTTGGCCCACTTTCTGTGTAGTGCACAGAACCCACACCGGGTGTCTGGTCCCTGCCTTGGTCTACTCACCAGTGTGGCAGTGGAAGCCAGGCCAACAGGGGCCAGGCTTCCCCAGCGGGGCTGCTGGGCAGGGGACAGGTGCACGCTGTGCTGCGGTAGCAGCTGTAGGCATGCCTGAGCCTGGGGTCACACAGCTGGATGTCAACGGCTCCTGCAGCTCTCCTCCCTGCCAGAGGTAGGACTGAGTATTCATCTGAGATTTTGATCCTGCACCTTTCACATTCAAAAAGAGCTGCCAGTGAAAACAACCCAGGAAGGGCTGTGCACAGTTAGGGTCAGAAGAGCAGACACATCCAGCATGAAGAGAACCAGAGCTCCCAAAGCCTGCAGCCCAGAACTCAGGTTCCAAGTGAGACCATCATGGAGAGTGATGCTGAGGAACACGCAAAGGATGCAACGTATCAGGAAGAGGGCTGGCCGCCTATGGTGTGCGGGGCACAGGCCAGAGCCAGGGACCAGAATCTGCACCAGGAGGCGGAGCAGAGTGCAGAAGATACGATCCCCTTGAGTGTGTACAGCCCCGGGCGGGTGGGTGGATTGACTCAGCGAGGCCCAAGGTCATCAAAGCCCCAAAGAAGCAGCAGAATATCTTGACATTGAGTGGAGCCTCATGGTTGGTTTGGGAGGAAAACTCTAATGCTGAACTTTGACTTAGAGCTCTGTTCTTAAATTTTGTTTTTAAATCTATCTATTGGGGGCCTGGCCCTAGCTCAGTCCTTTAAGTGGCTGCTTCCACAAAGCTGTCAGCCTCAGCTTGCTGGAGTTCAAACCTCACAACTCTCCCGCTGGCCAAAAGTGCCCTGAAGGCATTCGAGGAACAAAAAAAAAAAAACCTTAAATCTATCTATTGATCTGGTTCAGGATCTCTCTATGAAGCTCAGGCCCTTAATGATCCTTCTGTCTCAGTCCCCCCAGCACTGGGATTACAGGCAAGCACCATCATGCCTGATTTTGGTGGTCGGCACAGCATGCTTGGGGTTCCTGGGGTGCCTGGGCTGGCATGGCATGTGGTACTGGGGATCAAACCTGGGTCCTTGAGCTTGCCAGGCAGGCACTTAGACCACCAAGCTAGCTCTCCAGCCCAGTCAATTGGTTTTTCATAAAGGTGCTAAGAACATACAACAGGCACAGGAGAATCTCTTCAATAAATGGTGGTGGGACACTGAATATTCACATGCAGAAGGAGGAAATTAGACCCTTGTTTCCTACCATACACAAAAGCCAGCTCGAAATGGATCAAAGTCCTACATTAAGATCCAAACTGTAAAGCTACTGGAATAGGTAAAGGAAAGGCACAGTGACATCGGTACGAGCAATCATTTTTTGGATAAGGATGCAAAAGCACAGGCAACAAAAGCAAAAGCTGTAGGGACAAATGGGATTGCCTCGATAAACTGAAACTAAAATCAAAACTAAAAACCATCTGCTCAGCCAAGGAAAAATGATCGACAGAGTAGAGATAACTTACGGAATGAGAAAAGATACTTGCAAATGGATCTCAATCTGATAAGGATCACTTACCCAAGATGTACAATTAACTAAAAAACTCAATAGTAAGAAAACAAGCTGGGTTTTAAATGGGCAAAGGGTGTAATCAATGGTACATCTCTTGGGAGGTACCAAATCTGAGAAGTTAAGGCAGGAGATCGTGAATTTGAATGCTGCCTGAGCAACTTAGTGACTCAGCAAGACCCGGTCTCAAAAAAATGAGAGGTGAGAGGTGGGGATGTAGCCCAGTGGTGTGAAGGCCCAGGGCCATCCCCAGTAAAATCACACACACCCCCATACACACAGAAGGAAAGCGATAACCAACAAGCCTATAAAAAAAATAAACTCACTCTCATTAGAGAAAGGGAAACTGAAAGAACCTCACCTGTCAGAACAGCAGCTATGGAAAAGACAGAAGAGACCGGCATGGTGGCGTGTGCCTGTAATCCCAGCACTGGGGAGACTGAGACAGGAGGATCACTAGGAATCTGAGCTGTAGGGGGGAGGGGGGAGGAAGGAAGGAAGGGAGGGAGGGAGAGAGGAAGAGAGAGAGAGGGAGAGAGAGGGAGGGAGAGAGGGGTAGAGAGAGGGAGGGGTAGAGAGGGAGGGAGAGATGGAGAGAAGGGGCAAGAGAGGGGTTGAGAGAGGGAGGGGAGAAAGAGAGAAAGAGAGAGAGAGAGAGAGAGAGAGAGAGAGAGAGAGAGAGGCTGGC
Organism: Octodon degus; assembly: GCF_000260255.1. Taxonomy (NCBI): domain Eukaryota; kingdom Metazoa; phylum Chordata; class Mammalia; order Rodentia; family Octodontidae; genus Octodon; species Octodon degus. The sequence goes on from NW_004524676.1 coordinate 5,083,411, forward strand.
AAAGATGTGTCCAAGAGAGATGCTTACAATCTGTTGATGGGAACATAAAGCACAGCTGTTAGGGAAGACCATTTGAGGTTCCTCAAAAAATAAGAAATAAAACCACCACATGGCAGCAGTCTAAACACTGCATCTATCCCAAATGATGACATCAGCTTGTCCAAGAGGCACAGTGAGCTCTGCGTCCACAAGGGCAAGGACAAGCATTCAGCAGAGACAGTAATGAAGAAAATGTTATGTGTGTGTGTGTGTGTGTGTGTGTGTGTGTGTGTGAATTTTATTTAACTTTAAGATGGACATCCTGTCATTTGCAGCAACATGTATGAAGCTGGGCCTGTTAAGTAAAAATTGTGAGATGCAGAAAGACAAATATTGTATGATTTCAATTTTTTTTCTTTTTAGACAGGGTCTGGCCATGCAGGTCAGGCTGGCCTTGAATTCAGTATGTAGTCCGGTTGGCCAGGCACCTGTGGTGGTCCTCCTGCCTCAGCTCCCAGCTGCTGGAATTATAGGTTTATACCATGATGCCTGGTTAGTATGACCTCATTTGTATATAGAATCTGTCTGTCTGTCTCTCTGTTTTGTGTCTCACTATGTTGCTGAGGCTGATCACCATTTTCTAGGCTCAATCTGGAGTCTCTCCAGAGCCTCATGCCCTCGTGAGGGGCTTTTGTGGAGGTGTTTGGGTCATGGAAGAGTGACGTTCCTCGGGGGAATCTGTTGTGGTGGCCGTGGCCAGGAGGGGTCTCTCTCGCTCCCTCCTCCCTTGATTTCTCTGCTGCCCACCACCACACCATGAGCTATTTCTCCTCATGCCCTCTGCCAGGCTGCCCTGCCTTGGACCCAGCTTACTACGGCTGGAACCTCTGCAAACTGTGAGTCAAAATCAGCCTCTCCTCCTTCAAACTGTGGATGCTGCATGCTGTGTCTCAGTGCTGAGGAAACAGCTAGGAGCACCGGGTCGTGGCTGCGACGGCCGGCCACGTGGTGTAGCAGCCTTTGGAACTGGTGCATGAGGGAAGTTTGGAGGGATTTGGAGAAGCTGCAGGACAAAGCCCTTGAATAACATCTGCTGAGTTGGAAGGGAGATTCTCCTTGGAGCTCAGAGGCCCCGGATGTTGATAAAGAAAAACAACAACAAAACAAAACAAAACAAAACAAAAACAAACCAGCAGCTGGGCTGGCCATGACACCCCTGTAATCCCAGCACTTGGGAAGCTGAGGCAGGAGCATCATTGAAGTCTGAGGCCAGCCTGGGTCATACAGAGACAAGCCCACCTGAACTACCTACCAAGCCCCCTGTCTCAAATGTAAATTAAATAAATAAGCAATTGGAAAAGATCAGGCATAGGTTTCGACTGGGAACAAGAACTGTATTGGCAGTTGGACTCCAGGCCATGCGTGTTGTGCTCGGGTGGAAAATGTGTCTATGTTTTGCTCTTGTCCTAAGACTGGGAGCCTGAGATTAAAGCTGCCCACTGATTAGCGTGGAAGGACACATTTCAAGTCAGTCTAATGTTGAGTGATTCGTGTGACTAGGGTTGGGGGCTTTTAGCCACGAGATTCATAAAGCAAAAGGCATAGTGGGATGACTTTTATCAGCTGAGATTAGAAAGAAGGGGCCTCTGATGCTGGGGCCTGCGAGCCGGAGGAGCTTCCTGCAGGATCAGCATGAAAGATGCCAAAGACCTGCCAGTAGAAAAGAATGCCTTGAAGAGCTGCATGGAACCAGTAAGGCCCCAGCGCTGGCAGCGCCGGGGGATCTGGTTTTCAGGAATTGGTCCCTAAGGCTCAGCTGTCCAGGCGCTCGAGGACATTACTGCCATGGCAGAAGGAAGCCTGCTTACTGCCCAGGTGAGAGAACGTAGCTAAGACAGGAGGCTGGAGAACTGAGGAGGTGTTGGTCAAAGCATACAAGCTTTGAGTCACAAAGCAGAGTAAGTTCGAGTGGTCTACTGTCCCTCTACTATATTGTGTCCCTGACTAACAGAACTATGAAGGCAAGGCACTGACTACAGATAAATCCCTGCAGATCTCTCAGTGCCTCAACTTCTCTTTCCAGGAATACCTGGCAAGGAAAAAGTTGTACTGATTCATGCTCTGTCCAAGATCTTGTAGGCATTTCCTTCTAGTCCAGTACTGCAACCGGGCCAACACCACAATTCGCGCTTGTGTGTAGTTCTTTATTCCTTTTCATTAAAATGATCTCCTTCTACGTTATCAGGAACAATCACCCAATTGCAGTACCTTTCTAAAATGGCACACTGGAGGGGCTGGTCAAGTAGCTCATCGGCTTAAGATCCCCTGGCCTACTGTTCTGGCCCCACCCCTGGGGCACTGAGACTGCGATTAAGACTGGGCATGGTGGTGCACACCTATAATCCCAGCACTCGGGAGGCTAACCACAGGCAAATCATTAGGAGTCCAATCTACGCAGTGAAACCCTGTAGATTCTGCAGACCCTGTTCTAAATACAAAAATAAATAAATAAATAAAATGGCACATACACATAAATTGTGTGAGATCATACTTTTTTTATTTTATTTTATTTTATTTATTTATGCGTGTGTGGCCAGCTCAGCCCACCAGGGGGTGGAGCTGGCTGGCATGTGGTGCTGGGGGATTGAACAGTGTTCCCTGTGCTTTGCTAAGCTTGTTCTAAGTAGGTGCTTTAGACCACTGAGCCATCTCACCAGCCTCATACTTACTTTTGTAAGGCATGAAATTTTGAGACAATCTATTATGCTGTGGCTTCTTCACCAGTTCTCCTTGGAACCTTTGTGTTAACTTCTTCTGCTTAAAACCCCTCAGACACTTACATGCATTAATCTTCTACTTCCTTTAGGTCTCCGCTAAAATGCGATCCAGCGTAGCAATGAACAACTACAGGATGCATTTAAGAGAGCAGGAAATAGATACAGCGGAGCTGCTCAGCAACTGATTCGATACGGGGACAAGCAAGAGAAGCAAGAGGCAAAATGATTCTGTTCATGTAGCTCGCTTATAGCATCTTTTGATTTAGGGGAACGCTGTGAGGGCCAAGTGTGTAAATCCTTTCGGACCCGCTAAATTGGAAATGTCTAAAAGATACACAAGGGAAGATGTCCATGCGACTAGCCTGCGCATGGTCTGCACTCGGGAAAAAGACACCTGACCTGCAAATAAAGACTTTGAACACAGGGTCATCGACCTGCTATTCAGGTCCCAGTGCAAAACAGAATGATGGGGACCTTTGTTCAAAAGCCTATAGGTCCGTCAGCTGCTGAGTGCCTCCACTCGGAGGAGATGCTGAATAGACAGACCGGCCATTCGCCAGGAGCAGGAAGTTGAGCTAGTGATCACGCACTGACTTTCTGCAGCAACCCACGTCATGGGCACAACCGCCAAGAGATCGTGAGTTCTGTGGCGGCACAGGCAAGGCGTAGTGCGCTGTGGCACTGCCAGGCTTGGGCTGGGTCAGTTGCCACTGCCTCATCCAGAACACAGGGAATGCTGGGACATGACCTTGGCCTCCTACGCATTGGTGCCTGGACTTCTGCTGAGGGCCGAGCGCAACACTGGTCCTGGGTACGCTGAGGATGGCGAGGGCTGAGGTACCAGGCAACATGGGAGCTGGTGGCCGAGAAGGAATCCCAGGGAGGCAGAGAAGTGACAAGGGGAGGCACTGTCCTGTTGGACTTCATTTACAAAGCCAAAATCTGAAGATAACGTGACTGGCAATTTCCAGGTGGAACTGCGGGACACTAAACTCCCAACGTCAGGCCGTTCTGTGTACTGGGCCACTG
>NW_004524676.1:5087750-5090309 GCF_000260255.1 Octodon degus
GGGGGATTGCTGTGAGTTTGAGACCAGCCTGGGCTACAAAGTGAGCTCAGGGTCAGCCTGCACTGCATAGTAAGACCCCATCTCAAAAAGACAAAACCAAAACCAAACAAAGCAATACATGAGAGAAGCTGCAGGCAAATGGATTAAAGGAAATAAAGGAATTTACTAATTGTAGATTCACAGCTAACCTAAGTGAGTAATTTACCTCTCTTCTAGCAACAGTAACATTGGCGTATAAGGCCAGCCATGTCTCTGTAAAGAAAAATGTAATCTCTAAAATCTGAAGAATTCTGCATGACTCATGGAAACCTGTTGCAAAACAAGCCATGAGAATTTTTTCTAACTGCAAATTAAGTTCAAGCAAAATTTTAAGCCATAAGAACCAGCACATTCAGCAACAGAGCTGTGGCAGGGAGCTGATGAGAATGTGAGTTTAGAACTGGTCGGGAAAGAAGGGATTTTTGAAAAAATTGGAATTGGAAATGTTTGTGGCAGCATTTATGAAGCGGCTAAAGGTACAGGTGCTGCAGCCAGGTCCTTGGGCTTCAATCCCGGTCTGCCCTTACTCCCGGCGTGATTTGGGGCGAGGGACACAGGCCTGGGGCCCGAGTGCAAGCGGGAATAACAGCCGGGACCATGATGCGATTAAGCGATGAATGTTTGTAAAGCGTTTGGAATGGCACCCAGCGATGTGGAAACATTTGTGAAAGGAGGATGGTGAGGCGTACTCGCGAACCTCAAGCACCTCTGCGTGGTAGGTTCTACAGACTCCGGGGACAGAATTCAGTGAAAGAAAACAATCTTTCCTCTTTCTTCCTATACCCCCACCTCAAAATCATCAGAGTGCTTGTATTTTCTTGCCATATTAAAAGCAATGCATTGAAAAAGTCCTTCTGGAATCACGGATAGTGTTTCTTGGATGTTTTGTTAAAAATAATTTCACCATGTCCCTCAGGTACTGTTTGTCTCCGTGATTTCGTTCATGAGACCATGAAAAATAAATGTATAGGGCTGGAGAGATAGCTCAGTGGACTGTGCGCCTACTCAGGCATGCGCAGGGGCCAGAGTTCGATTCCCTGCACCACATGCTGCCTGGGCCCCGCTCCCGTGTGTACTGAGTCAGCCACAGAGTCCGGGTGGGTGGGACACACTGTAATCCCAGCGCTGGAGGCTGCGACAGGAGGACCACTAGGAGTCCGAGCAGCATGGCAAGCCCATGTACCAGATACATAAATTTAAAACAAAAACGTATGAAAAAATAAAATGCACACTAGAGCTAATATTATTGTAATAATCCTGGTACTTCAGGGGAAGAAAAATACAAAGAATTCTAATAGACATGTTAGACCATAATAAATGTAACATTGGGTCAGAATACTATCTAACCCTTTTCAGAAGTCAATTTTAACCTAATGTATATGAATTCACCAGTGTTTTGGAGGAAAAAAAAAAGTTCTGTAGACTTCCCAAGTCCAAGGGACCTATAGTTCTGACTGCTGCCAATCAGCCGTGGGTTCTTTAGCTCCACTCTGATGGAAATCCTGACCTGGCAAAGGGCCCCTCTGCTCCCACTGCTGCCTTCCGGCCTCTGTGCTGGTGTCCGGAGCCCTCAGAGCCGCCCGCCGCCACTGTTCATTGCACTTCCTTTCGTGACCACCGCTCCGCGCTACTCAGGATAGAAAGCCTAGCGGTTTCACAGGATTCTTGGAGTGCACACTGCCTGAGAAGTCATGCCTGCGGTTTACCGGAACCACGAAGTGAGCCTGCAAGCACAGGGGTGCGAGCGCAGGAGGGCGCTCTCCCTTCCCAAATCCGAGAAGGGGCCCGGGTGCGAGTGGTGTCAGAGGGGCGGGGCGGAAGGCCGGCCGGCCAAAGGTGCTGGTCCCTCCCTCGCCGCGTTAGTCGAGCCAGGGTCCAGGCAGCGGGGGTCATCCTCAGGGGAGGAGCAGGCGCGGGCCGACTGTGGAGGTCACTGCGAGGCAGCCTGGAGGACGCTGAAGTAAGTCGGCCTGGTCTGCGGGGGGGCGAGGGGGGTGTGCAGGAAGGTGACCGCCCCAGGACTACCTCAAGAGTCCTAGAGGCCTAAGCCCCTTTGTAATTTTTACTCGGCTGCTTCCTCTGGTTTCCAGGGATTGCTTTACAACTTGTTCCTCCTCCTAGTTTCGCCTCCTCCAGACAGAGTCTCGCTACGCAGCCCAGACTAGCCTCGAACTCGCGGCGATGCTCCCGCCTCGGCCTCCCGAGTGCTGGGATCACAGATGCCAATCCTTTGGAGCGAGGAAGCCGGCCGAGGGTGGGACTCTGGCTCTTTCTCGTTCTGACGTTTTCCCCTACGCTGCTAAGGGCGTCAGGTCCTCGTTCAGGCGCGGGGCCGAGTTCCACTCCGGGAGCCGCACTGCAGCGGAAGCCCGCTGCGGAGAGGAGCCCGCGGGGTTCCCTAAATGCAAGGAGCCGCCGCCCTCGTGACCCCGGGACCCGAGGCTGCAGCCCGCGCGGGCGGCGTCCCGGGCCCGCTTCCTCCGCCGGGGCGGGGTCGGCGATCCGCGTCCCCGCCCCCGC
>NW_004524676.1:5090409-5120195 GCF_000260255.1 Octodon degus
ACGGCGCTCCGCACTCCGGCGGCCCGCTCCGGCTCGCGCCCCAGCTCCCCGCTCGCTCCCGGCAGCGACCCCGTGTCCAGACCCGCGCGGGTCCCGCGCCCCCGGAGCCGCCCCAGGCCGCCCCCCGGAGCCGCCCTGGACATGCAGATGCTGACCAGGAACGTCCTGCTGGACGTGGAGCAGGACGAGGAGGACGACGATGACGGGGACCTCGGTGAGCCCGCGCCCGCGCCCGGCCCGGGAAGGCGGGGAAGGGGGCTCGGCGGCCCGGCCGCCCCGCGCGGAAGGCCGGGCCGGAGGCAACTTGAGGCTCATTTCCTGCGCCCCCGCCGGCCGGGGTTCCGCAGCGCCGGGTGCCGCGGCGAGCCCGGAGGCGGGGTTCGGGGCGCGGGCGGGGACCCCTGAACCTTCTAGGGTGGAAGCGAACGGGCGGCCCGGGAATGGATCTGGGGGCGCGGGGCGCGGCGGGTCCCGTCCTTCTGCGGAGCGGAGCCGGGCGCGGGGTCCTGCGCGATCGCTGAGGCCCTGGAGCGGGGGACGAGCCGGGGACGAGCCGGGGACCGAAGGGGGACAGCTGGGAAAACGAGAGGCGGACGGCGGGGCGCGAGGAAGGGCCGGGAGCGGGGTCCCGAGGCGATCCCGCCCGGGAGCGGCGACGCACCGGCCTCTCCGGGACGCTGATTAGATTACCCGCCGCTCTGCCCCGGCAGCTCCGGCCCAGACTCCTGACGCCGGATCAGGTTTAAATCAGGACCGTTCGGTCACGCGTCCTGAAGCGCTGCTCTTCTCCTGTAACTCTAAGAGTAACTTAATTTTAGGAGTTGGATGTGGCTTGTCTTCCGTTCACGTGTTTTGGCCCTGACCGTTGAACTCAGCATTTGGTAAATTTCTCACTGTCCGGGGCCAAGTGGAGCAGAGGGGTTACCTCACCCCACCGCAGGCCGGGCGGTGCGCGCGGGAGAGCAGTGCCCGGAGACTTCTTCGCGTTCCGGAAGGTGCAGGCGGTGCCACGCGCGCAGGTGGACCTGCCCTGCTGCCGCCTGCCCCCGAGCCGGCTCCCGTGTGTCACCACCTCCTAAATTCGGTGCTAGGCTGGATGGAGAATGCCTGAGGCCAGTATGTAGCGAGGTTAGGTAGTAAGTGATGTTTCCATAAAAATATAAGCCACGGGAGCAGAGTTTTAAAGATAGCAGTAAAATGAGCACAAGCAGTTTCCTTGGAAAACGTCTCTGTGAAGGTGAGAGGCCCCTGTGTATATTGAGTATTAAAAATGAAGCAGGTCAAAACCCAGATGGAAACTGACATAGGCAAAGGCTCTAGGTTTTATTGGTTCCACTGTGCCATCAATAGATCTCAACTTAGAAAAAGATTTTGTGTAGTCTCTGATTCTGATAAGGCATCATAAAAGCACTGAGCTCTTTTTAATTACAGAAATAATTCAGGCTTGTTCCTCAAGTCTGTGTAGATGTACTTAACTACACTTCCTCCACTACCCTTGAGAAGCTACTTAAGATTAAAACTTCCTAGTAATTGGTAGCTCAGCATATTCATGTTTAAGTAGACGCCAGCAATTTTTGTTTTTTTTTTTTTGATGTGATTTATTATTATTATTTGTCCTTTTTTTTCAGACGAGGTCTTGCTATGAAGTTTAGGGTGGCCTTGAGCTCACTTTGTAGCTTACACTGGTCTCAAACTCACAGCAATCCTTCTGCCTCAACATCCCGGGTGCTGGATTGCAGGCTTGCGCCACCACTTCATTTTTCTATCAGACAGTATTTAACACTGTCGATTGAAAGTTTACGTTGTTATAAAATCGTCTTTTTAATAGTTACTGGAGATGGGCTGACTGCGGTGTATCACCTACTACAAAATTACTGCAAAATAATTTCCAAGTATGGGAAGGGAGACTGGCTAAATTGAATAATTTTGACCTTTGTTTCTGGTTTTGTACTGTTAATGCAATTGACTAATTTATTTTTCCTAGGATTTGACATTCCAATAGTTGTGTAGTAGTTTAAAACCCACTCGAGAGCCGGGCGTGGGAGCATACTCCTGTAACCCCAGCACTGGGGAGACTGAGGCAGGAGGATCGCTGTGAGTTTGAGACCACAGAGACCCTGTCTGAAAAAGACAGAAAAGAAATGTCTGTCGTGGCCACAGGCCCCAGAGGAGCAGCCTGACAGCTTTCTGAAGGAGGTTGAAGAAGTGGGAAGACGCTTAAACAGGTCAAGTAGAAGGAAGGTGGCTGCGGGAGGGGAGAATTGTTTGTTGTTACAAAACTTTTCTTCCTGCATTGACTGAAGTAGAACTATCTGCCACCCTCTCTCAATGGCTCCTCCTCCTCCCAAGCCCATTGCAAACCTAGAAGGTTGATGTTGATCCTCAAGCCCCAAGTGCCACTGGTGGCTCAGCGCAGTCCCTAGCTCTAGGTTCTCTGGCAGTATTATTCAGCCTGTATTTTGTTATTATCTTTGAACTTCCAATCTCTACAGTTGGAGTGTGTATTTCTTGGTAACTGGGTATAGATCAGTTATGTCTTCTAGAAATCATGCACAATGTCTCAAATAGTGTAGGCATTCCATTGACAAAATTTTAAAAGAACTGGGTCTATACTTCACTTCCCTCCATGATGGAGCGCCTGGGAACAGCTGCTTTGAGTTTTAAGCTGTGTAGGGGCCAAACAAATCCTTGCTGGAGGAATAAATGATTTGCTTTTTCAGAACAACGTGTTTAAGGTGATGCTTTGCGGTTTTACAGCCCTAGCAGCTTCTCTTCTCCAGTGATACTCTGTTATCTTCGTGAAAAATGCTGAGTGCACTTACTCTATCAGACGCGCTTGGATTCTGTACTCGCGACCGGCACGCCCTCACTATCTAGTCAGGAAGCAGATACGGAGGAGGGATTGCTGTGGTGGGCCATGAGCGCTGTAATCCGGGTGTGCCAGCCAAGAGCTTGGCACCGAGTGGTACCAGGGAGAGGGTGCGTGACGTCGCTGCAGGAAGCCAGGACAGCGGCTCCAGCCGGGAAGGCCGGGGAGGCCACCGAGGACATGAGGCCGTGGAGTAGAGTCTCCCCTTATTTCTAGGGGCACAGTGCTTTCCCCAGAAGTGAACCCCGATACTACCTCGCCCTGCGCACCACGGCGGGGCCGTGTGTTAGCTGTATACTGTATACATGTGGATGTTCTTTACCGAGCAGATGAGAGTAAAAAGCAAAGCAAATTATCCTGAAAGCCTTCCTGGTTGAGCAGAGCTAGTCCTGCTCCGCTTTGCAAGCTTTCTCGTCAGTAGGCCGACAGTCATGATTTACCCTCTGTGTGCAGTTTTGAATCAAATGATTGCTTCCTGAAAGATTTCCCAGTCCCCTCTTGGGTGGGTGGCTCGCAGTTCTTGGGATGTGTCCGTTTTCTTCAGGTGTTGTAGTCATATATTGGCCTGCTCTGCCTTTATTTCTATTTTCTTTTAGAAGCCAAGAAATTCAGAAATTCAACAGCAGCTGTGGAGTTTTCCACTAGAGATAAGACTTTAATTCTGAGGGACAATAACAAGATACTGTTAAGAATCCCACAACATAGCCTTATACCAGAGGATGGTATTGAACTATTAAACTGATTTTGGGGCAGGCTGTGCTAAAGTGATTACATTTCAGTAGGAGTTTTCACTCCAGCTAGCACTTTGGGTTTTCTCCTGTTAAACTTCTTTTTTTTGGTGGAACCAGGAACTGAACTCAGGCCCTAGTGCCTGCCAGGCGAGCACTTGTTCTACTGAGCTATCTCCCCGGCCCCTCCTGTTAAACTTCTTAGTAGCTTGTGTTTTGTAGTCTTAGTGATCGTGTACATTTTAACATAGCTTCCGGGAGAAGCTATGTATGTCGCTCATCTTTGGGCCCTGCTCGGATTTATCCTGTTGCTTTTCGCACAGCGGGTGTGGAGAGAAACATTTATAACGGGACTTTAGATTTTCAGGAAGTTCTGTATGCTGTAGGATTTAAGCTGCCTGATGTGCTTCAGATGTGAGGTGTCCGGGGATGGAGCTGGGCAAGGGAGAAACATTTCCAGTTACCTGCAACAGAGGAAACGTACAGCTGAACTTATTTGTCATCTTCTATAAAGAGATTTGGGGGAATTAATGAATAAATGATTCCTCTGTTATTTTTTTAAGTAGAGCTAGGCAAATTACTGCTGAGGTGTATCCGTAGCCCCACTATTACTATCAGTACTTTTGCTTTTACTTTAGTTTTCCATGTTTAGTCCTGGAACCAAAATCAGTTAGCGTCCATTCCAAGAGGCAGCCAGTTTGAAGAAAACAAGTTCAGGGAAGATATGGAAACAGTAGAATATTTTGTATTTGGTGTAGAGTCTCGCTGTGCAACTCAGACTCTAGCGATCCTCCAGTTTTCAGCCTCCCCAGGACTGGGATTACAGGTGTGTGCCATGAAGTCGGGTCTAGGGCCCAGCTCAGCATGCCTGGGGCAGGGCTGGCCCGGCATGTGGTGTCGGGGATGAACCCAGACCCGCAGCAGTCCGCAGCTGAGCTATCTCGCCCACCCTAGCCGTAGACTATTTTGGCCAGGGATGAAAGAGTGGTTGAGACACACTTCAGTCAGAACCCATCAGAGGGATTGTTTGTGTAGAAGACAAGTAGAAGGGTTAATAGGCAGCTTTTTCTGGTATTTATTACTGCCCTGGTTCCATATCAGAATACTAAGTGACAGATCGTGCTGCAGTAAGTTGCTCAGCAGCCAAAAATACAAATGAAAAAAAATAGATTCTTTTGTGAAGTCCAGATGTTGCATTTGTGCTTAATGCTTTCGTGGTAGGGCTTTGAAACGCTGCCATTTTCAACAGTATTTTAAAATAACAAAAACTTAAAATTGAAAAAAAAAAAACAATTGGCCTTTACTGTTCTTTTTTCTATAATATTTATTTTAACGTTGGTAGAAGTTTAGCCCGAGGTCAAAGATATGTAAATAGATATTCATTCACGAGGCACAATTATGCAAATTAGATCTTGTTTATAGAGATTCTAAGATTGATTCCATAATTGAATTTTCATTGTTTTTTTGAGACATTCCAGCCAGATGTTTGAAAGATGATCTCTGGCTTTGGCCAAGCTTTTCTTGTGTCATCATATAGACTCTTAAGCATGTTGTTTTCTAGTCTGTGCTGTTTTTAAGAAAAATTATTCTAAACAAAATACTTTTTTTCCCCTATATGTGTTTTACCTACCATATTTTAAAGTGATAATTTTGCAAATGACAATTTGCATTTGTCTTTTCATTGTTTCCTTCTGTTACTTATTAAACAAGTCCTGAATGTTTCCTTCATGTAAAACCTAAGGTACTTTTTCTGGGAAAAACAGAAAACAAGAAACAAAAATCATTTTCTAAGTGATACAAATTGTAAAGAAACCACATGTGAGTTACTGATCTAGGTGGTGCTTGGGAGGAAAGAAGATTTTATAAGAGCTTCCTGGATGTCTTTGTTTAAAAAAAAAAAAATGGAATCCCTAAAGGATCCTTCCCCCCTCCTCCTCCATGCTTGTCAGGTGCTGGCGTACACTTGAAGTCCCAACACTCAGGAGGCTGAGGCAGGAGGGACCCTGAGTTCAAGGCCAGCCTGGGCTACATACATAGTAAGATCAAGGCCAGTCTGAACCCATAGGGAGACCCTGTCTCAAAAAAATAAAAAAAAAACCCCAAAATCCCTGAGGGGGGGAAAAAACAAGGGGGAAGAAAGCTTATAAAAGTAATTGTCTGTTCTTGTTTGTTTTTGTTATATTTTCCTGAGACAGGGTCACCCTGTGCGTGCAGACTGGCCTTCCTGAGGAGCTCAGGCTGGCCTCCGGGTCACAGGGATCCTCCTGCCCCGGCCTCCGGGTGCTGGGATCACAGATGTGCACCACCATGCCTGCCCTTTTTTTGTTTTTTAATGTCAGCTTCTGACGTGGAATGCTAAGAACACAACGGGAAGGTTCTGCAGTCAGCCCGCTTGCTGTGGTCAGCTCGCACTTGGGGCTGTCCACCCCGAGCCTGCCACCTGAGGCCAGTACCCTGGCCTTTTGCAGTCTGCTCAGCCCTGGGCTGTTGCTGGGAGCAGGAAGGTGGGTGTGGACACGCTTGGGGCCTTTTCACTCAGACATCTGTGGGTGACGCTGACAGTACCCTTGTGGTATAAATCTTTAAAGAAAAGTTAGCACTCTTGGGAATGGATATGCGTGACTTTGCAGGTCACTGGGGCCTCTCCCCTCAGCAGTGGCTGCTTTATATGGCTCTCTGTCACTGTATCCACTCAGGAACTGCCTAGGGAGGGTCCAGGCGAGCAGAGCCCTGACAGTGGCCACGCTGCCAACCTGTGTATTCAGAGATGCAGGAGTTGAGGCATGATAGCGTGAGGATTCTGCCAAGAGGTGGTCAGTGTGTGTGTGTGTGTGTGTGTGTGTGTGTGTGTTTCCTCTCTATTCCCTCAGTTCCGCAGACAGGCTGACAGTGTTTCCAAGTTCCAGGAAACAGCATAGAAATCATTGTTTTGAGGGAATCTTACCAAAAACCCTAGGGGTGACATGCAGTGGGCTCCTCTCAGGCTGATGGAGGAGGTCCTGGCTTCTCTGTCCTTCCGGGTGCTGTCCCCCGTCCTGCACTTCTAACCAACATCTGTGATGTTGGTTGTGAGCCCTGTGTCCTGGCATCTGTGGGTGCCCAGGAAGGGAATGAGCAGCCTTTAATACAGGTGGGGCACCGAGTGTTGCAGGTCAGAGCGCAAGGGGGCAGTTGTTGGCAGTCAGATTCTACACGGGATTTGGCTGTGACAGTGGAAGAATTGGGCTTCGCAGGGCAGCCAGGCTGCACGGGAGGCAGGGCGCTCGCCTGCTGTTTGGGACCTGTTGAGCTTCGGTGTCCTGTGGAACTGGGGCTTGTCTAGAGGGGACCCTCTCAGGCTCTCTGCCTCCTGCAGAGCCCTGGAAGGTGGAGGCCATGCCTTGGCGACCTCCCCATGCTTGGGTCTGGAGGGGAGGTGGGGAGCACAGCCCACAGGCTGGAGCCAGTCTGCCTCTTCACCCCGAAATCTCCCAGGTAGGTGTAGGTAGCAGGGATCACTCAGCGGCCATCTGTCCTGGGGCGTGTTACAGTTATTTATTATGGTCATTAAAAGGCTGACTCCTCCTGGGGAGGATGATCTCTGTGTCTGTTGTGGAGGACCCAGGTAGCCTCGCCTTTGTTTGGCCAAGGTGTGCGTTGGGTCCTGCTAGGCGTGGCGGCCTTTGCAAGGGCGAAGTGGACCTCTGTGCTGCTGAGTAGTCTTCGCTGTCATTCTGTGTCGTTCCGTGCTGGCCCCTCGCCTGGCCCCTTACTGCCCTCACTCATCACCCCTAAGGGTCCTTTCTCCTAGTTGTGTCTGGGTGTGTTTGCTAGACACTACATGGTTCCTTGGAGAAGTGCAGATCATGGCTGTTGGCATGTGCATTTGTTTTGTCCCTCGTGGGTCATGTGACCTTCGTGGTTAACCTGTCTATCCCCCCCCCCCCAAGGGGCTCATGTGAGAACCTATTTGGTTGTGGGGCTGAGTGAGAGGAACATTGTGTCAAGTCCTACTTTGTAGGGTTGCGGTACCTGCTACACTAAGCGCTCCATAGCTACAATGTGACTGATACTACCTGCGTCTTAGCCTGGACTTACCCCTTTCTCCCAGAGCTGAGCCTGCTCCTTGTGCAGGTCATTGTCCTTGTGCCCTTGTTTTGTGCCGTACCTTGAGGACCACAGCCTTGGTGGCAGGACACCAACAGTGATCAGGTCTCAAGCGTGTCCTCACAACTTCAGAGCCTTGGGCTCTATCTCGGGAAACGTTGCAGGAATTAAGAGTATCTGAGAGGTTGTACCTCACAGGCTGATAACATCTGTTACACCCGCAGACGCAGAGGAGGGGCGGCTGTGCCCGTGGTTGGCGACTCCGTAACCGTGAAAACCAGGCAGCGTGGAGAAACACAGGTGACAGGGTAATCAGAATTAGATAGGATTATTCTAGTAGGTACATTTCACAACAGAATTGTATCACTTTGAATATAATTCTAGTAAGAAACGTAACAGAATGTAGGTAGTTTGTAACTGGCATTTCTGGTAGTCTTGATACTACAGAAATTGTGCAGTGGAAAATCATTTTTTGTTTAGCAAATTTAAGATTTTAAATTATTTTGTATTAAGGTCTAAATAATTGCATTCCTAAAAAAAAAATGATAGTATTTTTGCTGCTGATCATAGAAACTTCTAATAAAGACATCGTTTTTGCTTCTGAGAGTGTGTCCATTTGAAATGGAAAACTCTAGCATGTTTCGTTTGCCCCGAGACTACAATGCCCTGTTCATTGACTGTTGTTGAGTGGTTTGAGTAAACCTGGGGCACGATGCGGAGTGAGGTGACAAAACTGAAGGCCACACACACCCCGCAAAGTTGTTCCCTCATCTGAATCGCTTTGAATGTGATGACATGAGGCTTTAGGATCTCTGCTTATTTGCAGTAGGTACTTGTGCTCTGTGTGCTGGAAGGCGGGCTGGCTCTGTCCCCTGGCAGAGCTTAGACGCAGGTCAGCCCCTTGGGTAACACCAGCACGAAGGAAAGTCCGGACATTCCATTCCATTCGTGCGAGCCAGGGTGGAGTGTAGGGAGGAAGGCAGACTTCATTCCCAAATAAAGTAGTGTTTGAAAGATTTGCTGTACACTTAAACTTCTCGTAGAAGAGACTTTCTCCGGGCAAACCACAATCCCACCCTTCAGTTACCACACTTAGAACTGTGGTTCCTGCAGTCTGCTGGCTTCTACCTCTGTGCTGCTCAGAGGATGCAGGCCGGCTCTGTCCCCACCCCAGCCTGGGTAGCACTTCGTACCCACCGGGTTTGAGCTTCTGTCTTTCCTAGTAGTCTGCAAATCAGAGGCACCTGAACATTTTCCCAACAGGCCCGTCCCTGCTCTGAGTGAAAGCAAACAGGGCACACAGCTTCTTAGCAAGACGGTAATCATGGTTTTCCTGAGGGTTACAGTTGCCAAAACTGTGGCCAGCGGCTTGTTTGATACCTCAAGATACTTATTTTCAGGCATTCAGTTGCAGTTTTGACTTACTTGGCCGGAAAAAGAATAAAACAAAGCACAGACCTTTTACAAGCTGACTATGGATTGCTAGCGCTGAAGAGCCTTCATAAATCATACCTATTGCTTTTTTAAAAAATCACTTGCACCACTAAGAAGGGTGGCACACACCTGTAATCCCAGCCCAAGGGAGATTGAGGCAGAAGGATCTCTGTGAGTGTGAGTCCAGCCTGGCTGCATAGTGAGTTCAAGGCCAGCCTGCGCTGTAAAGTGAGATCCTGTCACAAAAAATTCAGGGAGGAATGTCCTTTGTATAAAGATTGTAGCTGAGCTATTGGTGCACTCCATAGCTGTGTCTCTGGATCTGTGTGTGTGTGAAATTACACAAGGGGACTTGGTAGGGAGGCTGGCAGGGGCAGGGGCTGGGGCAGGCCACGGCGACACACTCGGGAGCAGCCGCTCCGTGGCCGGGAATCTGGAGGCTGGAGAAGAGGAATCCGGGATGCAACAAGGCTAGGTAGGCCAAGACCAAAGGCCCGGAAGGTCTTGGAGAGCCCGCTGTGTGTGTCCTGTCAGTGAGGCCGAGATGCCTGAGGTCCACGGGGGGCCGCAGTAGCGGAGATGCGCCTGTGCAAGCTGAGCAGAGCTGGATAGCATGAGCATGTAGCCTTGCTCCTTCCTCCATCCCTTACCTTCTGTCCCCCCCCAGCCCCTGGGGTGGTGTCGCTTGTAGTCGGTGGGGCGGGTCTTCCCTGGAGCCTGCTGGCCTCCTGGCAGTTATCTCTGCCCCCGCAGACACACCCAGAGGTGCACTGTACTCCATCCTGGCCACCTGGGCAGACAGTGACCTGAAGCAAAAATGCAGATGCATGCAAAACGCTCTTACGTTACCCAGCCTCTGCTCAGTGCCTTTCCTGTGCTGGGCACGGTGCCAGGCACGCAGGACAGAAATGGCCCTGCCCTCACGGAATAGCAGGCCCGCAGAGCGAATGAGCCTTCCCAGGAGTGCTGGCAAAGTAGGCGTAAAGATTGGGAAGGCAGAGAGGACCCAGGACAGCGCAGCCAAGCAGAGAGTCCCTGAGGAGGGAGTGGCTGATGGAGGGGGTGGCTGACAAAGGGGGTGGCTGATGGGGCAGCTGCTGTTTTCCTAGCTCTAAAAATAACCCTGCCTTAGAGGATCATCTCTGTGAAAAGCGTGGCTGTGAGGAGGAGGCTCGAGGAAGCCTTGCAGCCACGCAGGCACTTTGGGCTCTGGGTCTGTTTGTGCCAGGAGCATGCCCAGAGGAGCCTGCTTCTGTGTCTGCACCACTTTCCTGCTGTTACTGCACCCTCCACGCAGTGCTCTGCTTGTGGTCCAGGGCCTTGTGGTCCATGGCCCCGTGCTTCTGGCCAGGTTGGCTGTGATCCAACCCTGGGGTGGAAAGGCGCGAGGCTTGGCCCTTATAGCTCCCGTCCACTCCATGTAGGATTCACATTGGTCTCTCTTGGGTGGAAGGAGAAGCTGCCAGGAGCTTGCCGAGCAGGGCTGGGTGGGGTCCACATTAGCCAGGAGCAGGCACAGCCCTTCCCTGCGCACTGTCCCATCCTTTCCCGACCTCAGAGCCAGGGAGCTGAAGAGCGGCTCTGGCTTCTCTGCCAGGAGGAACTTGTTCTCCTGTTCCTGGCCCAGTTGGCTAAGGGGTGACTCACTCCTGTGGGGGCGGGGGGGAAGAGTGACAGTCTGAGTGCCACAGCCAGGCCTGGGGGTGGCGTGGTGTGAATCACTGCCTGTCCCCTCTGGTGACTCCGGTGTGTTTCCTCGAGAAATTGCAAGCCCAGAGAATCCCTCCAGACTTCCCCATGAGTAACCAGGCAATCCCGAAGATGTGGATCCATGTTTATCTTCTCTTCACAGGACACAAGGAAATGGATGCAAATTCTGCCTTCATTGACTACCCAAATTCCCTTATTTTCCTATTAGGATCTTTTCATACATGACTGACTTCTATTTGGGAAATATGACCATGTAATCAATTTATTTTGCTATGTGTTGTAGATTGTTCCTGCCAAACTGAGACTCTTTTCTTTATAAATGGCATTGAGGTCAAGGATAAGAGATAATGCCATTCTCTTTCACTGGGCTTTTCTCTGGACTCTGTATTCCTAATGTTTATTCAGTCTAGTAGTATTTTTTGTTAACATGTTCAACCTCTTATTTTATATATAGTGAAATGCACTGGTAATGTTGAGGTTTGGTAGGCTAAGACAGATGTATAGCCAGCCACTGAGAACAAGGCAGATGGTATTTTTAGTGCTATTTTCCGTTAAACAGGTTTCTCTTCCCTCAATCCAGGGGATTGAGAACTTCAGCGATGATAGTTTTAACTATGAACTGTCTTGGCTTTATTAATACACTTCATATAAATGGAATTCTGCAGCATGAAGTTGTCCGGTCTTTCTTTCACTTAGTGGTGGATTTTCTGAGGGCAACCTAACCATGGAGTGGGGAGTAGTTAAGTGTGTTGGCACTGTAAGAATATCCAGAAGGTATATTTCTGTTTCAAGTCAAGTAGTTTTTTCGTCTTGGTTATTCTTGTAACCTCCAGCGGTTCATACAATGCTTTTGTACAAGAGGAGAGTACCACATTTTAAGCAAGAGCAGGGTGTAAGGAAAATGAACTCATGCCTTACTCTAGGATAGCTCAGGCTTTAATTGGCTTGCTGGGAAGGTGACGCCGAGGTGCATATTTATTCTGACACTTTTTGCCCCAGCTCATTGACTGTGGAAAATGCTGCAGGAGGGAGACGGCCGTGGGCCCTTCGTGGGCAGCAGGGCACCAAGTATAATCATTTATTGCTTCAAAAGGTCAGCTCTTATTGGTGTTGTTTTATTGGTAAAGATATTTTAAATGGCTATTATTAGCTTCATTTAATAACAGGATATGTCTGAGGCCAGGCAGACGAGAATGACCCATGCCAAATGAAAGAGCAATTCAGCTTTGGCCCTAGATACTAGATGCCCTAGTGTCTGTCCACCCACTTGTGTTCCCCGTGGCCTGGGAAGGTGGTGACGCCGCTGTTGGTTTCTCTGAGGGGTGACGAAGGACTTCTCCCGTCAGCTTTCCGTTTTAGTCATCCTGGTGCCGGGATCTGTCCACACCGCAGCCCGGCCCTGCTCCCCTCCCTAACTGGAGTCCCGCCCATCCCAGGCCGCTTCCAGCGGAGGGCTGGGCGAGGAGGCTGCGGGAACTGGGCCTCCGTTCAGCTCTGCCTGAACCTCAAGCCTCAGCGCTGGCGCTGTGCCTTACCCTTCCTCGCCCTCTGCTTGTCCACACTCCAAGGAACCGGGGGACACCAGCCTCTTGGTTTTATCTCGCCGTTTGTGGTTAGTGTCGCCTCGTTGCCTCTTGCCTGGCAGTAAAGTGCTTCCTGCTCCTGCCTGGGCCGACCCTGACAGTGGCCGCCTGTCTGCGCCTGTAGATGTAACACTTAGAGCCGTGCTTCTGTTCCGCTCTGTGGCTGTCCTGTGCCCGGTGCCTCGTCCTGGGCTCCGAGTTGTGCCCACAGCATGGGGTTTGTTGAGTCATAATCCTGGCCCTTGCTGGAGCAGCCGGGAGGAAGAGGGGGCACAGCTTCTGGCGAGGACAGATTGGGAGCTTAACTTTGGCCTGGCACTTTAAAGAAACCTGGTGTTTGGAGGAGTGTAGAGAAGACACTGCCCAGCATGGTGGAGACCTAGGCCCTGCAGAAGCCAGCTCTGTTCAGAAGCCACTCCCCAGGGCTGCAGTGACCTGCTGCAGCAGGGTGACAGCCAACAGGTGCTGAAGGCTTGGTTGGCACTATGGGGACTCTTAGCCTTTCTTTTTGAGGCAGAGTCTTGTGTACGGCACAGGCTGGCCTCGAAGTTGCAGCTGTCCTCCTGCCCCAGCCTTCCAAGGGCTGGGATTACAGACCTGTGCCACCATGCCTGAGAGGTGACTTTACACCTTAGCTGTTTTCTCAGGGTTAGCAAAGACAGCTTCAAGAGAAGTCCGCTAGTCGAAATGCCAGTATTTGAAGAGGAACTGGAAACCCAGACATCTGAGAACCACGCTTGGCGTTTTCCTTCGTCCTGAGGCCGACTGCTCATTTGCCTCTGTGTTCCAGGTGACCCCAGCCTGCAAGGTGGCCTCCTTCCAGCTCTGCTTGCGATTTGCTTCCCACAGTGCCTGGCTCCTTGCTGGGCTGACTGCCTTGTCAGGAAGGAAGCTCTGTGGAAAGGGAAGGGCTGTGGGAGAGCGCTTGCAGTGCTGGGGGTGAGCGCGGGCCGGACCCTGCCTGTGCCCGTGGACACCCTCCCCTCCGCTCTGCCTCTAGCTCCACGTGCAGTGCACATGCTCTGCAAGATACTACTTTGTATTATTTGTGGATAATGACAAGAAAAATAGTTTGTGCGTGTACCGTTCAGATGTGTGTTCCCCCCAGTTTTGTCCTAAATCTGAGGTTGATTGAATCTGTGGGGACAGAACCTGGGGCCACAGAGAGCTGAGAGTGTGCTGACCAGCGTTTCCGGGTGATGGAGAAAACCTGGGATTGGCGAGATCCGCTCTCTGCCGTGCGTGTTCCTCTGTGCGCAGGTGCCGAGGGTTATTTGGATAATAAAATAATGGCGATGACAGTTGCCTCGTAGCTTTGGAAGTCCAGACGAAGGTCCTGCGCATGCAAGTCATAGTGGCCCCGTTTTCTCAACTTGGGGAGCTCCCTGGTGTGGTCTGCCCAGCTGGGACGGCCAGGAGTAAAGCTTTCACTTTTTCTACATATGCCATATTAGTAGTTCCTTAGTTTACGACACATTGATTGAATTCACCTGGTTCTTTTGGCTTTACTAGAGATGTTTGTAGCTGTATTTTTTACTTTTATTAGTAGAAGAGATTCAGACTGAATAGTACAGATTATCTTACTCGCAGCAAATTACCTCCAGAGACTGCGCAATGTGGAAAAAATAGCTTAAATTGAAGCCATTTTCTCACAGAAACAGTGTATAAGGGGAAGTTAGAATCGTTTGCCTTGTGTTTTACATCAAGATACTTTATTTAGTCGGACACACATGACAGATACCGCTTTCCCACTAACTTAAAATTGTTGGGTGGGGAATTAGAGTAATAGCAAGCACATTGGACTTTGGATGACAGAATAGTGGAAGATTGTGTCCGTGTTCGTGGTTTCCTGATTGGCCCCTTACTGTTATTGGCATCTGTGGCAGGTGGGTGGCGGCCCTCCCCGCCGGGAACGCACGTCCTTTCTGAAGGCAGATGGCTCATCGCAGCTCGGAGGAGGCGCGTGCAAGCTTCGTGGGCGGTGGGTAACCTTTCTGAGGGGGACACCCGTCTCTCCGTTGCTGTTTGTTGCCCTCGCGCAGATATTACGTGGCACTTGTTACCTTGGGGTCTGTGGCTTTTTTTGGTGGGCTTCAAGAAGGAACATTCCCCCGAAACTGCATGAGAAATGTGTGTATTTGCATTTGTGCTGGTCTCTCGTGAACTGAACCCGGCTTTTTGTCAGAGTCTGGGATCTTTGGCCCAAAGCCAGCTCCGCAGTTCTTTCAAAGTGAGAAAAGTAGGATCTGGAACCGTAAGTTAGGCTTTGTCAACTACTCCGTTTTGTGAAATCGTTAGCTAGCCCTGGCTATTCGGTTTTCCCTTGCTGCCAGGCTGCCACCCCGATCTTTCCTGAGGTCTGCAGGCCTTAAACTGTGCTGCAGTGGATTCCTGTAGGTAGTCCAGCTGGGAGAAGACAGGAGGGGTGGAGAACATTTTTTCTTTTATTTTTTGACTTTTAGCTTTCTGCCTTAACTAGGAATCTTTGGCCATCAGGATGGAAAGAACACCTGAGATGGCCTGTGCAATTCGTTGGTAGGTGAGTGCAGTTTCCAGAGGAGGAGGTGTTCTGCTCAGAGCCGGCCTTGCTGTCCTTATCCAAGGTCATGGGAGGGCAGCCCAGGGCCGCCCACTCTCCCCGGGAGCAGACCAGCAGTAGTGATTTTCCCAGGTGTTAGTCCCCTTCCCCACATCATCTGCTGCCAGCAGGACTGGTGGAGTTTTTCCTCCTAAAAATTCGAGCTGCGTTAAGTAAAATGTTACAGGCCTCATTGTCACCACTGTAAATATTTCCAGTGATGGAAGCTTGATTCAGTATTAGAAATGAAAGGTTAAGGAATGATAAGGAATGATACAGAACCTAGGTCATGTGCCGAAGTACCAATACTATGTACAATTCAAATTCTAAGCTCCAAAAATGTATTGATGGACAAAATTGAATATAAGACCACAGAGCAGATGGGATGGCTGGAATAAGCTTCAGTTCTTTCGAAAAGGCCTACTCTGAAGACAGCCTCATTAAAGTGGCCCTAATTAAATCACATGAAATTTCTTTAAAATAAAATTTACTTAATTTTTGTCCAAAAAAAAAAAAAAAAATTCTAGCCATGGCCCTAATGAGATTCTTCGCCCTCTCCCTAGACAAGCTCAGTGGACGGGAGTTACCTGGGTTTGGGGTATCTTGGCCACCAGTCCTCGCTGGAAGTGGAGTTACTTAGGCCATATAAGGGAAAATGGGGTGTGTGGGGATTTATTGTGAATTTTTGCATTATTTCAAACATACTACATTGTAATGAAACCCTTTTCCAGTTCAGCACACTGAAATGTAATTTGAAATATGGTCGTTTATATTTCCTAATATATAAACTATGGGCATAAGATGTTTTCTATTGACTTGTCTTACATGATCAAAAAATTAATTCTGATTTTCACAGTGGATGGGTGTCACACCTGTAGTCCCAGCACTTGAAAGGCTGAGGCCAGGATGGCTGTGAGTTTGAGGCCCTGAACTGCATAACGAACTCCTGTTTCAAAAAACCAAAAACAGCAGTACTAACAACAACAAAGGAAAAATCCCAACTGATTCTTGCCCCTCAATAAAGCTCTTTCCTTCTGGGATTGATAGTAGTGGTGGCTCTTTTATAGCAAATAAATTTTCTTGACCTAATGGGCTTTTCCATTGTTCTACTGGTAGATGTTTTTCAAATCTCTGTCCAGTGTAAAGCAGCAGAAAAGGCTCATTAGGAGGGTTTTTCAGCTGTGGATGAATGCCTGGATTAAAATTATGGCTGTGTTCCTTACTAGTTATACAAGTGTAAGTTGTGGGGGTCCTCCCGAGTGCCCCCCACCTTAGATGTGTTTAGATGACTTGGGACAGAGCTGGGGCTAGTTGCTGTTTATATTAATTAGCTCAATCATACAAATCTTATCATTTCAGATAAAATTGTTTTAAGATGTGAAATAACTTAATTACAGGCATTCATGAATGAGCTCGTGGCTCATTACTGTTCCTATGGAATGAATCTGTTAATTATAATTTTGATAGATTCTCTTGGGTAGGATTCCAGAAGTTAGATTGACAGTCAGAAAAACCAAGATTACTAAGTTGACAGATAGCATACGGTACATTAATATTACAAATAAGCATTCCTTATATTACCGAATTAGGTTCTCAAAATACCAGGAGGGAAACTAGCTTGGAGCCCTGAATTTCTTATTCTGTCTGAGTGTAAGTGTGCAGTATATCCTTAATTGATTTTATTCCTCTGGGGAGTTTATTTAGTTTGTAATGGGGCTTACTTTTCATAATGTATAATAAGAATGAATATATTCATTTAGTTTCTACGATAAATAGGACCAATCAGAATCATTCGCCAACGTTCCTTGGAGCCCAGGCGTAAAGAACTCCGGGGGAAGTTTATTTTGTGGTTTTTGGTTTTCTTGCACTTTCCAGTGTAATCCTTCTTGCATTCCTCGGAGTTTTTTTAACTGGGTCAGTAGAGTGCTTGCAATACTCCTGTGTTTGAGAATTTATGTCAAAATAAAACTTACTAAACTGTGAAGGGAGTAGTGGGGCCAAACTTGCTGGGTTTTGGTAGAGAAAGCTGACCAGCAGCCCTCAGACTGGCAGAGAATGCTGTTGGATTCAGGGAGTTTGTATAATTAACCTAAGGTTATAGATTGTTAAACACCTAATGAAGTTCAAGTATAGGCCATTTCCCTGGGAATACTTAAAAATAAATAAGGCCATCATTGGTCCAATCATTTTATTACGGCTGTACTTCAGAAAAGGGTAAGCCGGATGACTTCACGATGCTGTTATCCTACTTCCTCGGGAAATGCACCAATCCAAGATACAAGCATCTGCTTCATGCCTAACAAGGTATGTAAATAAAGAGCAATTTGCATCCACTTCCAGACAGAATTATGCTTCATAAATATTAATACATTCAGTAGCTATAGCTGAAATAATGCTGTTAAGTAGGTGCTGTTATAATACCCATGGTATAGATGATAAAATTGAGACCCCGGCAAGTTAAGTCATTCGCCTAAAGTCACCTAGCAAGGTGGGTTCTGTTGTGGCTTGGATCCCAAATATCCCCTCAGATTCTCACGTGTGTGGAAGGTGACGGATCGTGGGTGATTCACCCGTGAAGGGGTTCAGTGGCTAAGTGTACCATTGGCAGTGGGCCTGGCCCAAGGTGTGTTAGTGGGCGCAGGCTGGCGGGGTGCATCACCTGCAGCTCCTGCCTCTCCTTGTGCTTCCCGGCTGCTGCCTGGCCCCTCTGCCATCCCGTGCCTGCCTTGGAACTGGCTGACAGGGACAGAAGCCTGAGTCAGTCACCTTCTCCTCTGTGTCACAGTGTCTGGTGTTTTGTCCTAGTGGCAAGAACGTAACTAAGGCATCTCCATCATGAAGGGGGTTCTGGGTTGGATGATCTGCATTTTAGCCTGCTTGGGCCCATAGCAGAATGGGTGATTGCTTTTTAAAGAAATTCATGTTCTCTCCGTGCTTGAGGGCAGCCTGTAAGTTCAGGGTTCTGGCTTGGTCGGTGCCTGGCGAGGGCTCTGCGGCTTGTAGGTGGCTACTCCTGTCTCTTCCCGTCAGATCTCTCTTCGAGTCAGGAGAACCTCATCCTCATCAGTGTGTCTAACGGTCCCACCAGGTTCCCTCAGGATGGAATTAGGGCCTCAAGGTAGAACTTTGGGGGAGACGCAGTTCCATTGACATCTCGTTGTGCATACAACTGTGAAACAACCGAGAAAAGCGTGATGCTGCACGCTAGCGCTTGCACCCCCGAGCTCCTAAGAAACGCATGCATTTGTGATCGCCTGCTGTGCTGCGGCTTCATGATTTTTACTTAGTTCATGTCACCCCATTTCCCTTAGTTCTGTTTTATTTGAAAATCCTTCTAATCCCTGGTAGTTAGAAGGTCAGCGGGCAATGACAGGGAGTTGACAGAGGGAGGAGCTTTGATAGATACCACTGCACAGTTACTTTCTTTGCGCAGGGAGCGCAGAGTCTTTTGTGCGCCCCTCAGGGCCGGGCACCAGGGCCTCTCGCAGCTGCATCAGGATGGGAGGGGTCCAGCAGAGGGTGGGGGAGCCAGGGGCAGCTCCCCCATGAGGAGACCTGCCAAGGTGCGGAGCTGCCGTTTCTTTTGTGTTTTTAGGGACTGTGGATGAGGTGGCAAAGAAAATCTCAAAAAATGAACAGTAAACTTTTTAGAGAAGCAAAGCCAGAAAGGTGAACTCAAGCAGCTGGAAAGACTATAAAGGCCTGAAGCAAAAGTTTTCTGAGCCAGAGCCTGTGCCTGGGGGGAGCTGCGGGCCTCCCTTGTGGTGGTCCTTCAGGTGGCTCCAGGGCAGGGCTGTCTGGGCCCCGTAAACCTTGAGGAGGGTTGCCATTAGTAATGCTTTTCTTCTTCAGGGCAAATGGGGTAGAACAACCCGGGCTGCTTCCTGAATCAGAGTTGTATCCAGGTAGAGCACGTTACTCAGCCTCTGAGTGAGGTGCTCAGATTGCCTACAGATCTTTACAGGATCCACCAGCGGCTCTGGGGAGAGGAGGCATAGGGCCCACGTGGGGCTTCCTTGAAGGGTTTGTGGTTGCAGCCCACGTACACTGGGGTCGCAGCTGTCATACTGTTTAGGCCTGGAGCCGTGTAAATGCAGTAACTTCATTCTAAATACAATCACTTAAGGCGCCGTCTCTGTATCAAAGAAGAGGAATCCCAACCAGTAGGATTAATAACTATTATCTGAGACATAGTGTGTCACACAGGGCCTTTACCTAATTGTATCATGTTAATGAAATGGTCATAAATATTTTTAAGTCATAATTACCGTTTCATCTCCAGTCATTCTTCTGAAATATTCGTTCCTTTGGACTTGTTCCTTTGGGTATCTGTCTTTCTATGCTTGACTTCAGAAGTACTCTGGAAATTTGTGAAGGTTTTCAGATTCACAGAACCCTCCTTGGGGTAAGGAAAGTCTTTTGACTTTGAACTTGGTGGCCTGCATTTGGAAACCAGTGCACTTGGTCCACGGAGGATGGAGTCTGTCGCTGTGCAGGATGCTCCCATTTAAGGCATTTCAGGAATCTCTTCCTGTGTTCAGCAGAGGATTCAGCTTCACTGGTAGAAAAAGAGATGCTCCATCAGATAACAAATTTGATTTTTCAGAAATCTCGGTACTGGTTCAGGTACTTAGAGAACACTCCTTTCTGGGTAACAATGTTAAAATTGATCAGCCAGGCCCATGACCTTAACTCGTGATGCTAGTTGCCTGCACAGGCCCGGATGTTATCGTCACTAGCTAGCCTGGCTTCTTAGCTGCATAGATGGCAGAAGTAAGACGTTGGGTGGGTCTCGAGTTGCTTGCCACCATGACTGTGGTCTGCCCCTCGGGGTCCTCTTAAGAGAGAGACTCCCAGCCTGGGCTTCAGGTTACCAGGTGGCCGAGGGTCCTGGCTGAACCTGTATGGAAATCCCGATTGGTAAAGTGTGGCTGAGTGCTCCCAGCTCTGGGTTCAGTGCGGTGCTCTCGGCTCTTGCTGTTGGCAGCATTCCTGCTTTGCTCCAGCAGCTGCCGGCAGCCGTAGAGGCTCCCCTGGCCCATGGAGGTGGGGCTCCCCTCAGTTTTCACTGTTCTCCACTGTTCGCTGCTGAAAGTCACCTTCGGTGTTGCCAGTCCTGGCTGCTGGTTGTTTGAGTGCCAGGCTGTTGATGTTGCCACCTTTTAGTGCAGCAGCTTAGCTATGCTTAACTCGAGAAATCACAGATAGCCAAAAACACGCCATGCGGACGGGGCTTTGTCGTTCTCGGGCTTTGGCGGGAGGGGTACCAGATGGGCTGAGATGCCCAGGGTACGGGCGGCCACTTAGGACGGAGTACATGCCCGGCTTCCTTCCCCTTTGGGTGTGGGCAGGGAGGGGGACCCGCGCAGCCCTAGCTGTGAGGGCAGCTGCATCTGGGAAAGCTGCGGGGTTCCCGTGGAGCTGGCTGCTGCCAAAGCGAGCGTCTCCCTGAGCCCAGTGTTTGAAGCAACCAAGGGAAAGGTTAAAAAGTACTTCTGGGAGTGCGCTGGGCCTTTCTCTCCTGTCTAGCACTTTTCCTTTTCAAACAGCATCCAGAACTATTTTAATTGTCTTTGGAATTGTGTCTTCGTTTTCCTGATTAGTGGTGTAGCGAATATAACCTCCAAAAGGCCCTGCACCTCGTGAGAAAGCATTTTGCTAACCTGCCTTTTGAGCTTCATCTGGAGCCAAGAGTACCTGAAATGTGTCCTGTAAACATTTTGTCTCAGCACCGAGAGAAAAGTAACCAAGACAGTCGTAGATTGTCTTCACTAGTTGGGGCCACGTTTGGCTGCAGAAGTACCAGGACAAAATAATATCAACATTTGTCTAAAGATGTTTCGTGTGGGAAAAAAATTGAAGGAGTGAAACTTAATGTGTGCTTTTTGAGGCTATCATTACCATCTACATTACTAATGTAAATTTCGGTCAGAAATTTTATTCTGCACTTTCTAAATAGTAATTCTTCTCCAGTTTCATCCAAAGAAATTGTTTAAGATAAAGGCATAAGAAAGAAAAAAATGTTGGATTCTTGACCTTCAAAAATAAAGAGAAAAGGTTTATATGAACTGCAGTAGTTCTTTTTGTTGTCTTTTTGAGACAAGGTCTTGCTGTGCAGTTCAGGCTGGCCTTGAGCTGGCTCTGTAGCCCCGGCTGGTCTCAAACTGGTGACAGTCCTCCTGCCACAGCCTCTGGAGTGCTGGGACTACAGGTGTGCGCCACCATGCCCGGCTTGCACTAGTACTTTTTGAATTTACAGAATAACGAAGATGGTGAAAAGGTGCTGAAACTAAGGCGTGCGGTTTGAAGGAGCAGAGAGCCTCGCTGCTGGGGTTGTCCCTGTTGCTACTAGGGACTTCGGACATCGCTTGTGACTGGTCTGAGGCTCAGTTTCCTCAAAAACAGTGCTTATGACCAGAATTTAAGTTCTTCCAAATTCCGAGATACTCTGTTGCTTCCTAAGCTGTCCTAGAGCGTTGTGACCTAAGGTGACAAGGTATTTCCTGATTTCTCATGACTGTTCTGGCGTTCTGCAAGGCGTGGCGGGAGCCATTCGAGGGCCAGGTGCTCCCTCTGGGATGGGCTCCTGTCCCAGGAGGGCGGCTGGGGTGTTGGGAGGCTGGGCCTTCGCGGGGTGCTCCAGCGTGGCAACCTCAGGGTAGGGGTGTCTATTACGTTGCAAAGTGGGGCTAGGGGACCAGAGTGTTTATGGATGAGACACAAGGTGCAAGGTCTGTTAGAACTTAGCCTTGGAAAAGTTAGCAGTGTCGTCTCCATCCTGCCTTGTTGGCTGAGGCCGTTCTGTTCTGATGAGAGGAGTTGCGAAGGATTCGTGGTGCTGTTTAGGTGTGGGAGGGCCGTTACTGACGAAGTTGCTTCCACTGTGGAAACGCTTGCCAGCTTACACTTGGCTTTCTTTCTTCTCTTCTCTTCCCTCCCCTTCCCTCCTCCCCTCCCCTCCCCTCTTCTCCCTTTCCTCTCCTCTCCTCTCTTCTGTCTTTCCTGTATGTCAGGCAAGGCCTACATGGTCTCACTACACAGATCAGACTCGTAGTGATCCTCCAGTTCTCAGCCTCCCAAGTGCTGGGATTACAGGCATGCCACCACGCCCAGTCTCAGTCCCATCTCAGCTGCCCTGGGGGTGGGGCCCGCACTGCCGACCTGGAATCAAAGCCCCAGCCCCTGAGTCTGCCTAAGCAGGTGCTTTAATCTGCTGAGCTATCTGGCCAGCCCTTAACTCTTAGCTTTCTTGAACCCTTGCAGAGCTACCCTTGGGCCCTATAAGAGGGTGCTGATGATGACCAATCTTAACACGCTGCACACCATCCCTTCTTCCTTTAGCCTGTGGCTTTCACTTTCTTATTAAAAAAAAAAAAAAAAAAAACCAAAAAACTAGTCTGTTCTCATGGTCCCTCAACCACTGCTTAAGCTTCTTAAAACTTGTTTTATTTATATAAAGCATATGGGGGCCTGGGGAGATAGGTCAGTGATCTAAGCACCTGCCTGTCAAGCACAAAGACCCGAGTTCAGTTCCTGGCACCACATGCCGCACCAGCCCTGCACCAAGCTGGCCACTGAGTCCGGGTGTGATGGGCACATGCTTGTAATCCCAGCACGGGGAGGCTGAGACAAGAGGATCACAATGAGTCTGAGCTGCATAGTGAGACCCCATACCAAACAAACAAACAAACAAACAAATAATCTTTTAAAAAAGAGAAAAGAATATGGTGATCTTAAAGAAGTAAAGTTTGAGAGGCCTCCATGGCCTGCCTAAGTTAGGGTAAAGAGCACAGGGCATTTCCCAACCTTTTTTTTTCAAATAAGTAATTGAAATAAAGGTCGTGTTGGCTTTACCTGGCGGGACATACCTGCAGTCACAGCACAGAATCGCCGCAGCCCTTGGAAAGCTTCAGTTTGTGATTGCCCAGCCTCGCCGCTTGGTTCTGTGCATTGTGTTTACACAGTTTTGAAGTCAAATGAAATGCTTTCAACACAGCATTGCTTTAGGCCTGTTTTTATGCTGAATATTTTTATATAGCCAAACATTTCAGAAAACTCTAAAGCGTATCTGCAGCACTAAAGAGACCTAATCATTTTAAAGGGTCTTCTTGATTTTTTAAAAAACCATTTATTTATTTTTAATGTATTTGGTATAGGGTCTCACTACGCAGCTTGTATTGGTAGTGATCCTCCTGACTCAGCCTCCCCAACACTGGGATTACAAGGGTGTGCCACCACACCTGGTTTCAGTGGCCAGCGCGGTATAGGGCTGGCATGGCGTTTGGTGTTGGGGATTGAACCTGGGTCCTTGCAGTTGCCAAGCAGGCCTTTAGACACTGAATTATCTCCCCCACCCTTTCTTGGTTTTTTAAGCTATTATTTTTATTGGTGACTTTTCTAAGAAAGGACGTGTCATCAGTGTTTCCAAGGCCACAGCCCACGCTGAAATTCGGCTGCCTCTCGGGGTTCTCGGTAAATACTCATTTCACTCCTGTGACAGAGTTTAGTTACCAGAGCCCATAAAGCTTAGAATTGTTGGTGCAGTTTACTCTTCAACTAGACCAAACCAGTTCTCTCATTTTTAAATTTTGTTTGAGATTCAGGGTTAATGATATGGAGGCGGTGGGGAGAACAGCATTTATTTTAACTTTCACTTCGCTGAGTTTTGTTCCGTGTGTGTTTAGCCATCAGCATGCTGAAGTAGATCCCTGTGTAGATCCTGGCCCCCAGAGCCACTTTCCGGAAGCTGGTGGGCTGAGCGTTTCCCTGAAGCAGCAGTGAGGATTGTAGACGTTTTCCTGTAACAAGAAGTCATCGTGGTTCATGACTCATTTGAATGTCAACATTTGAGACTTTCTTGAAAAAAAAAAAAAAAAAAAAAAAAACTAGCACTGAATTTTGCATGTTTCATAGAAAATGACTTAGCACCTTTTATTAACCTTTATTATTATTATTTTTTTGAGTAGAAACATTACCTTGTCAGTAGTGAGTTGCACGCCCAGACCCTTTCAGGGGACAGAGCGCATTGTGCCCTTCAAGCTGTTCATGACTTTTTAATTGCACAAGCACCCACACTGTCGCAGAGAGATGAGGGAGATGATCAGGGAAAGAAGAAAATGAGAGGGGCTGTCTTTCCCTGCATGCGCAGAGAAACACCTAGCGTGGCAACCATGACTCCTCCTGAAGGGTCTGGAGGGTCCCACAGACAGCCCCACTAACTTCGATGTGGGCATGAAACGCCCAGAATCCAGAAAGCGCTTGTTCTGGATTTGCTTTTGGCTTAGCTTGTTAAGCGCACATTGAGGAAGGTTTCCACACAGTAAATAGTCCAGGGTTGTGCGTCTGCCTTCTAGAGGAAGAACGCGTCTTGGAGAAGCGAAGCTCCAAGGATTCCTCCCGTCCCCGGAGTCCTCGCCAGCTTTGTTCATGCGAAGTCCGTGGGAGTCCTGAGCTTGCGTCTCTCATCTGCTCCAGGCCCCCTGCTGCTGATAGAGGAGAAAATAGAATTCAGAATTCTTAAATATAGTGGGCCAGGAAGATAGCTCAGCTGTTTCAGTGCCTTCCTGGCAAGCACAAGGTCCCAAGTTTGATCCCTGGCCCAAAAAAAAAAAAAAAGAGTTCTCGAACATGTAAAATTACTCATTGTTTTCAATAATTCACAAGAGGCACGTTGATGCCATTAGTAATAATAGAACATGAAATGGAAGGTCTGTGGAAGAAAACGGGCTTAAAAATTTTAGGTATTACCCCTCTATCTGCATGTGATAAGATAGACAGTACACTTACTGTTACGATCTGGTAATTGAATATCCTTTTATTTTTTTTATTTTTATTTTTATTTTTTTCAATGCTTTTTCTATTATTTTTTTTTCTTTTCAAAGTTTTATTGATAAACATATAGCAATGAGACAGTTTCAAATCAAATCGAAAGTACAGTTTCAACAAATAATACACTGCATATATTCTTCTTAGTGGTTAATTGCTGTACAATTGAATATCCTTTTACAACCATAATTTCAGGCCTCAAAACAGGATATGTATGATTTAGACGATCCAATGAAGTGTGTGAATGTCTGATTATTTGAGCCAGTTATTATTTTGGTTATGAATGATCTCTAGTACCATAAATCTCTTGTCTGGATAACGTGGGGTTTGGGCTAGATTATATTCAAAATGCTTCCAAGCTTGCTGGTTCTGTGCTGTATATTAATACCCCTAAAAGTAAGACTGGGAATGTATGTTTGCCTTGTGCTTTAGATTTGCAAAATCTTTTCAGATCTCTGTATGTAATACAATTCCAGAAAGTTTCACCGAGCTTATAAATAAGGAGGTGCTGGAAGGTATCAGAAGACGGTAGAGAAAGGCTCGGAGAGTCCTTGGAGTGCCAAGGGAAGGCGGCTCCAAGATTCAGAACCCCAAATTTAGAAGACAGCTGTCCGAGCTCCCAGAAAGTAAGGGCAGCGGGGAGGATGGGCTGTGGCTGGCGCTCACTGCCTGGAAGGACGGTCAGCCTGCCCTCGGGATCTGTATGTTCCTAATGTTTTTGGATTTGGCTGATTTCTGGTGGAGAACGTAGTGTTAAAAACTCAGTCCAAACTTTGAGGTATAGACATTTTTCTTTTCATTCCATAGAGTAGAGTTACAGCACCTGCTAACATAACATTCATACCATATTATCTCATAAGTAAGCTAGAAATGATTTAACTATATGGGAGGATATGTGTAGGTTGCATGCAAGCTCTGTACCATTTTATTTTATTTTTTTAAATCACTTATTTATTTGGTACAGAGTCTCGCTGTGTAGCTCAGACTCATAGTGATCCTCCTGTCTCAGCCTCTCCCCAGTGCTGGGATTATAGGTGTGTGCCATCACGCTTGGTTTCGGTGGTCATCTTGCTGCAGGGCCGGCATAGCATGGGGTACCAGGGATCGAACCTGGGTCCTTGCACTTGCCAGGCAGGCGCTTAGACTGCGAGCTTGTCTTCCCGGCTCCATCTGTGCCGTTTTATGCAAAGTGCTTGAGTGTCTCTTGCTTTTGGTATCTGTTGGGAGTCTTTCAGTCCGTATTCTATAGACACTGAGGCAGGGAGCAGGGGTCCTGCTTAGCTCCCTGACGTTGGTTCAGTGAAGATAGTTTCTTCCTGTCGTGTTTCACATGATTATCACAGGTCGAAGAAATGAGGCTCCCAGTTGGATGTTTTGATTCTGTCTTGTTACGGTTTAGATCTGGAGTGTCCCCCCCTACCCCAGAACCTTATGTGTTTGGAAGGTCAGTGGCTCATGGGGTGCATATCTTTATCAGTGGATTAATTCACTGATGAGCTCATTGCCGACTTGCCGTTAGGAGGCAGGGGCAGGTTGGAGGGTAAAAATTAAGTTAGTGTCCCCACATTAATCCACATACCCAGATTATCATACCTAATAAAACTTCAGCTTTCTTTACTAGAGGGCTTTTAATTTTCTAGGAGTTTGTTTCCCGTCATTTCTTAGTTTATCCAGTCTGCCGTGTCCTGTTTGCTGTTCTTGTGCCGAATCTTTGCTCTTTTGCAGGCTTTAATCTTGATCCTCTTTGGATGTTTAGACAAGATGAGCCCCCACCGCTCCTGCTTTGGAGTCCCTTCCTCCAAAACAAGCAGGAGCGTTGCTGAGCGGCTGTGGTGGGCATTCTGAGGAGTCATCAGGGCATCGTAGGCTTCCGAAGAGCTTCTAAGAAGAACCGTCCCAAAGTGATTTTTATGTCATGTAAAAACCCTTTTTATAGCCCTGACTTGGGAATCAGCGCTGGTAAAGAGCATGGTAGCAACGGAACAGCCCCAAACGTGGTCGTCGTTGTCCAGGGGGAGGCTGCGAGTCCCCGTGTCCCGCCTGGGCCGGCAGATCGTGCGCCTGCTTCGGGCCTTGCGTTGCTCCTCCAGTCGTGAAGCTACCGCGTCTCTTCCCAGGGTCGGGCCATGAAATTCGGTGTGCTCTTGTGTGTACACCTACACAGCCGTGCCCCGTGGACACAGGTGACAAAAGATGACAAATTCATGGTGTTCTGCTGCCCCGGCCTTGTCCAACACTGCTGTAACATCATTTCGGATTCTGGTCTTTCCAGGCTTTCTAAAAAAAAGAAAAAAAATTGTCTAAGGCGCTTCAGGTAATTTCTTCTCATATCTGACGTTGTGCTGATGCTGTGGAAAGGCTAGCGTTTTCTGTTTATTTGGCTGTTACTACTGCTAATCATTATAAAGTCGTACTGCCCATGTATAAATCAAGAGAAATAAATTTGAGTTCTAGCATTCTAGTGTGGTAGGAAAAAATCATGAACAGAGGAAACTTCTTATGCAAATGTAAGTAACTGACAGAGAATAAATATGGGCTTAGACTCCTGCTATTATGATCATCATTCGACCTCAGCCACCCTTTCTATAGTCCAAGAATGACGGTGTGATATTTATTATAAGGCATATTAAATTCCTTGATTAACTGAGCCATTCCTCTTTTTTGTTTCATGTAGTGGTGAAAATAGATTGTCCTATTATCATTCTTGCCAGGAAATTTATAAAATTATTCATAAATGTATTTTAAGCTGCAGAGATATTAATGTATTATTGGGTGTACCGAGCAAAAAACATTCCTTCCCACATTTGAGTGGCAGGCACACGATTATGAATTCCCTTCCTACTGAATATTAATCTCCAGCTCCATATGGCTGGCGGGTAGAGTCAGCGAGGCAGCCAGGAAATGCAAATTCGCACCCTCATCATGAACTTTTTATGTAATTTTATTTAATGTTTAAAATCGACTGAGTGACCTCTGAATTATAAAAATGAAATCTGTCTTCCCGAACAGTCCAAGGGCGCCCAGGGCTCGGGAGGGGTTGTCACTGCCTCTGCTTTTCTCTCGGCCCCTGCAACCCGGTATCTGCTCTCTGCCTTTCCGCTCCACTTACAGCACTGTTGTAGCTCCAGCAGTGACCCTCTCCACTGCCTTGCTTGCTCCACCATGCACGTCATCCAGGGCTGTCTCGGTCCCACGTGGACTTTGTAGGTTCTGATCTTTGCCTGGAAGTTGGGATGTAGCCTCCCGCCATCCGCTCTTTCTTCTTGCCGATGCCCGTCCCCCTGCCCCTCTGTCCTGTGCCCGTCCCCCAACCCCTGTGTCCTGTGCCCGTCCCCCTGCCCCTCTGTCCTGTGCCTGTCCCCCCGCCCCCCTGTCCTGTGCTGCCAATAAGCCACGGCTCCTTGATTAGCATTTGCTCAGCACGATGCTGGTGTCAAGTAGGCTGTGGAGCATGTTCTGGGATTTAAAGTCCACGGTTCTCCTGGCCACCCCTAACATGGACAGCGCCCCTCCCGTGTCCCTTCTGTGGGTGGCACCGACCCACTTCTCGCACGCTTGTCTCTGCTTCCACCGCCGCTTCCTCTTCTTACTCTGCAGCAGTCAGACGCCACACCCTTTATTGTGCCAGTGTGTCTCCAGATTCTTCCTCTCCCTCAGTTGTCACCCCCTCGGTTGTTACCCTCTTGGTCCTCACTTTGCATCTCCCCGGGACAGCGGTTGCATCTTAGCTTCCAGTCTCCGCAAGCCCATCTTCCTTCTGCACGTTTATTTGTCTAAGAATTGTAACAGAGTATGTCAGGCCTCTAGATTTACAAGCCTTCAGTGAAGAAAAAGAAGTCTTCGCCAAGACTGAGAACACTGAAAGGAATGCCAGGGGTTTTCTGTGAACCTGTGAGGGAAAGCAATACAGTAAAGTGTTCAGTTTTTTCTAGGATTATTATTACGCTAATCAAGATTTCAAAGGGACCTTTCGGAGAAAAATGGAAAAATGGATTCACTTATCTTGCAAATTAAGCAAGAATAAAAGAGCAATGATGTTTTTAAATACAATGAAATGCTTGGTGTTGAGTATCAGGCCTGCTTCATATTAGCCATGTGCTTTCAGACAGTCTTCCCTCAACTCCCCTCAGTGCCCTGTTTTGTCCCTGAGGTATGGGGATTAAACCCAGGCTCTTCACCCTGAGCTCAGCCCCTTTGCTTTCTGTCCGTCCGTCCATTTGTCTGTCTGCCCATTAACCCATCAGTCTAACTTTAGAGATGAAATGTTGCTGCTGTCCAGCGTGTGCTTCCACTCCGATCCTCCCACCCCAGCCTCCGTATACCCGGCCCCGTCTCTCTTCTTCAAGATGGATCACAGTTGTGTGAATTATTGAGGATAATTGTAAGGATTAAATGATGTAATTCATATAACATTCAGAACAGTTTCTCTACGTAGTAAATACTTAATAAATTTTAGCAAAGCAGAAAGAAAATCACACACACAACACATAAAGATGTCTCTGTCTGGTGAGTTATAAATTTGTTTTTATGTCCTTTCTCCATTTTCTGCAGTAATTGTTACTTCTGAGTAAAAAGGGAAAAGTTTTTCTCGGAGACTTTTGGCTCTGTGGGTGGATCCAGCTCCTGCGTACAGCTTCGTGTTCAATCCCAGTGTCCCCCGCCTTGCTTTCTGGTCCCCGCAAGTCCCCACGTGGCGTGCTCACTTCCGTTTCCCGCTCACACATCTTCCTGTCCTCCGCACTACCCCCTCCGATGTTGTCTAGGTGACTGCCGCCCCTCTCGGATGTCGCGTGGAGTCGCGCACCCAGCCGGTGGGCCTTCTCTGCCTTCAGTCTGTTTCCCCCAGTGGAGTGTTTTCACAGCGTGGGGACTTTACTGCAAGCTGGAGCTGGGAGGTGATTTGGTGACAGCCTGTGCCCTTCCTGGTGCTTAGAGCCTACCAGACTGGGAAAAGGCACTGGGGCTGACTACAC
>NW_004524676.1:5121327-5122172 GCF_000260255.1 Octodon degus
TTTCCAAGGCCCTTTCCTTCCTGAGGCCTCAGGGAGGGGTTGATCAGGACCTCAGCTGGTCTTTTTTTTTTTTTTCAGAACCGAGGATTGAACTCAGACCCTTGCACTTGCCAGGGAAGCACTTATTCCACTGAGCCATCTCCCCGGCCCCTCAGCTGGTCTTTTACAGACAGGCTGTTCTGTAGGGAAGAATTTGGTGCATAGTTGATCTGACTCGGCTTCTGATGCCATCAGCTTGCATCGTCCCTAAACACAGCCAAAGCAGAGGACGGAGGTTATGGGCAGCATGGAGAGTGTGCCGGTCACACTTGTGCCTGTCTCAGGGAGGCCACCGAGCCCGCGGTCATTCAGGGACGCCTTGCTGTGCTGTGCAACCTGTCTTGGTGCTTGGCCGTGTGCGGACCCTGGAGGGTGGAGGGCGAGGGAGGTGGCAGAGAGCGCTGGGAGCCACGGCTGCATCTCGGGGCAGGCAGCACCCGAGAGCCGAGATGGACCAGGACGTCCCAGTGTGGGGTATATGAGGGACACAGTAGGGCTCGATGTTTCTTCTTACTGTGCTGAGGAAAGTGAAGGTACATTGCCTTCAGGTTATTGAAAGTACTTCTGGGGTGTGAGTTAGAAGAATTTGGTATAGTTTTCTTCTTTCAAGGCAGCTTTATTCATTGTAGCTAGTTGGTTATTTTTAGTATTTCTTTGTTGCTTTTCTGGCAGTTAATCTAACAAGAGGAGAAAGAAGCTAAAGCCGTCGATGACAGGCAGTGTCCAGATTCCCTCCATCTCGGGTTCGCATCATTGCATGAAGGAGAACTGCTTCCGCATCTGTTTGCGTAGTCCCGAGGCTCAGG
>NW_004524676.1:5123772-5125802 GCF_000260255.1 Octodon degus
CCAGCTGCTGCCGGGAAACACTAGTGATTGTTACCTACCCGCTGTCCTCCCAGGAGCTGCCGCTAGACACCTCTGTGGCCTGTTTCACCTCGTCAATGACTCACTTTCTGACAGTATATATTTAGCTTGACTTCAGCAGGATGGGATGGAGAAAGGAGGGTTTCCAGCTGGGAAGAGCTGCTGGAGGTCCGAAGCAGACGGAGGTGTCTGTGGCCGGTGCTGGTTCCAGTTTGCCGTGTGCGTCTCTGAGGCCTGCCTTTGACAGTTGCTCCAGGTCTGTGTTTCCTGCGCATTCTGGCGGAGCCTTGTTCTGGTGTGTAAAGTTTCGGCCTTGTGGACTAAGGCCCACTGGGAAGCAAAAGTAGCCTCTTTTGTATTTAAAACACAGTATCTGTTCATCATCCAAACAGTCTTTTGGGGCTGGGGAGATAGTCGGGCGGCCTAAGTGCCTGCCTGGCAAGCCCGGGGACCTGGGTTCAGTCCCTGATACCACATGCCGTGTGTGCCTGGAACCCAGGCTCACCATGCTGGCCACTGAGACTGGGCATGGTGGTGCACACTTGCACTCCCAGTGCTGGGGAGGCTGAGACAGGAGGATCACTACGAGTCCGAGCTGCCTAGTGAGATCCTGTACTAAATACATAAATGGGAAAAAAAGAAAAAATCTTAGGAAGCCAGCTGAGTAGATACCCAAGTAGGATCAAGACTGCCTCTTAATCTACCTAGTAGGCACCCTATTAGCTGCTACAGATTGTGTGTAGCTAGCCTTTGTTCTCTCCTGAAGGAGTTCCTTTTTAGTTTTTGCCTCCTGATTGTGTGATCTGCAGTGGTTGCGCTTTTTTAGCCTTGGATATGTGTGTATTGACTAGTGCTTAGCAGCAGTCAGCAAATGGCACTGTTGCAGCTTTGTCCTTGGTCTAGTCATTGTTTTGGCTGCCAACTGCTGCTTTTATTTGGATTTCTTAGTTTTTGGCAAGGTTCTATGGATTCTGGCAAATCTTTTTCATTTACACCCTTGGGGTAATTTTGGGTTTTATTTTTTAAGAAATTTACACGGCAGTGTTGGGCCTGGACCAAAGAGTAAACTGGTTTTAGTTTTTGTTTATTTTTTAGATTAGGTCGAGGCTGGCCTTGAACTCACAATGTAGCCCAGGCTGGCCTCAGATTTAGGGTAATCCTCCTGCCTCAGCCTCCTGAGTACTGGGATTGCAGCATGTACTGCCACACCTGGCCAGTGGAACAGCTTTTAAATAGACTTTATTGAAAGAAGGACTGCTGGTGTAGACCTCTGCTGTTTTAATTTCATAATGGCTAACATAGTGATTAGGTGATAAAACTACCTTAAATACACAATGTAGTGAGTACGCGTGAGGCCTTGTAAGGTGACAGACGCTGAGCTGTGCGGAGCAGGAGGCACTAGGCCGTTGTCGTCTGGGCCATGTCTGACTGCCGTGCTCCAGAGGGAAACTGTTGCTCGCAGCGGTGCGAAGCGCAGGACAAGGACCATCCAAGATACCTGATTCCAGAGCTTTGTAGACAGTTCTACCATTTGGGCTGGGTCACTGGGACTGGAGGAGGGATTAGCTTGGAGCGCGGCAATGAAATCTACATTGCCCCTTCAGGAGTGCAAAGGGAACGAATTCAGCCGGAAGATATGTTTGTTTGTGATATAAATGAACAGGATATAAGTGGGCCTCCAGAATCTAAGAAGCTAAAGAAAAGCCAGTGTACTCCTCTTTTTATGAATGCTTATACAATGAGAGGAGCAGGTGCGGCGATTCATACGCACTCTAAAGCTGCTGTCATGGCCACCCTTCTGTTTCCAGGACGAGAGTTTAAAATTACACATCAAGAGATGATAAAAGGAATAAGGAAATGTACCTCAGGAGGGTATTGTAGATACACTGATATGCTAGTGGTACCCATCGTTGAGAACACTCCCGAGGAGAAGGACCTCAAAGAACGCATGGCTCGGGCAATGAATGAGTACCCCGACTCCTGTGCCGCGCTGGTCAGGCGCCACGGAGTCT
>NW_004524676.1:5126187-5129436 GCF_000260255.1 Octodon degus
TTTTCCAGTACTGGGGATTGAACTCGGGACCTTGTGCATGCCAGGCAGGTGCTTATTCAATACTGAGCTATCTCCCTGGCCTCATGCTGAATCTTTAGTAAGAACTTCATAGGAATTTATAATACCAGAACACTAAATTTGGTTTGAGGCTGGGAGCCCCACTATCAAGTGCTTGTTGTACGGTTAGAAAATTCTGGAGCTTGGATTCTTGACGATGTCTGGTAATCAAAATCAAGGACAAGGCACAGTGCTATCAGGCCTCTTTTATGAGTGAAAGGAGCAGTTCTTCATCTCTTGTCTTCTGTTGGCAATTCTAAATTAAAAAGGCAATGGCATTTTCATTAA
This sequence comes from Octodon degus, assembly GCF_000260255.1. NCBI lineage: Eukaryota > Metazoa > Chordata > Mammalia > Rodentia > Octodontidae > Octodon > Octodon degus. The sequence continues at coordinate 5,126,533 of NW_004524676.1, forward strand.
GAAAACAGTTCTCCTGGATGTATCGCTGAGTCCATTAATTTGGTGCTTCGAAACTCATCAGCAGTCACCTGTGCAGCTACCTTTGTACAAAAGCACCTTAGAATTGATTCTGGAGGGTCTTGATCTTAAAGCCTCAGGCACCTGTGCCGTCCGCGGGGGATCTAGTGTGTTGGTGCATTGAATCCTGGACAACTAAGGCTTATGGAGCAGATGAGCCCTTTCTAGCTGCTTTCGCCCCTTGCCGAGGGGCCAGCTCCCTAATGCGGTCTTCATGCTGATCAAGGTTTACAGCGGGGCCTGGGACACTGGGCTGCTGCCCGCCTTCGCTGACCTCCAGGTCCTGGCCTGGCCCCCCCCTTAGCCACAGGTGTCATCTGGCGTCACTGTGTGAGTTGTGCGGCTGCGCAGATATTCTTCTCTGAAGAAGGACTCCCAAGCCTGACTCATTTCAGGAAATGGGCGTGCTTGTTTCCCAGCCCCTGGAGAGGTCTTTTTCACCGGGGACATTTAGCCACACGCGGGCAGGGTTTGTTTACCCAAATGTGGGAGATAGCAGCAATGAGCGGCCTCTTCTGAAGCAGCCGCATTTCCCTGAGGAATCCCGGGGAACCGTGTGCAGGCCTAGGGGTAGCTGATGCCCTTATTAATGTAAATATTTCTGGGGCTTTGGTTTTGTGAGGCTCGCGGATGAGCTGTGTGAACAGGCTTTGCTGCAAGAGAAATATAATTTAGCAACAGATTTAAAAGGTAGACGGCAGTGTTCGTAATTACTGTTTGTTTAGCTCACTGTTGCCTAATAAGTGGATTTAAGTAACCTCAGGGGTAGGGAATGTAATGTTCATATTACAGTCAGCCATGCAAGTCAGATTGTAACTAACTATTGCAGGGGGCACCCACGGAGTCATTTTATAGAAGTAATTCCTTGAATTTTAAATGTAGAACTGAGCTTTTGGGGATAGGCATGCCCTACCATTCGGGCATCAACGTGGTGGCACAGGCAAAATCAGCACGCCCTGCGGTATAGTCCTGCTTAAAAGCCTCCATTGCCTCTGGCATTGAATTCTTTCTAATCTGACACAGGAATGAGGAAGGTGGAATTTAGGAACCTCTTTTCTCTCTTGCCACCACTCATTTGTCTGGGAAGGGGAGAGACTGAAATATTCCAAGGGTCTGGAATAGTGATCAGCAGTGTTGGAATCAGCCTGGCAACTTTCAGGTTCCTGGTGGCCGGGTACCACCCCAGAGATTCTGGTTTAATTGTCTGGAATAGTCTGCACTGGGCTTTGTAAAAGCTCCCTAGAGGAGGCTATTGTGCACCAGCAGTGGAGGGATCATCTCACGGAGTGCCTCTCAGCCGTGGCTGCAGATTGGCATTGTCTGGAGAGCTTTAGAAAGGACGGTGGATGCCCCACCAATTAAAGCTCATTTCCGGAGAAGGCCGGGGCTTTCTGCAAAGCTCCCAGGCGGTTCTGCCGCACAGCAAGAGATAAGGTCAGTTGGCTGATTTAATTTTCCCGTATTACAAATATGGAAAAAATAGGACTTACAGAGGTCAAGTGGCTTAGTCAAGGTCAAAACATCATTGTTGCAGAGACAGGCTTGTCTTTTAGGTCCCGTGCTTCCTGGTCTTTCTGCTGCCTAGCTTTGGTCGCCTTCCTCATGTTGGTCTGTTGTATTTATTGTGCCTCCTGTCCCTCAGGTGATGTTGCAGCCTCCAGGAGGCCTTTTCTGACTCCTCCAGGTCTCCTCCCATCCACTCTCGGTAAGATCCCTTCTTTTCTATTTGAATGACCCGTCAGTTCAGGACAGGCATGTGTTCATTGAACTCACTAGTGTTTTAGGGTTCCAGATACTATTTGTTGAAGCACCCTAACTTGTAATTGATCAGTTAGTCCATATGCATTGCTAAATATGATCTATTTCTCTGTGTCACCTTCTGAAAATAGCTTCTGAAAGCAAAGCCCATGTCCTAGTTGTCTACAGCCTGCTGCACTACGGGTCAGGGTCTGGCCATTAAAGCCTTCATACCTGCCTGTCCCGAGAGAAATTTGGCAGGAAATGTTGATGAGGGGATTTTGATGACAAAAAGTGCAATAAGATTTTAGTGACTTTACAGGTCATCAAGTGCAGTACAGCATCCGGGGACCTTTGAATGACTTAACAACTGCGCTGGAATAGGGGCAGGGCGCAGGCAGCGCCCGCTACCTGAAGATGAAGTTGCTTAAGAGTTACTTTATGAGAATTGTGTGTTTTAAGCACTGGATTGTTTTCTCAGATGTACTGAAAATATAACGTTGGGTTAGTATGGCCCAATTAACTTCCTTGGCTCCTTCAGATTAACACACTGCGCTGGTCTCTTCTCAAACGACTAAGAGTCTGTTTTCCTCGTTGTTCCAGTTTACTTGGCGTCCTGCCTGGTCACTGCCATCTTTTTCACTGGGAACATATTTCCAGGTTTGCGGTATTTACATTTATTCTTGTGGCTGCCGCAGATTTGTTTCAGGAAGCAAGACTGCAGTGAGCGCTGCCGGTCTGCCGGTGTACCGGAGGCTCCATGTGGGCGTGGTAGAAATGAATGATTTGCCTGGGTAGAAAATCAGAACTAAAGAGTTTTGGTGCCAACGCTGGGCTGTTCTACAGGGTGGAACCCAAAGTGTTAGGGTGCTGCTGCCCAGAGGGAACAGTGACCAGCGTGTCTTTAACCACTTAGAAACCTGTTCAGTAAGCTTGAATAGGTCCACACATCCTCCCCGGGAGTACTTACAGCCAGTGTCATGGTGTGGAATAGAAGCCACCACAGTATCAGTAAAAAAAAAACAAAGTATGTTTGCTAAGTATAAAATTCAAAGAGGACAGATCTTTTCTTTCAGTCCTTTAATTAATCTAGTTTCTTACACACTTGGT
>NW_004524676.1:5129536-5190278 GCF_000260255.1 Octodon degus
TTTGGACAATTTCATTTTTGTGTATCTTGGTATGATTTTATTTAAATGTCTTTGCAAAAGGTTCATTTTTCATGGAAATGTGGTATTATAAGTTGAACTAAATTCAGAAATTTTAAATCTTTAAATATTTATTGCCTACTGCTTTCTACTTTGAGAATTCTAATTATAGTTTCTTGGTTTTGACACAGTGAACTATTATGACTGATCTGTAAATTCTTCATTTTGGGGGGGATAGTTTTTATTGTTATATTCATTTATGTTTATAAATAATTTATTTTCAATTTGCAGTCTATAAAAAAAAAATCTCCGTAACATAAATACACCACTCCTAAAAATTCTTGGAGAAGGCAACTGTATCTTTTTTTTTTTTTTTTTGGCAGAACCGGGGATTGAACTCAGGTCCTTGCGCTTGCCAGGCAAGTGCTTGCTCTACTGAGCCATCTCCTGGCCCCAAGGCAGAGCTATCTTAAAAACTTAAAGAGGGAGCAACTTAGTTGGAGGTAAATGTAAAAAATTTTTGTATTAAATAATTGTTATAGCACTGTAAAAATGCAAAGTTTTATAGCTTTGAAATGATAAAATATGAAAGTGTGAAGACCTACCCCCCATTGTTTTTTCTTTTTGGACGAAAAATTTAAGAAACCAGTGGTAGCTGCTGAGGTGTAGTCAGCTCTCACTTAGCCGCAGAGTCTGCAGGTAAAGAGGAGGGAAGAGGGGTGCGATAAATCTGTAAGCCTCCTCCCGCCTGTCTGTCTGTCTGTCTGTCTGTCTGTCTGTCTCTCTCTCTCTCTCTCTCTCTCTCTCTCTCTCTCTCTCTCTCTAACTCTGTGTCTCTGTCTCTGCCATGTCTGTGTGTCTCTCTTTCTCTATCTCTGTGTCTCTGTGTCTGTCTGTCTCTGCTGCGTCTGCCTGTCTCTCTGTCTCTGTCTCTGTGTCTCTGTCTGTGTCTGTCTGTCTGTCTCTGTCTCATGGAATCTTTATAACTGCCTGCAGATTTTCTCTTCACATGTTCACAAGGGGGCAGAGCCCATTGGAGCCCCAGGATTCCGAATACTCTCGTCATTATGGTGCGAGCGTCAGAAGTCCTCAGAGGACACAGACGATTACCTGGGAGCCTGTGCTGTGCTTGTGGAAGAGGACTGGCGTTGGCTTCTCTTGGTTTTCTGGCTAAACATCACAACGTGACAGGCGGTGATGCCACCGGTGAGGCGTGCGGTGCAGGGCAGGCTCGCTGCGGTAGGCAGGTGAGCTCTAGCTGGTGTGGCAGCGAGCGTGGCGATCAGGGGCAGAAGCGGCAGCTGGAGTCACGTAGGACCTAGCCTTCCAGGGCTGGGTGTGTGCCGGAGGAAGTGAAGTCAGTATCTTGAGCTTTCTGTGCCCCATCATAGCATCATGTACGAGAGCCAAACTGTAAACAGCAGCGCCTAGCTGGACAGTGAATGGGTGGAACGCTGTTCAGCTTTCTAACAAAAAGAGGAAGTCCTGCCGCTTGAGACAGCCTGGATGAGTCTAGAGAACATTGCTAAGTAATGTAAGTCAGATAAAGAAAGAGAAATTCTTCTTTTTCCTTTTTTTTCTTTTGTATTTCAGTACAGGGTCTCACTACACAGATAGGACATAGTGATTCTCCTGTTTTCAGCCTCCCACGTGCTGGGATTACAGCGGGTGCTACCACACCCAGTCTCAGTCATGGCTCAGCACCCCGGGGTGGGGCTGGCAGGGCCCACTGGGGATTGATCCCCGGTCACTGTGCCTGCCTAAGCCGGGGCTTTAGTCCACTGAGCTAGCTGGCTGGCCCTGAAGAAAGAAATTCTGCATGGGCCCACTTACACATGGGCTCTAGAACAGTCGAAGTCATGAAAGCAGAGTGTAAGGCTGGTAGCCCGGACTGGGAGCAGGAGGACACGGAGAGAGGATGGTCAGAGGACATGAAATTTAAGTGAAAGATGAACAAATTTTCCTTAAATCTAATGTGTGACCTGAGATGGTAGGAGATTAATTAATTTTGTTGGGGTGACCATTGCGCTGTGTATGTATATCAAATCACATTAAGTACCCTCAATACATCCAGTCACTGTTTGACAATTAGATGTTTGACAAGGGATGAGAAAATGACTAGTTTTGGCCAAAAGTCTTACAGTCTTAGAATTTTGTTGTCTGATTCTCAGAAATTATTGGACCTGGGAGAGGCAGCCAGGCAAAATGATCCATGATTTCTCCTTTTCTGTGAAGTTTCTGGATCTGAGAGTGCGCCTCCTCTGCTTGCCCGCCGTGTGGTCCTGGTCAGGCCCCCGTGCACCGCAGTCTCCTGTAAAACGGAGCGTGCACGGCTGGCTGCTGTGCCCTTTTTCCCCTAGCAGGTGGGAGCTGCACACCCGGGGCCTCTAGAGTGGCTCCGTGTGGCCCTGACACACCTGGCTTGCCTGCTGAGAGCCCTGCCTGCCTCTCTGACAATGCCTGTCTCTTCCTAGGAGAGCCCCAAGGGAGGCTTGCTGTGCTGTGGCGTGGCTGGCACGAGTGCGAGGTTCCAGAGGAGCCAAGGGAGGCTTCCCGGTCACCCGTTGGTCTGCACGCGCTGTGTGTGGGGACCTCCTGCAGAGTGCGTGGCCAGCGTTCATCCTGAGTCACAGAGGCGCTGGGCGTTCTCTTTTGGAGCTCAGCCTTATCTCAGGGCATTGGGTGTGCTTCCAGAAATTCTTTCCTTAGCTCCAGGAGGCTACTCCACCTTGATTCTGGTGGAGTAGATTTTTTTTTTTTTTTTTTTAATCTTTTTAAGACAGGGTCTCCCTGTTCAGTCAGGCCCGCCTTAAGCTCACTTTGTAGCCCAGCCTGGCCTGCAAGGATCCTCCTGCCTCAGTCTCCTGGGTGCTGGGATTAACTGTACCCGGCCTTCTGCTCACCCCTTGCTTGTGGTTTTCTGGTGTTCTTTCTTTGGGCCTGTACACTTCGGAGTGCTAGAGTCAGGATTCTGAGCCCTTCTTCTTGACATTGGGTGATCAGCCCCTTTCTTGCACCTTGACTACCTTGCCTGTGTTGACAGCTTCCTCTGGTCTGTCTGCTCTTCCTGCCTCTGCCCTGCCTGAGGCTGTCTCTTTCACCTCCTTGTTGGTTGTCTAATTCACATCCACATCTTGTCCAAAACTGAATCCCTGATGTATTTTCTGAGCTTACACTTCCACTGCTGCTCCTCATCCACCAGTGATTCTTCCTCATTGGTCAGGCCCCAGACCTGAAATCATCCTTGAATCTTGTTGTCCTGTCAGCTCTCCTACCTCCCTGCCAGGGAGGTCTAGGTACCTTAGAGTGAGGCTGGTGCCTGCACATCCTTCTGCAGCTGCTGCTTAGTCTGTCTACCTCCGTACCTCCTTGCACTCCCAGCCTCACGACAGCCATGGGGCCCTCCTGCTCAATACCCTTCCACTCCTCCCAGTGGCTTCTCTGAAAACAGTATAAATCCGAACTCTTGGCCACTTGCTGCAAGGTCCTCGGCACTGTGCTGAAGCCTCATGGGTCCCCTCTGTCCCGATGTGTCCCCACCCTGCCTGCCTGCGGCCCCCGTCCTCAGCTCTGCCTCCCACACCTCCCAGCACCTTCCTCACCCCGGATGCTGGTGCTGCCCTTGAGGCACGTCCTCCTAGGATGTCACCTGCTCCAACCTGGCACCCTGACTCACCTGTCCAAGATGTCACTGTTGCTCTTTGCACACACATCCACCTTTATCTGAAGTTGGTGTATGTGCATTTATTAGTACATGTGTGTGCATTTATAGGGTGAAAGCTCCATGAAGACATTGTTCTGGTGCTCAGTGAGCGTTTGTTGAATGACTAAATGAATGAGGGAATTAGTGCTGTAGTACTATTCCAGACCAAACTGAAAACAAAAGAAATCAGAACTGCTTTAAAGCCCTCGCTCTCACCCCATTTCTCTGCTCGCCTTTACAGCAGGACTTCTGAACCATTATCTGAGTGTCTGACGGAGCCTCTTCATGCTGTTGTAATGTGGTGTCTTTGCCCGTCACTGTGCCGAAGTTGATTTTGTTAGGGTCAGTCGGGGTCTGTGTTCACTGTTCCTGGTAGACACACCCTGACAGTCCCCTAGCAGCTTCCCACACCCTTTTCTGTTTCCTTCTGGAAATCACCTCCTAACGGCTTTCCTCTCCTCCCGGCAAGCAGTCCTGGAGTCTGTGGTGACATTGCCTTCGTCTTGGGCCTCTGCATGTGGAGGATCCTTCCAGGTGCGCCTTAGGCCACCCTCTGCACCCAGTGGTGCCCCAGATTTAAGCAGGAACCAAGGCTCTGCCCCCTTAAGGTAATCTGCGTCCACTGCCTGTTTGGTACCTGTCTAGGGCACGTCCTGCGAGGCTTGAGCTACCTGCGAGCCCTTCACGGCATCCTGCCTCTCCACCCCAGCCCCGGGCATCATGTGGGCTTTCTCCTGCGGCATTCTCCCTCCCTGCAGGACTTTCTGTTCTGCCTTCCGGATGATTCTGAATCAGTCTTCCGTCTCCACTGAGGTCAGCATGCTGCTTGGATCTCAGTTGGTTGGAGTGATGAGGCGCCTAGGTCCCGTCCCCCTGCCCCCAGTCCCTTAGCTGCCAGCACTCGGTGTCATCGTCTTCCTGTCCCCTCTCGCTTTATTCCTGGCCTCATTGCTGTCTGATTCCACCCTCAAGCACCGAGCAGCCCCTTCCTCAGCCCCGCGTGGCCAGTGCACCCTCATCCTTCCAGATCTGAACTTGCGCCCCACTCCCCGGGCAGCCTCCAAGGTCTTGCTTCGAGTAGTCCAGGTCCTGACACCTGTAACTTCCTTCCTAGCACTCCGCAGCAGTAGTTAGCTTTGAAGTCTTTGCATCTAGCTCTTCTATAGAATAGAAGCTCCCTGGGGCTGGAGAGATGGCTCAGTGGTCTAAAGCACCTACTTGGAACAAACATGGCAAAGCACAGGGACCGCGGTTCAATCCCCCAGCACCACATGCCAGCCAGCCGCGCGCCCTGGTGGGCTGAGCTGGCCACACACACACAATAAATGTTAAAAACAAAACAAAAAAACAAACAAAAAAAAATGCTTGCATTAAAAAAAAAAAAAAAAAAAAGAATAGAAGCTCCCTTAGGAGCGGTGTTTTCTGCCGCACACCTGGCACGGTGCCTGCAGCATACAGATGCCGGAACAGTGGCTCTTCTTGAGAAGCACAGTGCATGCTCACAACGGGGAGGACATGCTTCCGTTTGTTTATTTGTTTGTTTTGTCTTTTTGAGACAGGGTCTTGCTGTGTAGCTCAGGCTGTTCTTGCACACACTTTCTAGCCCAGACTGGCCTCCAACTCCCAGCAGTCTGCCTGTCTCAGCCTCCCAGTGCTGGGATCACAGGCATGCGCCACCATGCCCAGAGTCCGTGTGTGTGTGTGTGTGTGTGTGTGTGTGTGTGTGTGTCCCCAGCTCAGCCCGCCATGGGGGGTGGGGGTGGGGCTGGTGTGGCTTGTGGTGCCAGGAATTGAACCTGGTCCCTAAGCTTGCCTAAGCAGGCGCTTTCTACCGCTGAGCTATCTCTCTGGCCCCTTCCTTTCGTTTTCTTAGACAGTGCTCGGGTTCCACGGGGGCCTTGCTTCCCCTGAATGAGCATTCTAGCGCAGAGCTGCGTCCCTAGCCCACCTTCTTTATTTTTAAAGAGGGAAAAAAATGGAGGATTTTTATTTTCAATTTTATATAATTTATGTTTACATAATTCGAAAAATAACACCACAGCAACATTTGCCCTTCCATCCTGTGTTCCCCAAGGGCAGATTTTCAGCTTTAACTGATTCTTACAGTAATTATTTATAAACATGATCACTAATTAATACACTCTCATTGTGATTGGCCTGGTTCTTTCTTAGGCATTATCTATTAATGCTAAAGTGAGTATTTGGCTGGCGGTCTTCTGCCCTGCCCTTGCCCTTCTGGCAGATCTTAGCCGCATACCTGCCCTATAGCAACTGCAAGCGCTTGCAGCTCGGGGAGGATCCCTCTGCAGCACTGAGCTGCCCGAATCTATTGCAGCAGTGGGGCGCTGTCCCCAGCGGAGCCGTGCCACGTGCCTGGGGCTCGCTTTCTCTCGAAACCCGAATGCAGGCGCCAGCTTCATTTCTTCACTTTTAACGCAGTGATGGGAAACTCAGTCTCAGATTCTTCCTTCGGTAGGCCCATCATTTAGTGGGAAGGGCTCCTGCGGGTCTGGATCCTCTCCACACTTACCTAAATTGTCCTGGCACCCAGGCCCAGAGGGACTCCTTTCGCCCTTCGCCCTTTCACGCCATCTCAGGGGCTCTTTTTGCCTTGCTTTAGCCCTAAATTTGTTGTTTTTTGTTGGGCTATTGATTCATTTTGATGGAGCCTATTTCCCAGTGCATCATGGGAAGAGGGCGCGAAGGAGAGAGGGAATGTTCTGAGACTTGAAGGTCCCAAAGTGCCTGCACTCTCCCTGGCTTTTCAACAGTGCCGTCACTGTGGATGTAACTTTAGGGTGGAAGCCATCTCAGCACTTTGAGGCTCTACTTTCAGGAGTCGTTCTTGAGAACTTCCCTGAAGAGTTTCTTAAATTGGATCTGACTTACAACTCTTTGTATGAAAAGCTTTCTCTGTGGAATTGTATTGGTTTTTCTCCTGGGACCCATTGTTGTAACCATTACTTATGTCGAAAACTTAGTAGACCCTTCTCTATGGCAAGACCGTCCTTCTGGGTTGTTTTGTTTAAGGTGAAAAGATGTCCTTAAGTTCTTCTCAGTTCTGGGAGAAACAAAGTCTTTAATTCTGGAAGGAAAAAAGCTCTTCCATGCTGGGAAATTTCTTGCTTTGACAGGTACTTCTATTCTGTTTTGTTTGTCATGAAAATCTCTGTTACCTGGATATTGACTCTCCCAGATTGACAAATATCCAAGATATTTTAAGATTCCTGTTTCCTCTCTCTGTTTTTGGCTTAGCATTTAAAAATATTTTCTGAATTGTAGCTTTCAAATCTTTTGTTGAATTTTAAATTTATGTCATTTTAATTTCCAAGAATTCTTTATTCTCTGAATATTTCTCTCTTTTCACGTCTGTCTGTGATAACATGCCCTTATTTCATAGATGTGCTTTTTGTTGGATTGCTGAAGCTGCTAGTTTTTATTTTAAATTTCTTCCACCTGTGATTTTTTTTTTTTTCCTCTTGTCCAAGTTGCTTTGCTGTTAGATGCTTTCCTGAGTGACTGGGGAAGTCATGCCTGCCCCACAGGCTGCACTCTAGGGTGACCCACCTGGACTGTTGGTTTTAGAAAGTGGTGTTAGTGTCTTTGTCTTTTTTTTTTCCCTTCTCCCTTCTTTTTCCTCCCTGTGGTGACAGAAAGGGTTAAAATTCTCAACACAAACTTCTTTGACCATGCAGTTACAGCACTACATTAATGAGGACTGAATCCCTGGCTTCACCCAGCCCTAACCTATCCCGCCCCATCCCTCTCTTCTCTTTTCTCCTCTTCCCTCCCCTCCTTTCTCTCCTTTCTCTCCCTTTCTGTCCTTCTGTTCCCTCTTTTCTTTTCAACTTGGAGCCCACTAGAGTCCCAAGAGTAAAGAGTAGTCACAAGCTAAGTGGAAGTCTAGGAGTCTTGCTGGGCAGTCACTTTAAGTAATGCAGGATGGAATCCCGTCCTCAGCGGGGCCCGGGACCTCCATCCAGAGATGTTCCGCTGACTTTGCTGATGGTACGCTGTGCCCGGCTTCCCTGGGTGGGAGGTGTCCGTGTCTCTCCAAGCTGGGGCGTGACCAGTGTGCCGAGACAGAATCTGGGCCAGTTCTCCTGCGCTTCTGGAGGAGCTGTGCGCACCTGCTGTCCTAAAAGGTTCAGAGCTTGTAGGGAATGGCCTCTCCTCCGGGGCGGGGTGGGGCTTCCTCGGGTTGCTGAGCCAGCTCCCCTTGCTGTAAGCTGTCCGGCTTCCAACACGACGCTACCGGCACATGTGTGTTCTGCGTTGTGCTTGCAATGTGCAGTCTCAGGGGCCCGAGCTTCAATTGCTATTTGGGAGGCATTTGATCACAGACATGAGACAGACTTCTGCGCACACTGCGAATCTCCCTTTGGCTCACTTCAGTTCTTTGTCGCGTGGGCTGGGTGGGGATGGCGGGCTGTCCTGGGCCTGGAGTGGGTGTCTTTGGTGCCTGGCTTTGCTGTGAACTCCTTCCGCTTGCAGTTTTCTCCTGGTGATATTTGCCATCAGTAAGACCAAGGAATTGAAATCAGTTATTTCTAGGTTTTTACCCAGAGCTTTATTTGGTTTTCCCCTAGCTTTATTTGCAAGCAGTTAAGATTATCATGTGCAACTGAATAGCAGAATAGAGGGTGGTGCAGGGGGTGGTGGGGCACGCCTGTGATCCTAGTACTCAGGAAGCTGAGGCAGGAGGATTGTTGTGAGTTCAAGACCAGCCTGGGCTACAAAGTGAGCTCGAGGCCGGCCTGAACTGTATAGTGAGACTCTGTCTCAAAAAGAAAAAAGGGGAAAAAAAAAAAAAAAAAGGAGAGGGTTGCAGGGACTGTGTAGAAGAAATGTGGACGTTGAGTGTCTTCTTGCATTTTTTAGTCTGAATAATGTGAACATCTTGAGCATCTTGACTAAAACTGCAACCCCCATTCCAAGAGTGAGAAACTATCAATAGTTAGAAATTCTGACATTTTCTCCCTCTGTGCCGTTAGTGGGCGACAGTGCAGCCAGCAGCGCCAGGCACCCTGGATATACGTGCCCAGCAGTCAACTAAAATGTTGGTTTTGCACAGAGGAATAGAAGAGATAAGACGGAGGGCTGCTTTTCCCTCGTTGCCCCAGGCAGGGAGACTGTCCGGGAGGTGCCCGCCCACCAGGAAGCGTGTCCTTCTGCCCAGAGCCCTGTGTGGGAGCTGGTAGCTCCCTCTGCAGTCTTGCCTTCTCCTCCATGCTGTTCCCAGCACCCCAAGGAAGGGTAGTGGGCTGTGCCTGCCACTGCGGTTTTCAGTGGTGCATCTGGTCGTTAACCCCTGTGCTCCTGTGGTCAGTGCAGTGACTGTGGAGACATTGACCTTGTGGCTGGGAGTCTGGAAGGGCTCCCCAAGACTTCAGAGCCACCCCGCCCAGTTACTAGGACGCCCTGTGGGTGAGGAGTAGGACTTGTGTGCTGGGTGGGTTCCCAGTTGCTCTGCTGTGCGCGATGCTCCCACTGACCCTTGGAACCCCTCACCGTAGGGACCTGAAGCAGAAGAGAAATTCTTGAGCATTTGCAGAGCTCAGGGGAAAAAGGGGAAAGGCGGAGCCCAGTGCAGCTGACAGCTGCCTTCTTCTGCAGAGCCTGGAGCTGCGTAACCTCCTGCTGCCTTCCTCTGTCCCCCCTTAGAGCTGGATCTCTTGATCAGAGAGGGGCTGGCAGTTTCCCTCCCTGCCTCCAAAGCACATATGTATACAGTGTATCTAGTATGAAATATGTGTGTTCCTAGTATAATTTGCGTGATAGAGCTGTATCACACAATGCTTAGCTGTGCGTAATAAACAGCGATGTCCTCTTCGCTCGCCCTGTTGCTCACTGCCAAAGCCTGCCTCCTTGGGTGTGCCATTGGTGACCCCTGCGCTTTGTTCCTAGTTCTTTTTTTATCAGTATTTATGTGTGAAGGAGTATGTGATGGGAGTCTGTGCACTTCAGCCTGCGACACGAGGCGCAGCAGAGAACAGCATAAGTAAGACTTCCTCCAGCCTCCAGCCCCTCGGCTCAACGCCCCACTCAGTAAATACTCGGTGTGGGCTCTGCAAGACCTGGGCTGGCGTTGAGGATCTGCGCAGCCCGAGCAGGCGCAGCCCTCAGCCTCCGCCTGGGAGCTTTTCTTCTTCCCCGAATCACACTTATGTTCTCAGTGGACCTGCAGGGGCGGTGCTCACGTGCTCACAGAGTACAGTGTGACCTTCCAACGCGCGAGTGCGGCGTGTGAGGAGCAGTTCCGGGTGATGTCATGGCCATCGACTCAGCCGTTCAATACTCCTTTGTATGGGGAACATTGACAAGTCTTCCCCATAGCTATTTTAAAATTCACAAGGATAGTCAACCCTAGCTGTACAATGCTGCCTACAGAACATCAGCGGTTACTCCTCCTAGCTGCATGTAGCTGTACAATGCTGCCTACAGAACGTCAGTGGTTACTCCTCCTAGCTGCATTTCTGTACCCATTAGCTGTCCTCTTTCCTGGGTTTTGGAAGCCACCACTCTACTCTCAGCCTCTATGATACCAGCCTTTCAGCTTCCCCATAGGAATGAGAAGATGTGGTGTTTGTCTTTGTGTACTTAGCTTATTTTACTTAATATGGTACTTTCCTCCAGGCCATCCATATTGTGCAAAGGACAAGATTTGTTTTTATGGCTGACTAATATTCCACATGCCTGGGTTGGTCCCAAGTCTTGGCCATGATCAAGTAATGTTGCTGTAAGCCTGAGTGTGAGGGTGGTGTTGGCTCGTGTTGATCATATTCTTCAAAAATTCCGGTTCTTAGTTTTCCCCATTATAGAGATGACATGTGCTTATTGTTTTACACTTGTAACTGGCTTCTGGGTGAGAAGCTATTAAAGAGTTTAATTTTTTTTTTTTATGAGAGAGAGAGAGAGAGAGAGAGAGAGAGAGAGACAGACAGACAGACAGAGACAGAGAGAGTGGTGTGTGTGTGTGTGTGTGTGTGTGTGGCCAGCTCAGCCCACCAGGAGGCGGTCTGGCTGGCATGTGGTGCTGGGGGATTGAACCGTGGTCCCTGTGCTTCGCTGAACTTGTTCAAGTAGGTGCTTTAGACCACTGAGCCATCTCTCCAGCCCCTATTAAAGAGTTTAAAGCAGAAAAGTACTGGGTCAGAACTTTGGGGCCAGGGAGATGGCTCAGTGGGATAAGTGCTTCCCTGGCAAGTGTTCCACCAAAAAAAAAAAAAAAGAACTTTGTTCTCAAAAGTCCCCTAAGCTGCTGAAGAGAAGTGGTGGGAGGTGGGTGCAAGTTGCAGCAGGGGGGCCGGGGAGATAGCTCAGTAGAATAAGCACTTGCAAGGGCCTGAGTTCAATCCCCGGTTCTGGAAAACAAAACAAAGTTGCGGCATGGGCCATCAGGAGTCCAGGACAGGAGTCCACGTCAGCATGCATGGCGCATAGCAGGCCAAGGAGCTGAGGAAGACAGCCCGGAAATCTCAGCACTACAGGACAGCCGAAGCTTGGCTGTGACAGATGACAGTGCTGAGCAGATGTAGTGGAGCTGTGTTCTGAAATAAATAGTCGAGAAACAATAGATTAGGGTGGGAGGCTACGTGGAGGCGTGAGCTTAAGTCCTGCGTTAGCTGTGAGCCTGTGGTGGGTGTGACTTCCGAGTGGGGAGTCACATGGGCAGTAGACAGATGAGCCTCGAGGTCAGTGGAGACATTTGCAGGAGAGCCCCGTGTTTGCGAGCATGCGGCGTGGATGTGTTCAGCGATGTCACCATATGGGAGAGAGAGAAGTGGCGCATGCTGGGAGCCCTGAATCCCCAGGTCTAGGAAGGAGGTGCCAGCCGCAGGGCCCAGAGAGAGACAGGAGCCATTCTGAAAGAGCGCCCCCCAGGGAGGAGCTTAAAGGATGCCGTGATCAGCTATGTCAGGACCATTGAGAAGTCAAGTCAGGCAAGAATGTGAAGTAGGCCTTAGTTTAGCAGTGTGCAGGTCACTACAGGCTTGTGCCAGAGCTGGCGGTTGGGGTAGAGGGGTGACTGTCTGAGAGGTGCCAGCACACCGGGGCACCCATCACAGAATACAGACAGACAGCTGTGGTCGTGGCGCAGTGGCCAGTGGGATAGGCCCGTTAAAGTTGTTCTAACGTTTGCTGATGGCCTCTTTATTGTTTTATTCTGATTGCAAGGCAGTGTACACTCATTGCATGAGATGTTTAAGCATAAAAAGTATGAGAATAACCACCATAACCGCATCTCCACCTGTGCGGCTGCGCTTGGCTTCTGTCCTGGGAGACCTTTCTGTGCATGCGCGTAGCGTGTGACACGTGACCTTACAGAGGTCGAGTTCACTGCTGTGGAGCTTGCTGGGTCCTGGTTTGCTTCGTACATTTCAGACATGCCACTACACAGGTGGCTTTCTAGTTCTGTATTCTGTTACGCTTTGCTGTTGCCTGATGTTGGCCTTTTGCTCAGATGTTTTCTGCCCTCTCTGAATTGCTCTCCACGCTGAACATGGGGACATCTGTGTGGCTGTTTGTGTCTTTTCACGTGTATAGGAAATTCTCTGCAGTAAGTTCCTCAAGTAGAGTCATGGGGCCAAAGGGTGTTGATAAGACTGCATTGCCCAAGGAAAGGACTTTATTTTTCTCTTAAAGATGGAAGAAATTCGAGTAGGAAAGATATTGATGAGTGTTGGAATCAAGAGGAGGTTGAAGTCCCAGAAAAAGTGCTGACTAAGCTATAAAGTAAAGCCCGAAGGCAGCTTCCGGCCCGGGTCAGAGGTGACGGGCCACCCCTCCCACAAGGAGGAGGGTGCCCCTGGGCTGCTGGCGACCCGGCACACAGCAGATGTGGCAGAATTGTTGGTCGCTTGAATGAATAGAGAGATACAATTTGTTTGGTCTAACAATGGAACTTACTGACATTTCCACGTGGCAGCGTCTACTTTTCTACTTTCTGTACTACATGGGAGAAAGATTTCTCACTGAACCGGGGAGAGGGGAGTGGAGATTTGAAAGACCTTTGGTGAACCCAGAGAGCCGGGTCAGAGTGTGCGCCTCATCCTAGTGTCTCTCACCTTCCTTTCAGTCAGCCTGGATGGTCTGTTGACTCTAATGACGTGAAAAAAATCACGATGTTCCTTGCATTTCTGTTTGTCCCTGCTCGTCCCAGCCTGGGCTTTCTTACACGGTCAACTTGTACATGTCTCCTTTTCCTGTAGGCGCTCATCAAGCCTTGGTTGAGGCCCTCCCTACCCCCCAGCCCAGCCCAGCCCAGGCTGGCTTGGGAATGAGTCTCTCTCGGCTGCCCTGTCTGAGCTGTCAGGTGTTCTTGCAGGTGTCACTTGTCTGTTTATTGACCTGAAGCCTTGGCGTGTAAAGGCCTTTTATATCTCTGCAGACCTCCGATAGTTCTTAGCTCACACTACACACTGAGTAAGTGAACATTGGATGCTTACATAGACTCGGTTCATACAAAGAATGGACAAGACAAAAGCAGGCGTTAGGGCCGGGGGTACAGCTCAGCAGCACAAGCACATGCCTGGCAAGTACAAGGTCCTGAGTTCAATTCTTGGCCCCCCAAAATGCAGACATTAAATTCACACAGAAGCAGAAATGAAAGCCGTTTGGTCATGGAAAAAGCAGCTGAATTATGACTCACTCTCTAGGGAGGGACAGTCTGGGTTGTGTCATACGAATTTTTTCAGTTATTAAAATATGTCAAGTGCATATTTAAGAAATCTTAAATAGTGTGGGTCTCGAAGGCAACCTAGCTGGACTCAGCTCACCTGCGTTTCAGTTGCAGAGGCCTGCAGGGCATTATTTTCTCAGTAGATACGCTGGACTTCTCAGCAGCGTCTGACCAGCTGGCCAGCTGGCGAGAAATTCTGCTGTCATTGTGTCAGTTGAACCTCTAAAAGAAATGGCTTTTAAGACCATTAAAGAAATAGCTCCCCAAACTAGGAACTGAGCTCCGCTCCTTCCCCAAGCCTCGGGAGCTAGTAGGCAGTGGTTACCGGCTGGTACGGCAACAGGAACGCCAGGGTCGGGCACTGGCACGTAAATAAACCTGTGAAAGTAGGGGCGCCCGGCGTGGGTTACATTTCGGTGAGCAGGCAGCGTGGGTTCTCCTCCTCTAAAGCCTTACGCTGGGGCTGAGGAATGCCATCCGCAGGCTTAGAAGCGTAAAGCACCAGGTAATGATTCATTTCTTTTCTTCTCTTTAATTTTTTTAAGCAAGTTTGCAGGCTCAGTTCTGGTGATCTGAACAACTAATTTAACGACAACAATATGTAACATAACAGCCACTCTTGCACTCCTCCTATCTTGTTTAGTGAAACTTGGTATCATTTCTAGTTTTTTTCTTTTTTTCGCTAATTTTTTTTTCTTTTAAAAAAGTGTTGCGGTGTGGCAGTGAGGAAGGCGACAGTTTCAGGGTCGCAGCTGCCCTTCCTCCGTGGCTGTGCAGATGCCCTCAGAGCGGAGCACAGTCGGTGAGCTCAGGTCGGTGTGGCCGTGCCAGCCCCTGTGGCACCTGCCGGAGAGCTGGGTGCCCATGACTTGACATCTCCTGCTTTAACCAGTGCTTTCCCCCAGATTGGTGTGTGTATTTGGGAGCCACAGTGATTGTGTTCCCTGTGGGGAGTCGATGCAGATGGGCACCCAGGCCTGGTCGTCTGGCTGTCCTCCTCCCCATATGCCTGTCCCCGAGATGTCCCTGGGCCGAGGGTCCTGCATGGGCTGACGGGAGCTGAGGAGGCACTGAATACGCCTTGTATCTTCTCTGAAGTGAGACCCTGAACTGATGGGGTGCACCCTTGCGGGGAATTTCGGTTTTCTTAGTCTGTTACTTAACTGATGGTACTAAAAGTGCATCTGTAAATTCTAAATTGAAGTGGTGGGCTTGGCTTAGCGATGCGGAGAGTGCGCTGCGGAGTCGCCCCGTGGGAGCGCCGGGCCTGCGTGCGTGCGCCCTGAGTGCCCAGCGCCGGGAAGCGCCGAGGCTGGGCCGAGAATGCACGAGAGGAGAACCGTGGGACAGCTGTGAAACCTTTTAACAGACTGCAGTCAGCGTTGGTATTTCTCACCACACTCCTTTTACACAAATGAAAAGAACTTTGTTGGGACAGAATGCTTTTCCCCCTCTTGTTTGCAAGCTGATCCTGGTTGACTGCTGACAGTGGGGAGGGCTGTGCTACGAGCCCCCCAGCTCATTTTATCTTTGCATCTTTGTGTTTCCAGGCCTGAGGGAAGGGCTGTTCCCATTTCTCAGGTGCAGATCTGGAGGCCTATGAAGGCTGAGGTTGCTGTGGTGCTCACAGAGAGGCAGAGGCTGGGCTGGCTTCGAGCTGGGGTGCACCTGGAGGGCTTAGCCAGCCATGTGGCAGGACGTCCTGTGGCCTGCCTGGACCGGGCGCTGCTGCAGGCGCTCAGAGCTCTGCGCACCAGAGGACGTCTCGGCCTCATAGAATGTGCACACAGCGTGTGATTCTTAAGTTCCTGGGGAACCACAGCAGGACAAGGTGGCAGTGAAGGTGGCTTTATGGTGGGAGAACCTCAGCGAGTATTTCAGGGACACCTGCCTGAAGCAGAGACACTAAACAGGAACCCAGATGACAGGCGGACACGCCTCCTAGGCCCTCTGAGCACTGGGTTCCGATTCCTCCTCCTACCCCTTAGCTCTGTGATCGTAGGCAAAGCCCTGGCTTCTCTGTGCCTCTGCCCCACTGGGGCAGCTCTGACCACCTCGAGGGCTGCTGTGGGGATGGGGACAGCCTATATGGGAGCAGAACCTGCGCCTGAACCCGGTGATGTGATGTAGGAAGCCCTGCTTAAGTGTTAGCTGCGGTTCTCGGCCCGCAGAGTGGGGAGAATCAGCTGGTTTTGCAGTAGATTTTGCAAGTCCATCCGGCATGTGTGAATTGCTTATGCAGGGTGAGGAAGAGGAGAGAGCGGCAGCAGTTTGGGGCTGATCAGTTTGGGCTTGAGGGCACTTACTGAAATGGGGGAGATTTGGTGCGTAGAAAGCATTTTCAGGGACTCAGATGCTTCTTTTTTTTTTTTTTTTTTTAAATGTATTTAATACAGAGTCTGCAGAGTCTTCACTACACAGATCCGACCTGTAGTGATCCTCCTGTTTTCAGCTTTCCAAGTGCTGGGATTACAGGCACGCGCCACCCACGCCCAGTCTCTGTAGCTCTTTCAGCGCACAGGAGGGGGGCACCCCACGCCGGTGATCGAACCCCGGTTGCGGTGCGTGCCTAAGCGGGCACTTTACTCTGCTGAGCTATCTGGCTGGCCTGGGTTGATTCTGGATGTGTTCTTGTTTTGTGTTTGCTCATTGTAGGAAATGTGGGAAATAGCTAAGTATTAGGAACATAAAGCCTTCATATTCTAATGGGTTTGCTTGGAGTTATTTTTTCCTTACAAAATAATAGGTCAAACAATACATGCAGGGTTGGTTTTTGGTTTCAAAAATTATATAAGCCATAGTCTATTGGCAAATGGCTCAAGACAGAGTGAAGAGAGAAAATCCCCAGCCCCGTGAACGCTGTGCATGCAGCTGTGAGGACAGCCAGGGCCTGCTCAGCGGCTTGCGTCACAGACAGCCCTGCTGCACCGAGCAGCCCAGCCTGCAACAGCTAGCAGGTATTTTTAGGCTGCAGCTTTTGTTTTTATTATGGTAAAATATATATACACGTATACATATACATATTGTTATAATTTACCATTTTAACTGTTATAATTAAATACATTTATATTTTTATGTATTCCATCTCCAAAGCCTTTTTTAAAAAAATTTTTTCCAGAACCTTTTTCATCTTGCACATTGAATCTGCCCCTGTGAAACAGTAACTCCCTGATCCCACCTGTCCGGGAAACTTTGACTTTGTGTCACTATAAAGTTGTCCACTCGGGGTTCTTCAGATACGTGGAGTCATTTGTCCTGCTATGACCGACTGCTGTGACTGAGCGCAGTGCCCCCAGGTTAATTGTGTTGTACGGTGCCAGAATTTCCTTCCTTTGTAACTGAAAAATATCCCCTTGGTTGAATAATATATCCCATTGTACGTGTAGGCCACAGTTTGTTTAGCCATGCATCAATGGATTTTGGGTTGTCCTACCTTTGCCTAATGTAAGTATGTATGTATGTATATATGTGTGTATGTATGTATGTATTTTTGGTGCCAGGAATTGAACTAGGCCCTCGTGCTTGCCAGGCAGGCGCTGTGCTGCTGAGCTACATCTCCAGCCCCTTTGGCTATTTTAAACAGTGCTGCTATAAACAAGTGTTTGCAAATGTTTGAGTTCTTGTTTTCAATTCTTTGGGGGAGCTTTATAGTTTGCATCTAAATGCCCCCCCAAAGCCTCATGCGGCTTTTGACTTTTTCAGAGGTGACTGAATCACAGGTGTGGGGAGCTAGGATGAAGGATGTGTGGTTGCTGGATCAGCCCACTGCCTGGCATGGCACCCCCAAATCCCAGCAGTCTAGATACAGTATGAAAGGGACAGGGCGTGCCTTGTCTCCTCTGCTTGTTGCTTTGCTACTCTCTGCCTGCTGTGACTGCTGTCCTCTGCCACGTGCCGCCATGTCTCGGTGCCAGCCAATTATGGACCAAAACCGCTACACACTGTGAGCTAGAAAACCCCTCCTGGGGGCGGGGCACGGCTCTGGGGCATGAGCACCTGCCTAGCAAGTGCACTGTCCCGAGTTCAATCCCTAGCGCAGCAGGGAAAGCCCTTTCCCCTTTAACTAGGTATTAGGTAGTCTCCATGAGAGGGAAGTAACTAAGGCAGAGATACACAGATTTATAATGTGCTCTCTCACACAGAAATGTTTTTAATTTTTTTCATGAGTATTCCTCTATACATTATTTTAAATAATTACATTATATATTATCAGGGAGCTGTGTCCTAATGGATTTTAGCATTCAAACATTATTTCCTAGAATAGAACCAGAACATCAAAGAGTTTGATCAATATTAAAGGTTTTGCTGTATTTACAAGATTTCCACCCAGAAAGCTCATATGGTGCGACCATTACCAGCGTGTGAGCGTGTTCTTTGTGCCTTTGCTAGTACTAGGTATTAATAATTATTGTCTACACATGTGACCTTTGAAAATGGTTTATCAGTTCCGATTTTGCAGTTGCCCAAGCACAGGACCCACTTCTGGGTTAGTGTGCAGCTGATTGCTGAGAGAAGCATGATGTGGTTGAAACCGAGTCAGGAGATGGCGAGTGGACGTGGAAGCTCAGGAAGTCCTCCTCGGCTTTATTGGAGGTCACTGGCTTGCATTTTGCCCTGTATGCGTAGGGCAAGCTGCTGTGATCATACTGATATTGCAGGTTGGATACATTGCTGGTTGTTACAAATTCATAATTCCTTACAGTTCAGATATCCTAAAATGCTAGATGTTTCTCTTTTTTTGTGGGTACTACATTTGGGATAGCAAACCTGATAGATTTGAGCTCATTTGATGAAGAAGTGTGACCTTGTCCAATATACCACTGTGTTTTTTATTTAGTCCTCTGAGTAGATAGTCAGATCTTAACCTTAGAACATGAATGTGTTTGCATAAGGAATGTTGTTGCAGCCCCCGCTGTGGGCACGTAGGAATAGACAATATGTGCATAGAAGAGTTATTTTGTTTTCACATTCTGAAAAATTCTGAACTCTCAGAGGTCAAGGTTTGGGCATGAAAAGTTCTGGATAAAGGAATGTGTGCCTGTTTTTTTTTTTTTTTTTTTTTTTTAATTCTTTGTTGTTTTCCTTCCATTTTTGTGCTCTTGGTCCTCCGAGGCTTTAAAAATTTATTTTGAAAGTGTAACTCTGGTAGACTCAGCATGGAGCTATGACCCAAATGTGCTTTGACGTTATAGATGGTGGGAACTTAGTGGTGGTGGCTTCCTTCAGACGCAGACGCAGACGCAGACAGCGGACCTGATAGTCAGTGACTAGACCCAAGCTTTGCCTGAGCCGTAGCCAACTTGGAGCTTGTAGTAGTGTTCACCCAGGAGCCCTGAGCGCCTGGGAGCTCCGGACCACGTGGGCTGTGATTGCTTCCCAAGGTGCTTTCGGAACAGATTTCTATAATTAATAACATTTTTTTTTTCTGTACAGAATATCAACTGTTTAAGCCAGGTTTTCAAAAACAGTATCAAATTGGGAAAACTGAATAACATTACTCCTCAGTTATATGATAGATTGTTTTCAGTATAAAGACCAGCTTATTAAGTGGTGAGAGTTGCCAAAGGGCAAATGCTTATTCTCAGATTTGTATGGAATTATAAGAGGCCTAAAGGAGCCAAGACAGTTTTAAAAAAGATCAAACTTGGAGGACTCATACATTCAGATTTCAAAACTTACTGCAAAGCTACAGTAATTGAAACAGTATGGTGATGGAGCAGTGCACCCAAAAATAAACCTGCACATCTGTGGCCAATTGCATTTTGAAAAGGGTTCCAGGCACCCTGAATAAGGAAAGAAGCATCTCTTCAAAAGTCGTGCTGTGACAACTGGATTTCCACACATAAAATTCCTGTTTTGTTCTGTTTTTTCAAGTAAAGAGTGGAGGAGAAACTGGCTCTACAGAGTGAGCTTGGGCCAAGTGAGAGGGGGGAAAGCAGGACAAAGGACCCCCTGGAGGGTGCAGAGTCTGCTGTCGTGAGGAGAGCCAGGGCGGTGGGCTCTGCTGGGCGTCTGTGTCGTTCACGCTGTCCATACCTGAGGAAGCCCGTGAGAACATCCTGAGAGGCCGTGCTGGAGTCCGCTGCCCTGGGCTGGCGTCAGGTCCAGGCCATCCTAAGAATTCTTGTGCTTAACAAAAAGACAAGTGACCAAGCTGAGCAAGTGGGCAAGGGACTTAAATGACGCTTCTCTAAAGAAGGCATGAAGATGGCCAGTAAGTAGTATATACAGAGATGTTTGTCATCACTCATCATTAGGAAAGTGCAAATCAAAGCCACAGACTGCTTCACACCTAGCTATTATTTAAAAAGAAAGGAGAAAACCCATGAAGAAAACAGCAAGTGTTGATGAAGATATGCAGAAAGGGGAACCTCCGTGCGTTGCTGAGGGGAATGTAATACTGTGCTGCCATTATGGAAAACAGTTTGGTGGCCTCTCAGAAAGCTACACAGAATTGCCGTGCGATCCTACTGTTTCTCTGCTAGGGTTATACCTGAAGGAGTGTGCAGAGACTCGAACACAACTCGTTGGCTGATACTCAGTAAACAAGTGCACGGATACACAAAATGCAGCAAGTCTTAAGGAAACCTGTGAGAACTTCCTGTGTGTAGTGGAGCATTATTCAGTCAAGAAAGGGGCCGGCCTAGCCTTTCAAGGTCAGTGAAGACTCGAGACATAGGAGAACCTGTACTGTAATATCGTGTAACTCAGTAGTGTCCCAAATTTTCTGATCAAGGAGATTATGGGGCCAAAGAGGAAAGTGATCGATGATGTAGAGTGTGCCTAAGGAGAGTCACATGGAGAGAAAACATTCTCTCAGGCTTTCACAGAGAGCAAATTGGTCAAGCAATGGCCGTGACTCATCCACATGGCTGACACTGACAAAAGGATGTACAAAGCGTGGTACAGGGCTACAGGAAAAATCCTGAGAGTACTTGGCTGACCTTATCAGATACAAAAGTTACATTTCTTGTTATATAGGTCTTGTTTTATCTTGGTCTTAACCATCCAGCAGAAAAGTATAAAAACGAGGTATATAAAGTAAAGCCATATTAATACAATGAGCTGTAAAAGGCTCGAGTCAATAACTTCTGAGGATAACCCACTAATATTATAGACTGCTAGACAGTGTTGGATTGTTTAGCTGAATTCAAACACCTACAGTATTTAGATGCCAATAGAATATTCCCCTCTGACAGGACTAAACAAAAAAAAAAGGGGGATACAAAGGAAAGATCATTTTGTATTCATATATACAAAGTAGTTGGGATAGATATACAGCTACTTTCACTTAATTCAATGAGAAGAAAGAGGTGTACTAACAGTGTTTGGACAGCATATCCTGTCTGCTTCTTGTACTATGGATAACCACTAAGAAGACAATAATGTACAATGTATTGAATATCAAAACTGTCCTGTTAATCAGCTTTGAAACTGTCTCATTCATATTTGTTTCTCAATAAAATTAAAATAATAAAAAAGGGGGGCTGGGGAGATGGCTCAATAGAATAAGTATTTGCCTGGCAAGCACAAGGGCCTGAGTTCAATCCCCAATTCCACCAAAAAAAAAAAAAAAAAAGGAAGGAATGAAATCTTAAAAACACTATGCTATGAAGTATGCTGACAACAAAGCGATAGTATTGCATGAATCCACTTCCATGAGTTTTGTTTTGTTTTAATGTGTTTAGTACAGAGTCTCACTGTGCAGCTCAGACTCATAGTGATCCTCCTGTTTTTAGCTTCCCCAGTGCTGGAATTACAGGCATGTGCCACCACACCCAGACTTGGTCACCGGCTCAGTGTGCCTGGAGGCAGGGCCCACGTAGCCTGTGGTGCCCGGGACTGAACTGGTCCCTGTGTTTGCCTAAGCAGTCACTTAGTCTGCTGAGCTATCTCACCGGCCCGTCCATGAGATATTTGGAAAGAGGCAATGAATACAGAGTCCAGAAAATATTAGAGATTGCAGTGAGGGACAGGAGAAAAGAGATTACTGCTGAGATCAGAAAGCCTTTGAAGCCATTCAAGGTGATTTGGGAATAGCGGTGGTTGTTGTGCGGCGGTGTGATTATAATTCATGCCCCGAGTGATGTACTTAAAAATGGGTGAAGTTGCAATGTATATATAGCGTATTTATTTATTTATTTATTTATTGAGACAGGGTCTCCCTGTACAACTCAGGCTGGCCTTGAGCTCACTTGGTAGTCCAAGCTGGTCTTGAACTCACAATGATGATCCTCCTGCCTCAGCTTCCCGAGTGCTGGGGTTACAGGCGTGTGCCACCACACCTGGCTATATCTATATCTATCTATATACATATCTGCAATAAAAATTTTAAAAGATTATGAAATAATGAAGTCGGTGTGACTCTCATACTTCACAGAATCCATTGCTTGTTAAAGCACAAGCGCAAACTAATCTGAGCGCGCGGGTGTGGGAGTGAGTAGTGTCTCCAGCTCTCCAAACGTGCACGTCTGTAACTTGTGTGTGTATTTCAGAACCGCCTTACTGGGGAGAAGGGCGTGTGGGAATAAAGGCAGTTTACACAAGTAGCCAAAAGAGCCCTAAATATTTATGGAAATGTGCAGGGTGGAGAAAATGGCACTGACACGTTTCTCAGGGATATCGCTGTCCGTAGACCCAAGAAGTTCCTGGGGTTGTCACAGGCAGCAGGCCCAGGAGGCCCGGCTGTCCCAGGGGCCTCGCCACAAGTTGTCACAGCTTTGTTCCGCTGCGGAATGTTTTGTGCTGCTGGCAGGGGAGTCCGGGGCGCGGCTGGCGCGGTGGCGGGGTGCTGAGCAGCCAGGCCCTGCTGGGAATGTGGTGCAGATGTGTGAAGCCGATTTCCTGAGGGCGCGCGGTGGTGTAAATCTGCTTTATGCGTGAGAAGATCTCACTGCGGCCTGCTTGCTGGACTAGAAAAACTTTCTTATGTAAGTGATTTCATTCTGCGGCATTGAAGGCAGTAAGTGACTTACCTAATTCAGAATGAATTAATAACTTAAAGAATTGTTAATAAATCCCGCCCACCATTTACTCACGCGCAGTTCATTCATGAAGCATCTGGAGTGTGCAGTATAGCTTTGGGTTCTCGGGGTACACTGGGGTGCACAGTTGAGTTAGACAACAGCCTGCCTGCTGGGAGCTCCTGGAATGGCGTAAAAAGCAAGTAATGGCCGCACAGAGATTCCACCTCTGTGGTGGTGGGCAGCTTTAAGACAGGGTCTCCCAGATGAGACCATGCATGCAGTGTGAGCCACGCGTGTGTTTTGGGTTGTTTTGTTTTGTTTTGTTTTTTAATGTATTTAGTACAGGGTCTCACTACACAGATCGGACTCCGTAGTGCTCCTCCTGTTTCCAGCCTCCCAAGTGCTGGGATTACAGGCGCGCGCCACCACGCTCAGTTTCACTCACCATCTCAGTGCGCCCCGGGGGCGGGGCCAGCACAGCACACCAGGGATCAAACCCTGGTCCCTGCATCTGCCTGAGCAGGCACTTTAATCCACTGAGCCATCTGGCCGGGTCCTACACATGTCATTTATACTAATCACTCATTGGTTTGGTTTGTGGGGAAGGGATGGTTCTTTTTTTCTACAGTCTAACTGGAAAACCAATAGAAAATGGCTGTATTGTAAGAGCTAAAGAGAGAGCCCTCAGCCCCCTCTAACGCTGATGTAACGCAGTAGGATGCGGGAGCTTGACTCCGAGGCCAGGAAGGGGGACGTGGGCATGATAGTTTGAAGACTGGATTACAATGGGGTCTGAGGGAACATGCCTCTCAGGCACCTAAAATGAGTTTAAAATAAAAAGGATGATGTGTTTGACCAACCCAATGTTGTGAAGGAGGGAAGGAGAAGTCAGAGTGGCCCCAGCCGGGAGCTGATGAACTGCCTAGAAGAGAGGCGCCCTTGGGGAAGGGCAGCGTCACACAGTGCGGGGAGATGATCTGTGGATTGTTAAATTTGCTGAAATTGCAGTTGGCCAGCAACAGCCAGTGAAATTTTCCTGGACCTGACAAAGTGTAGTTCTTCATACATGGCCTTTTCTCCTTCTTTGCGTCCTTCTTTCAGAAAAATAGCAGCAGGAGGGATGGTAATTCCAGACTTAATGTTTGTTAGGACCCAGGAGGGGAAAGCCCTGGTCTCCTTGGGCAGAAGGCAAGGAATCTTCACGGAAGCTGTTCCCTTGGCTTTGCAGTTTCCATCCTAGAAATAATAAGGGGAGAATGTCACGCTTTTTTTTTTTTCCCATTTAAATATTACGGTCATTGAATTTACTTGGTAACAAGCTTGTAAGAGATTGATTTGTCTAGATCCAGAAAAGTGAGGAAGACATTTTCTGATGCACATTTCTTTTCATTGAAAAGTAGTCTACAGTGCTTAAGACTTTGTGGTAATGTGCAAATATTTACTTAATGCTGCCTTTTGCAATGCTTGCATTTATTTTAATATTTATTTCTTTTCGTCTAATTGCCTGTTTTGGAAACATAGTTGCACTATGTAGCTCAGGCTGGCCGTGAACTCGTTGTGCAGCCCAGGCTGGCCGTGAACTCAGCTATCCTCCTGCCTCAGCCTCTCACGTGCTTATTTTTATGTTTGAAAAGGAGATTGAGTGGCAGGGATAATCAGAGTAAAAGTTATAAGGAAAAATTAGTCTCCAATAAGGATAGGGTGCTAGAGCTTACTAAGAGAGCAGCCAGTGTTTATGCCATACTTGGCAGTTTTCAACTCATTTTTACATATGTGCCAGGTTTTTTCTCCAGGATGACCTTCTTATGTTGTTACTATAATCTTCATTTTATTGATAAGGACACTGAGACTTTGGGTTCAGAGGTAGTTGTGCCTGAGCCACATCACATAGACCGTGTAGAGGTCTGATTCAGGGCCGGGACGTGCGTGGTTAAGCACGGTGGCCTTCCCCGCTGATAGATGTGCTCTTGTGTTGTGTATTCCATGAACGTTCTTTTCCTGTTAGAATCTTATCATGGTATTTTAAGGCCTGTAGTCTGCAGGTTCCCAGCTTCATGGGATTAGAGTTAGGATTTCTCCCAATTAGTAGCCACCAGAACACCAGATCTTATTAAACTAAAACCAGAGGAAAGGACATTGGAACCTGGAGATCAGATATGACCTTCCCGGGATGATTTGGGGAGTGCAGGGAGGTCGCTTAGTCACAAGTGATTGGGGCATGAGGCGAGGCGGGCAGAATGATATCTGGAAGTGAATGTGTCTCCCCTCCTTTCCCCTCCCCTCCCCTCGCCTCTCCTCTCTTTTCTTCCCCCCCCCCCACCTTGTGTGTCTGTCTGTCTCTGTCTCTCTGTCTCTCGCTTATACTCCCACTCTCACTCTGTCTCTCCCCCTCTCCCCCAACTCAGCTCCATCCCTGGCACACAGATGTCTGTAGCCCCTCACTATTACTTTGTAGAAAGTTTACCTTAGCTCTTCTCATTATAACTTTTCTATCACTAAGTTCTGTATTGTTTCTTTAAAGTGTTTTTCAGATGTGTTAGTCTCTTATATGTTCATCTGAGACTGTATATTGAAGTAGTTATTTGCCAATACTTCTTCCAATTAATGCTGTTTTAATTCTCTATCAGCACATAGTTCCTTGTGATAATGAGGGCCGGAAAACCCCGGGCCTTCACGGTGGGCAGGGTCTCTCTGAGTCACTAGGTTCCTGAGGCTGGGCTTGAATTTGCGATCCTCCTGCCTCAGTTTCCCAGAATGTTTGGATTGGGCATGTGCTGTTCTCAATTTACACTTAGCATCCAGCTGGCCTTTGGATTATTGTTAGCAACATTTTTTCCTCATCGTGTCTTGGTGCAGGACTAGATCATGGCTGGCACCCTTGTCCGTGTCTGGCACACTCTGCAGCAGGCCCTGGTATGATTTCACGGCTGCCTACGTACCCTGTATTCACTGAGCTGCTTGCTGGGCAGCCAGCGATGGTGAATAAGTCGTCCGGACGCAGCCCCTGCCTTGCTGGCGTGGTGAGGCAGATAAGGGGCGATGCCCGGCCCCGATTACCTCCAGTCCAAGGGCTACTTATCAGGCTCAATTTTATCTCTGAATTTCATAAGAGGTTGTTTTGTGTTTTTCTGGTGGTCAGTAGATTCTCTAAGTTATAAAAGTATAGATAATGGCTCTGATTAGCGAGTTGATATTAAATCTCAATGTTGTCATGTCGGTTATCTGTTTTGCAGTTGGAGTAATAAGTTTTATTACTGCAGTTCCAATTGGCAAGCAAGGGTCATATGAATGGCACCTTTCCAGTGTCCTGTTAATAATCCAGTGATGTGATCCAGGCCCTAGTCACTTCTTTTGGCCCTTCATTTGGGCCAAATAAGGAATGAAAGCTAGCTCCTCCAAGGCTGAGCTGCTTCAGTCTTACTGCACTAGGTCATGAAAGTTTATTGTACATTGAAAAGGTTTTAAACAATGCTGTCTCTTCTTACATTTAAAATTAATCATTAGTATGATTGATTGATTGATTGATTGATTGATTGATTTTTGAGACAGGGTCTCACTCTGCAGTTCAGGCTGGCCTTGAGCTCCCTTTGCAGCCCAGACTTTTCTCAAACTCGCAACGATCCTCCAGCCCCAGTCTTCTGGGTGCTGGCATTACAGGCGTACGTAGGCTACGATGCCTGGCTCTAGGTGATTAATTTGTTTCCACTAAATTTTGGAAAAGTAGCCATTTAGTGGGTTTTGACCTTCATCTGCAAATATTTGATTTTTAACCTGAAGTAACTCCATAATGTGTCTGGCCTGCTGCTATAAATGACACTGAAATTAGCATTAAGTATGTCTTGAATTCCTTTGCTCAGGAAGAGAGAACCTTGTCTGGCTTTTTTTTTTTTTGGACTCCCTGAGTCCTTAAAACGCAGTGTCATGGGACCGGGGAGATGGCTCAGTAGAATAAGCACTTCTCTGGCAAGCACAAGGGCCTGAGTTCAATCCCCAGTTCCACCAAAAAAAAAAAAAAAAAAAAAAAAATCCAAAATATGAAAGAGTTAATGAATATTTGTTGGCTTTGACCTTCAGTAGCCCTGTCATTGTCCATCCAAACAAAATTCCACTGGCCAGCATGTTTCCCATCATACTAGAATAGCTAGTTTAAATTTTCTTTTGGGGGGTTCGGGGGGCACTGGGGATTAAATTCAGGACCTTGCACTTGCCAGGCAGGTGCCTAAGCCGCTGAGCCACCTCCCTGGCCCTAGTTTCACTTTCTAGTCAGCCTTCTGGTGAATAAGAAGCACAGAGGTACTATGCTTCTCAGATACCTTTTTTGTGTTCCAGGTGCTGGAATTCAGCTCATTTATGCTGGTACTGGTCAAGGTAGTACATCTGTTATATGAGGCATGGCGACAGTGTTGCAACACGTCTCAAAGTATTATATCAGAGAGACATTATGTAGAAATAAAATCAACATTTTTGCCTTCTCCCCTAATTCTGTTTTAATAGAAAAGTCTCACAGTGCCACCATGATTCCATTAAGGACTTTTTTCAGCTATGTCAGATTACCGGGAATGAGAATGTCAGATGTTCACTGCTGCCCTCTGTAGTGAAATGTAACGATAATACAGCATCATGAATCATTTGCTTCTCAGTACGGTATAAGGTCATGGGAGTAGCAGCTGTGGCTTTCTTTCCACCTAGATACTGTTTCCGTAAAGCCATTTCTGTTTTTATTCATGCAAATTCGGTTTCTCCTTTGTGTGTGTGTGTGTGTGTGTGTGTGTGTGTGTGTGTTATGTATTTTAGGGAAGAGTCTACAGGGCGTTCAGGGTCTCACTGCTAGATCAGACTCTAGTGATCCTCCTGTTTACAGCCTCCCAAGAGCTGGGATTACAGGCCCGCACCCCCACACCCAGTCTCAGTTACTATCTCAGTGTGCCCTGGGGGTGAGGCTGGCATGGCAGGCCCAGGGATCGAACCCCTGGTCCCTGTGCCTGCTTGCAGTGCTTTAATCCGCCAAGCTCTTTGGCCGGTTCTTCTCCTTTGTGTTAACATTAACCAGGGAATACAGTATTTTCCATTACCAAAAGAATAACTAAAACTGTAACTAATTCTATTTTTTTCCTCACAAATCTTTTTAATTTGATATGATACTCTTAATTTGATATGATGTTTGTGTAATACAAACACAGATACTTTTAATTTGCTAGGATGTTTGTGTAATACATCTTTTTTCTCATGTCTTTAGGCAAAATGCATACTTTTTAAAAGCCTGCCTCCCCCAATGCGCTATAGCAGCTCTTCCCTATCCGTTGACCTCGGTTACATAATAGATAAATGGGATGGCTCATCATCAAGGAATTCAGATTAGATACCGAAGTGAAGCTGCTCCATCAGATTAAAACCCATGTAAAAATAAATGCAACATTATATTTATTGACCTGCTTATTCTGCCATAAACCAGTGTATCACAAACACCACTGATGGAATTTCTCCAGTACCTCTCTGTGCGGGAGAAAGTTTAACCACTCTTCCAGATGTAGGAAATTCCTGCAGCACCAGCTTAGAACATTCTGCTCCTAGCCAAGCGTGTACACAAGCATGTTTTGAGCAAGTTTTAAGGGTGGCCTGCAGGAATACATGACTCTGAACAGCTGCTGTCCTGTAGTCGGAGGAAGGTTTCTGTGTTAAGAGAACCTAAGCCTAGTGGGCTGTGGAAGTGCCTCGCCCTCTTGGGGTGTCCATAGGCCAGCACCTTAATTTTGCCTTTGGCTTTCACGCTTCAAACCTGGGTTCGTCTGAAGTGCCCTGCTTCGGTCCTGGGCTCCAAGTAGAGAACTCTCTATTTAGTCCCTTGTTTCTGTTTCTTCCAGCCTTTGTTTCCGGGTCAAAGGCAGTGTGAGGAGGAGGAGGATTAAGTGGAGGGTTACGGCCCCTCCCCTCCAGCCCAGCATGAACCCAAGGCCTAGTGCTGGGAGGTTTCTTAGTGGGATTCCAAGCCCATGTGTTTGCTGATTGAGTTGTTCCAGTGTTGGCCGATTTGTTTTGTAAGCAGTCACTTGGAGATCTCTTCTGCGTGTCCTGCCAGTTGTTCTTTTGGGCCATGGAAAGGGTTTTTCTGGATTGGTAGGAAACCAACCTTCTCTTTCACAAAAGTCTTTTTTAAAAAATGTATTTAGGACAGGGTCTCCAGGGTCTCACTACGTAGATCAGACTTGTAGTGATCCTCCTGTTTTCAGCCTCCCACATGCTGGGATTATAGGTGCGCACCACCACACCCAGTCGGCGTGCCCCAGGGGTGGGCCATCACGGCACACCAGGGATGAACCCCAGTCCCGCATGCAGCCTAGTCCGCTGAGCTGTCTGACTGGCCCACAAAAGAAGTCTTTCATGGGTTTAAAAAAACATAGTATGTATAGAGGGGAAAAAATCACTCTAAAGCTAAGACAACATCACTTAATAAAATTATAAGTGGTTTCATATAATTTAACACTTCATACTATCTCATTTTTAAAAAAAAGTCCTTTACAACTGCACCATCCAGCCTAGGGCCAGCCAAGGACCACGTCTTTTTAGTACACTGTGTGTCCCTTAGACTCTTTGCCCCTTTAACCTTGTTACTTTTCTGTATCATCAACCTGAAGAAACTTAGATATTGATAAATGAAAGCATCTAAATGTGTTTAAACATTAAATGCTATTTAAAGTATTTACTATCTAAGAGTATTTTTCTGGATAGCCAAAACAGTATTGTCCTATGTCAGTTACAATTGCATAGTGCCCTTCCACTTCTTTTTGCTTGGCTGGGGATTGCGCCCAGGACCTCCCATATTCTAGGCAAGTGCCCCGCTGCGGAGCTGTTCCCCAGCCTGAAAACTCTGAAAGAAATCTTTGTAGTTGTGTGTCCACGCCAGACCCATGTGCTGTATATGATTGTGTATTTGGTTTTCTCGGTGACATTTAGTCTGGCATGGCCCCTTCATTCATGTCAGTGTCCTGTGGACAGGACAGGACTGGTGTCTGGCCAAGCGGCCTGCCTTCAGATCCGTCTCCTGTGTCCCTATAACTGGAGCCAGGGTAGTAGCCACTCCTCGTCACATGTGGCCGCTGGGCCTTTGGAAGGGAGCTAGTCCGCACTGAGATGTGCGTGGGTGTGCAGTATGTGCTGGGCTTCTAAGACTTACTCCAAGGGGGGAAAATGTAGAATAGCTCACTTATCACTTTAAAACTATGGATTATAATATTCATAATAATTGGCATCATGGATGAAGTAGATTTCACTATTAAAATTTTTGGGGGCCGGGGAGATGGCTCAGTAGAATAAGTGCTTCCCTGGCAAGTGCAAGGGCCTGAGTTCAATTCCCAGTCTCCCCACCCCCCAAAAAAAAATTGTATCTGTTTCCTTTGAGGATTTTAAAGTGGGCTGGAAAGCTTTGTGTGCCTTCGATTACTCGATTACTCGTCTGACAAGTGCTGCTTTCTAATGTCTTAAAGCAGAAAATGATCACCCCCAAGTCGCTCCACGTCAGTTCCCCAAATTGTAGCAGGAAGAAGAACATTAGTGGGCTAACACGCTCCATAGTGAGGCTTTCATTTAGTGACAGCGTGGGAGCTGAGCGATTTTCCGCACTAGACCCTGCCTAGGGAATTTTAGTACCTGGCGTCCTGTCCAGCGGATGAAATAGCTGACCCACGGCCTCTGTGACCACCGCCAGTGCTCAGGTGTGGAGCTGGAGGTGGGCCGCGCTCGTCCTGTGTGGCCAGGGGAAGCGTGCGCTTGCTTGCCTGCCCTGTTGATTTATTTATCTGTCTACTTATTTTTAGTGTTGGAGAACTTGGACCAGACAATTCTCCCGAATTGTGGATCGCTGGAAGATCAGCAAGATTTCCAAGTCCCGGAATTTGTGAGTACAGCTACTTTTCCTTAAGTCTGTACGGCGAGCTGGAGGTTTTTCGCCACATAGGGGGTGAGATTGTTTCAAGAGCCGTTCTGCAGGGCTTCCAAGTCTGCTGTAAGAGCTGGTGGCACTGACCGTCTTCAGAGCTGCGGAGGAGTCTAGAGAACAGGTCCCGGAACGGCCGCGTCGCGGCATCAGGCACTTGCTCTGGCGTGAAAGACTGCGACCTTGCGAATCTCCCACCTCATCCACAGAGCTGGTACTCGACTCACTGATACAGTTGCTGTGTCTGCTCTTAGTGACTGCAGACTCGCTGTCTCTGCTGAGCGCGTCACCCGGCGTCACACACCGACTGTTGCTAGTCATTTACAGTGGACGCAGGCCAACTCGGATCTCCTTCTGGAACTTTAACCCTAAGCCATTTAGGGCTAGGGATGTTCTAGTTGTTCCTACCAAGAAGGGGAGCTAATGCTTCTCATCAATTAGACTTGTTAAAAATTAGCCATGGTTCCTACCCTCAGGAATTAAAAATCTTATTAGATGCTACTGTGATTTCATTACTGTCTCATTTAAGGAAAACTAGGTGCATAGGACGCCCTGCAAAATGTCTGTGCTGAATATACTGTATATTAGGCTCACGTGGAGAGAGAGGACGTACCATAGGGTTGCACCTGATGTGCAGGAACAGTGTGCCCAAGGTCCACCCAGATTTGCTGATTTTTGTCCCCACTACAAAGGCTTCCTTGCCAATTATGTTAGCGATGCAAACATCTTTTTCGGGTTATTTTTGAAGTCCAGTATATAGTTGTCACTCCGGTCCTTGGCAGAGTGTAACTGCATTACGGATGAAGACAAACGCGCTCGCCCTGCGCTTGTCTCCTCTCTGCACCCCGAGTGTGGCCGGCAGCCAGGGAAGCGGACAGTGCCCAGGCCTAGGGGGACCGCACGGAGGACCGCTCTCGCGAGGCCGTCGCATCTCACAGCGTGGCTCCTGTGGCTCGCTTGCAGACCACCTGCTGGGAAAATCACTTGGCTGTAGTAGAAGGACGTAGTGTTTGGTGACTTCCTTACTGTACCCAGTGAGACTTTCAGTGAAGGAAAATTACAAAGACGCAGCAGTACCCTGCGTCTTAAAGTAGCGGAGAGATTTGTGATTTTTCTTACCCTTGGAGCTGGTTATAAAGCAGAGCAGACAGAGGCTTCATATTCATGTGTGGTGCTGGTACCGACTCATGGGGCCGCCCCTTTATTTCTGCAGCCGTATTTTATTGATGCCCTGTCGGCAGCATAACCTAAAAAGAGCCGTGCTGAGCAGGGTGCTGGTGTGCATGTTAAGCATATGTGCAGCTCACGCCGGTTCACATGGCGTTCAAGGCTGGCACACCTCAGCCGTGTCTTCGCTACAGCCGGTGAAGTGCAGACGCACTGGTAATCGTAACTGTTTCCACCTTTAGCGTTTTTTTTTAGGCAGGGTCTTGCTGTGTAGTTCAAGCTAGACTTGAACTATGTAGCACAGGTTGGTCTTGAATTTGTAGCGACCCTTCTCTTTCCGCCGCCTGAGTGCTGAGATTACAGGCGTGTGCCACATCTGGCTTAGCACGAATTTTCTCCCCGGCCCCTGATTTCTTTTTTTTTTTAGTGTATTGCATTAATGTGAAATATTTATTATAATCAATGAGTCAATATTGATAGATTATTAACTGAAGTCCTTTGGTTACATATGACGCAGCCTTGGTTTTGTACATTTTATGTGCTTTGACAAATGCATAGTGACATGCATCCACCATTATAGTCCAGACAGTAGCTTCGCTGGCCTAAGAGTCTCTGTGCCTAATAGGCTGCCCCTGATTTCTTGATTAACCTCTCTGCAAAAGTTTGTTATCTGGCTATTCTAAGCTAGCGTGGCCAGTGGTAGAACTCAGGTTCCCAGAATACATTCACCTTTCTGAGCAGCTTATTTTAACAAGGAGTTTAAAGATGCCCAAGTTAGGAGATTCTTAGGCTAAATTCTCACTTTTTATTTTTATTGTCTTTTGGGTACCGGGATCTGCTGTGCAGTTCAGGCTGGCCTTGAACTTGCAGCAGTCCTTGCGCCTCAGCCTCCTGAGTGCTGGGTGACTACAGTGTGTGCCACAGTGCTCGGCCTCATGGTTTCATTTCTCGCTGCTGTGCCAGAACTACCGAGAGCCATTCCGCCATCCCCACCGATGGGGCCGAAGGCTGTTGAGCCTGTGTGGCTGATAACAGATTCCTACATCCTGGCTGTGATCTTCATCTTGTTGTGTGTTCATGCCGTGCTCAGGGAGGAATCTGACTTGTGCTGCACAGATTTTCACACCACTGGTGCTCATTACACACCACTTCTCTGTGTAACTCGAACAGCCTCTTGTACTTTCTCCCTCGCATCGCCTTAGCCGTGGACTCCGCTGTTGCAGTAAACATTCATTGCCCATCGCTGTCTCCATGGCAGACGAACAGGAGGTATAGAAGGGGTCCCTAGAGGCAGGGCGCTCCAGGGAATCCAGCCTTATATTTAAAACAATCCTTTGTGTGGGC
Organism: Octodon degus; assembly: GCF_000260255.1. Taxonomy (NCBI): domain Eukaryota; kingdom Metazoa; phylum Chordata; class Mammalia; order Rodentia; family Octodontidae; genus Octodon; species Octodon degus. Next base: position 5,162,326 of record NW_004524676.1, read on the forward strand.
AGAAGATTAGCGCTTCATTGCGAATGATGGATCCGCTCCTGCAGTGTGCTGGGTGATGCCAGGGCAAAGTCGGGTGAGTTGATCCAGACCAGATTTTGAAACCAGAAATTCAGGTGCCGCTTGAACCTGGGAGCTGAGGGTTCCCAAAGGCCAAGCAAACTTGAGAACAGAAGGCAATGAAGAAGAAAAGAAATTAAGAAATGAGTATTCTGTTTTTCTCCGTCAGGCATTTTAGAAGCTCCAACTGTAGTTTGCTGAGTTGGATTACAGAGAGCAGGGCAGAGACTGTGTTTGCTTCAGCCTTGTCCTCAAGTCAGACTGTAGAAGGACCAGGAGGCTGGCTGGCGTTTCTGTGCCGCAGTATATTTACATGGTTTGCGCAACAGGGAGCATACGATGCTTTTCATTATTAGTTTGTTTCCTTCAGAATTTGTTTTTCTTTCACTTGAAAAAGACCTGAGAAAGCTGTACCAGCGGAGTAGCTTTGGTCTCTGAGATCATAAGCTGTTTTCCTCCACAGCTCGGTGTCTCTACTGTGATTCCTCGGTGTCTCTACTGCTGTAGGAGCTCCGTAAGTCCTGGCTAGGCAGGCACCGGTGTCCCGCTCAGCGCCGTGCGGCTCGGAGACCGCAGCCCGCCTGGGAGGGGCAGATTTCCACCTGGCCTTCCTCTCGGTGGCTGCAGTTTCTTGACTGTCTGCGTTTGCATGTCTGTGTGGCTTCTCTCCACCCCCCGCCCTCCTTTGCAGTCCCAGCAAATGTTAACGTGTAATCAGAGACGCGGTTGTGCTTCTGCTCTTCCACGTGAGGAGGCGGAGGCGGGAGCGTGTTGAAACCAGAAAGGAGGGCTGGAGCTGCCCAAGGTCGGGTGAACGTGTGGGAGGGAGGCCTGGGGAAAGGCAGCAGCAGCCTTTCAGGGTTTTTTGTTTGTTTCATTTTTTTATTTAATATAAGCATAGCGGAAGATAGATTTAGAACCTGTTTTATTAATTTTTTATCCTAAGTTTCCCATGCTGTCTTCTTTTTCTGTCCCTGTTACCTTCGCTAACTTTTATCTGTTTCCCTCAGTCGATGAGGTATAGTTCACCACACTGATTTTCAGAACTGACCAAGGGTGGTATGGTCAGGAAGCTGGCGGCACACAGATGCTCTGGGAGCGTGGGAGCGAGGACCATCGTTGGGGTGCACGATGGTCCCTGGAATGAGTTGGGTAAAACGAGGCTGGGAAGTGGGTCCCAGGTCACTGTGGAGATGCAGACCTGGAAGTAAATGCTGCAGATGTGGGCTGTGTGGCTGGAGCTCCTGGTAGGGAGTCACCCCGGCGGTGACAGAGAAAGGAAGGCTCTGCAGCATGGTTGTTGGCAGGCGCAGGCTGTCAGCCTCTGCCCCAGCTCCTCGGGGCTCTTGGCCCTGGCTCCCTGGTTAGGAGCAGAGGAGAGATCTGAGATACGAATAAAAGCTGCACGGTCAACGCTGGCCCCAGAAACCCCAGGCTCACTCCCAAGTCTGGGTGAGCCGAGAAAGCCAGGGCCCTCTGACCTCGCTGGCCCTGACCAGGACCGCAGAAGGGAGTGAATCTGAGCACTGATGGAGTCCAGTGTGTGGTGGGGAAACGAGGAGGGTCGTGGTCCAGCAGCCCTGGATGTGTGTGGGGAGAGTGGGAGACGCTGTGTGGACAGAAACCAGGCCATGGTCAAGGGGAGGCCCAGGAAGTGTTTTCTGATCAGAATTTCACTATTCATAGCTCATTTCCAGCCTTTCCAGAACTTGAGGTTTACAGAGGATTTTCCTGACCTTTTAGAAACACGAATGGTCTTATTACCGGATCTTATGCAGTTGATCTTTAAAAAATGGTTTAGGTACAATCAGATTCAAAGGAATTAATGAAGAGTTTGGGTTGGCAAAAGAAAATTGGGATAAACTGGGGAAGAGGAAGAGAATTCACAGAATTTAGACTCAATAGAGAAATAGACTTAGAAAGAAGGATTAAAGCAGAACAAATATGAGTGTCCTTAATTAAGCATTATGCTTACACAGAGAGAGATATTGAAGGAGAATTATCCCCATCTGGGATTTCAGGGAACTGGCTCCTTTTCTGAAGGAAAATATTGCTTCATCCAGAATATTATTAATTTAATTTTGAATTTAAGTATCTTTGACCAGGTAAAAATACATCTGGTCCTAAGGGACATCCCCCAAAAAGTATTAATTTGCTAAGCTAGTATTTATTTGATGTCTACTATTTTAGGCTTTAGCATACAAGGGGGGGGGGAAGAACTTATATTGGTGGAACCAGAAACATTAAAACAAAGTAAGTGAAATATGTAACATGGGATATGATAAATCCTTTAGAGAAAACCAAAGGCAGAGATTGTGTGAGGATCCTGACAGTTTTAAATAGTGTGTTTGAGGCACAACATCTCATCCAGAAGGCACCCAGCAGAGGAGACCTGTAAGTATGCCTGGAGCAAACTGCTGGGAAATGTGGAGGAGGAGCTCCAGGGTTGAGAGGCCCAGAGAAGGAGCTGGGCTTGGAGATTTATCATGTAGAGGAAAGGCCGAGAGGCCTGAGGCTGGACCAGAATGTGGGGTTAGGGAGAAGGCTAGCTTCGGGATTCTACAGGCCACCGTGTAAAGACTGGTTTCACCTCAGTTGGGAAGTCCTTTGTCTCTGGGGGAGAGGAGTTGGGCTCTGAGCAGAGGTGACCTGGTTTTATGTTAATGAGGTCCCTTTGGTTTTTTTGTTTTGGTTTTTGGCGGAACCAGGGATTAAACTCAGGCCCTTGTGCTTGCCAGGGAAGCACTTATTCTACTGAGCCATCTCCCCAGCCCCAAGGTCCCTTTGGTTGTATTGAGACTTAAGGCTGGAGAAGCAGAGTGAAGGCAGGATGACCTACAGAGCTTTCCTGAGAATCCCTGGAAGGGCTGGTGGGTGTGGACCCTGAGCATTGGCTCTGGCTCCGAGGGGCTATACTCAGGTGTGGGGTATATTTTGATGGTAGATCTGTTGATAGATCAGGTGAGAGGTGTGAGGAAGGATGGTGAAGGGTGGCTGCAAGGTTTTGACAAGGAAGATTGTCACAGGAGCAGTTTGGAGAGTAAGGTATAGAAGAAAATAAAGCTTCTGTTTTGGATTGCAAAGTTTGAGACATCCAAGGGGAGATGTCAGTGTGCACGAGATAGGTGCGTCTGGAGTTAAAGACGCGTCCAGCTAGAGACCTCAGAGTTGTCAGAGTACAGATAGGGTTTAAGGTGTTCACACCTGGCCATAATTTGTGTATCCCACTGCTGGGTGGCTCTGAACCCCCAGTGGCATGTGCATGACTGTCCCATCAGGTGGCATGGCACAGTCTGGTGATGCAAGCTGCCTAATAGAACAGCCTCGTGTGTACTACCGGTGGTATCTGCCGGCATACCTGTGCTGAAGCCCTCAGCAGCAAGGGAATCGGTGGGATGGAGATTTGAACTGAGCCCTGGGGGATGGGGAGGACGAGAAAGAATCAGGAGAGGAGGCTGAGTAAAGAGAGGAGATCAGAGAGGGCCTTGGATGCCAAGTGAGAAAGTATAACTAGGAGGGGACGGCCAAATGCTGAGGACAGGCATGGAAACTGGACCATTGGATTTGACCCAGGAAAAAGACCTTGACAAGAGAAATAAATGACTCTCAGGTAGCGTGGCAGATCCAAAACCTTATCAGGAAGGATTCAAAGCAGAATGGGTGAAGAGCGATTGGCTCCATGGAATTTAAGAATTCTTTTCTCTTTTTTCCTCCATAAGAATGCAGGCAGAGGGTCGAAGGAAGATTAGGGTGAAGAGAATATATTTAGTTTTAAGATGGCATCAATTCATATTTTAAAGGTGGAGGAACAGTAGTTGAACAGGGTCAGAACATTTGATGATGCAGGAGTAAGGCAGATTTTTTAAAAAATATATTTAGTACAGGGTCTCACTACACGTATTGGACTCGAAGTGATCCTGTTTTCAGCCTCCCAAGCACTGGGATTTCAGACACATACCACCACGCCCAGTCTCCATTGCCATCTCAGAATGCCTTGGGGGCGGGGGTGGGGCCGGCACAGGGGTGGGGGATCAAATCCCCAGGCTCTGCGTCTGCCAAAACAGGTGCTTTAATCCACTGAGCTATCTGGCTGGCCTGGAGGAAGAATTTGGGATAATGTTGTTCAGAGGGCAAGAAGGGGTTGGTCTTGGCCCACAGGTAGAGGGGTGGGCTGTTGCTGTGGAGACCATCACGCTGAGGAGGAGCAGGGAAGCCAGAGTGAGTGGCGGGGCACAAGTGGAATGCGCCCGGTGGATTTGACGATAGGAGCTTTTGAAATATTTTTGGACTGTTTCACCTTTACCAGAGACATGGGAAGTAAAGCATTAGCTGTGACTGAGTAAGGTGAAGAAATATAAAGAAAGAGGAGTTGAGGCAGGGCTTGGTGGAGTGGGAGTGGGAATGCCGTGAGTGCTGGCAGCAGCTGGTGGTGGTGTGGGTGTCCCATGCCCGCGAGCTCGAAGGAGCAGGGGCGGAGCAGCAAAAGGTGTGAGCTAGCCAGGGGGCTTCCTCCAGGTCACTCAGGCAAAGCAAGACGAGGGTAAGAGAGTTACGGGGTGTGGAGGACCGTGGGCGCGAGGAGGGGAGGCCACGGCAGCAGCCAGGCAGGTCCCGGCGGAGCCTGACACCTCTGGTGGTTATAACTGAGGAAGGATGCATGAGCTTTCGGTCACAGATACCTGAGATAGAGTATAAAGAGAAAAGATTTTAGGACTGGGGAGATAGCTCAGCGGTGTAATACCTTTCTGGCAAGCTCAAAGCGCGAGGTCCTGAGTTGGATTCCTGGCAGAAAGGAAAGGAAAGGAAAGGGAAAGGGAGAGGAAAGATTGGAACTCAAGAGTTTTGGGGGTTCTGGACAGCCATCGGTCGTCGCTGCCTTGGGCGTGGCAGGGCGGCAGGAGGGCCTGGTGCTGGGGCACAAAGCCGCACCCTTCACGCCAGGAAGCGGGAAGCGGAACAGATGAAGGGAGGGCTAGCAGGCGTGCCGGGCCCTTCAGGGGCCTGGAGACCCCCTTCTACGCTCTGCCTCTTGCCAGTGATGTCACGTTGTGGAACAAGCCTTTAACCCTGGATTTCTTGGGGAGCAGGCAAGATGTAAACCTGAGGAATCACAGTGACTCCAAAGCTAGGTTTGGGCTGTAACCTTGGAACGCGTGGCCCAAAACTGCGTGAGTGAACGTGGAGATGCCCAAGAATTATGCCAGGAGCAGTGTATTAGAGCAGCGACCGTGAGCCGTGACCAGCCCTGTGGAACTGCAGGAGTCCCCTCCAGATTCTCGTCTCGGTCCAAGAAGTCAGTATTTGTAATTCCAAACATGTGTTATTGGAATCCCATCAAGTTAATTCCATTCTACCACTCCTGGTGCAACCCATGGTGAAAGTAAAGACACTAAAACATTTATAATTATCGGGGAGCCAAAGAGCCCTAAGTCTAGCTACGAAGATGGCTTTCCGGAACAAAGAGGCTGACCCGGGGCTGCACCCGGATTTTATTCAGTGGAGGAGGAGTGGCTTGAGGAGGAATGACTGAGAACTGTGGGAAGTAGGTGAGTACTGTGAGCTGAGCTAGGTAGGAGGCCTGCATTTACCTCTGCCATATGCAGAGAAAGTAATTTGCATTATGCTGTTGAGATAGTATCTAGTGTTTTGGGATCTGGTGCTCAGCCAAGATGGAGACAATCGCTCTTCTTTCCAGAACAGCTGCTCAGGTGGGCCTGCACAGGGACGAGGACCCCGACTCAGAATCGGTGGGTGATGGAAAACCTGGAGGGGCAGGGCGGTGATGAGCAGGACCGTGGGAGGTTCTCGGGCACATGCGTAGGAGGGCGCCGTCCGGAGGGGAGGTGTCCCCTGAGGGTCAGAAGCGTACAGCTGCGGGCCTGTGGTGTCGGGGAGGGATTTGCTTGGGACCTTGTTTTCAGGTAGAATGAACACAGGACAAGTGGGGGTGGGAAGATGTTACACAACGTGGGGAGCCAGGTGACCAGAAAGTTCTCGGCTTTGGGCAGCAGGGAGGGCCTGTGGGGGCTGACACCCCACACCCGGGCTTTGTCTGGCATCACTGAGATACAGCGACAGGAGAGAGCAGGCCTCAGCCTGGCTGGACTCTGTGGGTGTGGCCAAAGGAGTGTCCTGGGAACAGGAGGCTGCAGCCTGACCCTAGCAAAGAAGTGGAAAGGGGAGAAATGGAGAGTGCTTAGAGGAGGAGAAGGGGCGTCTGGGGTCTGCGCAGCTGCAGAAGGAATCGGAGTTGGGGTGAGGAGCCCTGTGGAGAGGGAACTTCGCCAGCCACGGCAGTCTCAGGAGTGAGGTTGGTGGCGTAGGGCAGGAGAGGGGAGGGGAGCTGTGGGGAGCCCCAGCACACAGGTCACTGCCCATGGGGCCTTGGGGGCCGCGGAGGACAGGATGGCGAGGGTGTGTGAGCCAGGGCTGCAGTTTCATGGCTCAGGAGCAGCTGCAGGGAAGGGGAGGGGAGGTACCCGAAGGAAGGAAGTAACTAGTGAAGAGATCCCAGGAGGCAGGGTGACAGTGGGACAGCAGTGGAGGCCGGGGAAGCAGCAGATAGGCTGGCGCAGGCCTGGGCCGCGGTCCACAGGGGCCTGTGAAGGAGGAGAGTGTGACTCTCGCTTCCTTTGCCTGACCCGCCAGCTGTCCCCAGGGTTTTGTCTGCGTGCTTTGTTTCAAAGTGGTTGGTCAGGTTTTGTTTCAAAGTGGGCTCAAGGATCTAGTTAAATATTTTTATGTTTTTTCCCCTGAGAAATTGAAACTTCGTTGTTTATTTCTGAGGTAACTGAAGCGGCACTGGGGCTCTTGAAAAATATCCACTTATTTTAGTAAATGGATTAGTGTAAGGTCTTTCCGGTTAAGCTCAGAACCCGACTGACATCCAGGGTCTTCCTTGAGTTCCCAGGATCTGCAGCGTCAGGGTGTGGGGACAGGCCGGAGGCTCCCGCTCATAGCTTTCTCCGTTTACACCTACCTTTCTGTACACAGCAAGATGACAGCGTTTGTTTGTCTGTTCAGTCTTATGTCTTTGATGCTAAATTTGGCAGACTAAAAAATAAAACCCAATCCCCGAGGAAAACCAGACCAAAGATAGTAAGCTAGAAAAAGAGGACCCTCAGAAGAGGGCAAAAGATCAGAGACAGACTGGCAGGAATTGTTTTTTTGACCCACTTGCTGTGGTAGGCCTTCTCACGCGTTCCCCGGAAAGCTGGTTTTAGCTGTTTGTTCGTTTGTATTTTGCCTGTCAGAGCACAAGATGACAGCACATGTATTTTGTCTGGACCTGTAAGAACGCTGATGTTCCCCGTGTGGCTGATTCGTGTGGTTGATTTGGAAGCTATTCATGGGCTCTTTAGGACTGGGGAGGATGAGCAGAGGTGGGTGGACCAGCCTGCGGCCATGTCCCATGTCGTTCAGAACTTTCTCTGAGTCACAGCTCAGGAATGCAGAATGTCTTCCAGGGAGAAGCAGGCACAATCAGGTTTAGGTCTCTGGCTCAGCCTGAGCACAGGCACTTCAGCCAGTTGGACTCAAACCACCAACAAAATTTCATTCTGCTCAAATCTCTGGAACTTACCAACCTTTTACTTTTACATCATTAATTGCAAAATGCTACAGTAAACCATACAGAGTACAGAGTGAGTTAGCGTGGTGTGACATTGGTTGATTGATTGATTGATTGGGAGTTGCTAAATGATGAAGAAGCAATAATAGACCTACAATTTAAGGAGGACAGTTCAGTTGTACCAGGAAGCTTCTGTGTTACTCTTGTCTTCCCAGTCAGTGAGGGTGAGTTGTGTTGAAAGAGTTCCAGCCCTGGAAGGGAGTGTTCTGCAAGGGAATGTGCTTGTCCAGATGGGTTTAAGTTTCCCGGCTGGGAACCAGGGTGTTTAAGGAGTGTGGATTTATTTGTGGGACCACGGTTAACTAACTGAGGTGATGGGGGGCTGGGACAAAGCCAGAAAACCAGAGTGACAAATGGGACAGTTTTCCAAAACGGGGTGGAATTAACATAGGAATTGGGCAAGCCCTAAATTCTGACAAATGGAGACAATGAAGCTGGAGCATTATCTCCAGCAATGTTGAGTGACATTTTTAAACAAGTGGTTTGTGAATATTAGAAATAAGTCACTGGGGACCACCATGAGCTCCATGAAAAGATGTCATCTCAGCCTAAGCACATTACTTTTTAAAAAAAGTGTGTGGGGGTGGGGGTAGGGGTGGGGAGGATACTAGGTAGAACAGGAGAAAGCCACAAACATTTTTGTGTGTTTTGGTATTTTAGCAAGGTGTATAGAACAAAACCCTGCTTCAATACAAAATTAAGAAATGTGGTCCTAGAGAATGCGCTTATCTGGGCAGTTGGTATTAACACTGAAATAGTGGGTGGAAATCAATTTCTAGAGGAGGCAAAAATCAATATGAATTAAAGTAAACCCCTCCTCTAATTCATAAATACTGGCTGCTTAGGAAAAGAGCCTAGGAGTGAAAAGAGCTAAAGACCGGTAATGTGGACTAGGCTGATGAGCTGGTATTATGGCTAATTGAGCTCAGTGTGAAATGAACATGGGATGGCGATGTGAAAAAGTTAGTGCACATCTAGGCCACGTCTCTGTCTGCTTCTAGGAACCAGGAACGCTAAGGCTTCTCCTGCTCGGTGGTGGTTAAGCAGCCTCCCCTCTCGGTGTCCTCCTTGGAAGGGAAATGGGCATGTTGAGAAGGGAAGGTTAGCAAGACGTGATTCCTTCCATCTAGGCAAGAACAACACAGGGCCTGAATACTAGACCACAGTTACTAGTAGCAAAAGGGGCGAAGCGTAGTAAAAAGGTCCATGAGTAGGAAGTAAATATAACATAGAGATTTCATTTGGGTAGAAAGACATCTTGTACACTGAAGTGTATCTGATAGTGTGGAGGAGTTCAAATACTGTGCCTTGGTTACTTTTCTCTCGTTGCTGGGACAGAAGACCCAATATTCAGAGTGAAGGAAGGAAAGGTATTTAGCTCATAGTTTGTGGAGGTTTCAGTCCATACTTGGCTGGCTCCAAGGTGGAGTGGAATATGGCAGAGGGCAGTAGCTCATGGTGGCAGAAAATAGCAAGAGCAAAGGGAGGAGCAGCAGCAACAGTGGCAACAGAGAGTAAGTCTGCCTCCCTTAAGTGGCATTCAGGGTATGGCCCCAGGCTGGGTGTAGCACTCGCACCCGTAATCCCAGTGCATCATGAGTTAATCACAGACTCTAGAAGTCCACGCCATGGCTGCATGAAGCTTTGGGAGACAACTAGATACAAACCATAGCATACCACAAGGCTGAATGGACAACAGTCTGAGCTGAAGATGATGGAGCTAGGACGTAGGGATGGGGATGGGGACAGGGAGGCCACACTCATCTTAGGGGGTTGGGTTCGCAAGACTTGCTGCTAATGGATGGAAGTGCCGAATGACAGAGGGGCAGTGTTTCTCTGAATATCCTACCGCAGTGCCACATGGGACGCATTCATGTGTCTGCATTGCCTGTTTTATATTTTTTCTTCACTCAGCGTACTACCAGCAGCAACTGAATTATGTCACTGATTAAAACCCTTTCCTCAGTATATCAGTGTTCATTTTATGTGGTTTTATTTATTTTCAGAAATCCTTGCAAAAAAAAAAAAAAAAAGCATGTGAATTTCTGCCCCATGAAGTAACACATGTGAAACTCAGCGAGCTCTCTGTTATCTGCGGATATCAAAATTAATTTGACAAAAACATGGGTGAGGAAAACAGGCAGCCCTGGGCGATCTGAACAGGGACGTGATGTATGTATTTCCCATGGACCTCTCCTGATTGTAGGTCATCTGTAAGCATGTCACCGTGATGGGCAGGAAAGCTCACAAAAGCGAAAGAATTAAGCTCAAGTCGAGAGCCCGCTGGCCTGACCATACCATGACCTAAAAAGCAGCACACGTATAAAAAGTTGTAATAAAAATTTCAAGAGAAGTGTAGAGCTTGGTGGAAATGTGCATCCAACGTGAATTCATGGGTTTCTGGAAGGTTGCAAAGGGGAGGCCCGTGGGCTTTCCGTGGCCGCTGTCCTTGCCGTGCTGTGGACACCAGTTAACTCAGAAGGCCGAAAGGCTTTGGAAAGGTGATCTGCAGTCTTCATTTCTAATGTCCCTTAGTGAGCTGCAGTTCTCATTATTTTAGCAAATAATCTGAAGTGTATGTTTACTGTACATCTGAAGTGTATGCCTGTGTCTATCTCTGGTAAGAAGTTAGAAATATGTATTCACTTGGGAAACCCAGATGCCTCCTTCAAAAGGAAAACACATTTACTGTTTCCCGTGGGTCACCTTCCGAGCTGTAGGGCAGTAGGACCAGACACACTGCAGTAGCCCCCAGAAAGCGGCTGCATTCATTTTAACGGGCAGACCAGTGGTAGGGATCGCTACACTGTCAGTGAGCAGCAGGATTTACCGGGTCAGAATCGTACTTGCTGCTGAAGTAAAATTGGACGGCAAAGTCCAAGACCCATAAAATAAAAGCAGATAAGGAAGACTGTGACAGATCACTCTGCCACCCTCATGGTGTGGCCACTACATCGCATTCTTTCATCAGCCCTCTTTATAAAGTAACTATAGTTTCTTGAAATAAGAAAGTTGGAGAGAAGTGGACACAGTGAGGTTCTTGAGACCTTTAAAAGTGCTTTTACTGCTTGTTTTTAAGTTTTCTTTTTTGTAGGTGCTAATTATCCTAAAAGTTATTCTGAAAGTGCTCCTAGGCCGCGGAGCATGGGATGGGCCTCCTGGAAGCGGATCCCCCTGTCCCTCAGGGGTTCTGCGCTCAGGGCCGTAGGCGGGCTCTTTTTAGGACCTCTGTTTCCTCTTGTAGAAAAATCAGCAGTAAATTTCCTCTCCGAGGTGTTGTTCAGCGACTGTACAGTGTTTGGAAACCTTTTAGCTCTTAAAAAGCATATCCATAAAATAATAATACAGCAAGACTCTGATCCAACATTTATGGGAGCTCACACTTGGCTGAACACGTCAGGCAGGCGGCTGGCCAGCGCTGAACGTCCGCAGCTCAGTGCCCCAGCCGCTCCTCTTGTCCTTTCAAATGAAATCAGACTGTCACTATCAAAAGAGTTGGTGCTGTTGTCCTACGAGAGCAAGCGAGTGCATTGGAACCTTGTGCCCCTGAGAAGTACGGCTGTAGGCGCTGAGGTAGCTATGGTGGGTTGGGGATGTGTCACACCCAAGCAATATTCTGAAGTACAAATAGCAAAGTCTATTAATAAATCAATATGTTGAGCACTGTTAACAGTTGCTGATTTCCAGTGAATTGGAAGTAAACACTGTTTAAACTGCAGTATTTGGAGCAAGCCACTTCACTGACTTTGTGGCAAAATCTTCTTTTATTCAAATTTATTAAACCCTGTGCTTAGAGAGCTATGGAACGGTGTAGCTCATGTTTGCTCTCAGGGCCGAGGGTGGTAGCGCTGTTCCCCGCTGTCTTCCTGCATTGTTCTGTGTATGCTAGTTGTGTACTGGAATAGTGGTGGCCGGTGGGTGGGTTGAATGGTTGACAGGGTGGAAGTTCTCTCTCTGTACTATAAGGCAGAGTATAGGATTTGATGACTTCTGGCGGCATTCGGTTAAGGCTATCATTTTACTTAAATAGTGCTTTTAAAGTAGGAAGGCTCAAGTGCCAATTCATGTTACTCTTGTTCTAGGTTAGGACTCAAGTGTGTTTCTAGTGTACAGTTTATGAGGGCCACAGTAGTGCACCCCAGCTTTAAGACTCACTGTCTTACAAAAATCAGGTCTGATTTTCATGGGGGTGGTTCAGTATATAGCGCAGCCTTGAAGGGTAGATCTTAGTAGGTGCTGAGGCCTGCCCAAATCCATACCCATGAGGCCCTTTTTATACTCTTTGACTGATGAGACACCCACCTAGATTGTGGAGAATGATTTACTTCACTTAAAGTAGCCAGCTGTAGATGGTATCCCACCTGCAGAATTCCTTTATAGAAACACTCGGCTCATGTCCGATTGCACAAGTGAGAATTATGGACAGCTGAGCTAAGCTCATGCGTGGTCCTGTCATGGTGGATCTATTACAGGAGTAGCCAGGCAGTAGTATCACATGAACAAATGAAAGTAGGGACCAGGGAGGTGCGGCTGTGTGCACGGGGCCTGCAGCCCAGCTGGCTGGGGAGAGGTTGGTGAGGTGAGGCTGAAGGTAGAAAGGCCGCACTGAAGGGTGGGCCCTCGAGCTCAGGGTCTCGCTCCCCTCAGAGCTTGCCCTGACGGTAGAAGCGCTGCCCACTGGGGCGAGAGAGGAGCAGCCCCTCACCACGCAGGGGGCTGCTTCTGCTTCTCTGACCGCGCCCTCCCCACTAGGGCTGGGGCGGTTGCTGGCTAAAGGCAGAGACCCGGGATAACCCGCGCCCAGGCAGGGGGAGGGCTGGAAGCCGTGAAGAGCCTGCGGACTGCACGTGCGCGAGCGCCCCGCCTGGCCAGTCGCTCGCGACGTTGAGCTTTTAGTGCGCTGCAGGCCTCGCGCTGTTGCTTGAGTGTATCATCCAGTAATCGTGCCTTTGTTTCCCTGTTTCTACACGTGAGTAGAGTTAGTTTTAAAGGGAAGAAATGCACAAAATCCATACGGCTACTTGTATGTGCTAGAGCTGAGCTGCGAACCCAAACACTCTGGATGTCAAAATCAATCTTTTATTCTTGTTTTGGATGCCCTCAGTTTACCTCCTAAGTAATAACAACAGCTTCAGTTGGATTCGTTAGCTTCTTTTAAGGTATAAAAATGCCTTATTCTCCATTTAAGAATTTTCCCGCACAAAGAAGGTAAAGTAACCAGCTTTTAAGTGTCATAAAATGTAGCTGAAAGCTCATTTCTTCAGAGCATTTCTTCAATAATCCAAAACAAAAATTGACAGAAGGGTTTTGTCTTTTATGGATTTTCTCTTATTAGTGCATGTGTGCAGTGCAGTGTTTCCACTCCTCGCGTGGGCTGGTGTGCGTGCAGACACCCGCATTCCCCTGCACCGTTGGCCCCAGCTCCTGGTCCCCCGGCCTTTCCCGGGTACGCGTTTGCAGCGCTCGGCTCTGTTCCCGGGTGGAGTCGCTGCGCATGCGCGGCGTGTCCGGGTTCCTCTTTCCGTTTCCTGCGCTCTGCTCCCCTGCCCCCCTTCTGCCTCTCCCTTCTCTCCCCATATGAGGAAGATCCGTCTTCCCACCTCCGCTTGTCTGTCTTTGGTTTTGGTGTTTATTTTTATATTGCTTTCAGTGAGTCATGTAATGGGTGTGTGTGCGCGCGTCTGTATACATGTGTGTGCACAGGCATGCACGTGTGTTCACTTCGGAGACATCTGTGCATTTTCATACCGCAAAGGATAGCCATTCTCACAAGCCAGCTTTTCACTTGAAGAAAAAGAATATCCATCAAACAACCAGCTGATATAAATTGAACTAGTTATTTGCCGCAATAAAATAGACTTTTTTAAAAGTAATTTGTACATCAATTTTAACTCTCAGCAGAAGTCACTATAAGCCAAATAGGTAACAGTAGGATCTAATGTAGAGAAATGTGAGTCGAAATACCCGGCCGCGCTCTGGTAGTCACGCAGGGGTCCTGTAATCCGCAGCACAAAGGCAGTCAGGGCGTGGTGGCCTTATGGTGGCCCACGCCTTCCGGTCAAATGTCCACACTGCAGAGAAAATGCCAGCACTGCTGAGCCCAGGGCTGGCTGACGGTGTCCCTCACTGTTTTCCCTTTCCTTTGGGACATACTGGGCACAAATGAATGCTTACGTCACCTTATGTATGTTTCCCTGTTGTGCTTTTGGTGACCTCAGCTCGTTTGAGTAGACCCGGAGAGGGCATGGAGGTTACCACTTGCAGGGCCCATCTCTGCGCCCTCACCAGAGAGGGAACTACTGCCTTCACGCAGCGAGCTGCTGCCAGCACGTTGGCGTTTTCTTCCAGACAGAGCCTGGCCTCTCACACACGAGGGGCACGCGTGGTGGGGAAGGGCTGGGAGCAGACTGCCGCGGCGCACCTCGCGCGCACGGGCCGCGCAGGAAGGGTGCCTGGAGCCAGGGGCGGGGGCGCGGCTCAGCGAGGTCCGTGGCTCCGGAAGTTCACATCTGCGGGCACTGCTGGGTTCCACCGAAGGCCAGATTGTCCGCTTTTCAGATGTCTCCAACTATGACCAGGCTTTTCTGTGTCTCATCCTGCTCTGCTTTTTTTTTGCCATCCTGAGAAATTATTCTGTTTTTCCCCCTTCTGCATACAGTTTCACTTTAGTAGAAAACTTGGTTGTTGCCAACATTTGAAAGGAAGACAAATTGAAGGTGCCTAAGGAACTCTACAGCCAGAATGAAAAGGACAGAGCTTGGCATTTTTCTGTAGCTTCAAATATTTTTTTAAGGCTGGGGAGATGGCTCAGTGGGCTGGGGAGATGGCTCAGTGGAAAAAGTGCTTTCCTGGCAAGCGCAAGGACCTGAGTTCAATGCCCAGTTCCGCAAATATTTTTTTAAGTGTTTTAAGTTTATACATTTTTTTAAGTTCTAAGTTTATATATATTTTTAAGTATATACATGTATGTATGTAATGTATTTGGTTCAAGCCTCCCTACGCAGCTCAGACTCGTAGTGTTCTTCTTGTCTCTGCCTTCCCAGTGTTGGTATTTACAGACATGTGCTGCCACGCCTAGTTTCAATGGCTGGCTTGGTGGAGGGTGGGCACTGCATGCAGTACCAGGGATCAAACCCAGGTCCTTGCAGTTGCCAGGCAGGTGCTTAGACCACCGATCTATCTTCCCCAGCCCCTGTTCATTTGTTTTAAATAACACAGCAAATGAAACACTAGGGTAAAGGCACAGCCTAGGGCAGTGGCGCGTCTCATTTTCTCACACGCTCAGTGCCCTGCATAGGAAAAGTTACACCATTACAACACTGGAGACAGCCTAAGGCTGCTAGGAGCTAGAACCCCTGGGGGCTGAGCCTGGGGTGAGGATGCTCCAGGAGGTGTCCCTCCCCAGTGTTCATTCTGGAACAATCTGCTTAGTTGGGAGGCTCCTGAGCCGCTAGCAGTGCGCCTTCACGCACTCCATGCTGGGAGAAAGATAACAATTACGTATTATTATTTTAGTGTTAGTACCAGGGATTGAGCTGAGGACCTTGCGCTTGCCAGGCAGACACTTACGCCGCTGAGCTATGTCTCTGGCAGTGTTTTACGTGTGTTGCAAGAAATGCCTCTTAATGAATAGAATGATTTGTTCTAATGGTGTTTGTAAATAGGGTCACAAGTCCGCATCTTGTACAGCAATTAACCACTAAGAAGAATATATGCAGTGTATTATTTGTTGAAAAATAAAAAATAAAATTAAATTAAATTAAAAAAAAAGAAATGCCTCTTAGGGGCCGGGGAGATGGCTCAGTGGAATGAGCGCTTCCTGGCAAGTGCACAGGCCTGAGTTCAATCCCCAGTTCCACCAAAAAAAAAAAGAAAGAAAGAAAGAAAGAAAGAAAGAAAGAAAGAAAGAAAGAAAGAAAGAAATGCCTCTTGGAGAAGTGTGAAGAAAAGGAGGAAGGGGTGTGGTTATGAAGTAGGGTGGTTCCTATGCTCATCAATACGGAAGGCAGAGGCACATCGGCCGGCCGCGTTTAATGAGGAATTCTACACGCAGGGGCGCTCGTCAGGTGCTAGCAAGATGCAGACGCTGGTCGGTTTCAGACGGGAAGGAAGTTTTTAAAAATATTGCTTGTCAGCTAAAAAGCAGTTGGTTCATAAGCAACAACACAATTAATATGAGCGTTCTGACAAGTTACTTGAGAACACAAACCCTTCTTTCTTCAGAGTAAATTAAACTACTTCTATCCAGATCTGTATGACAAAAGAGACCATTTTAAATTGTATCAGAGCTGGTGGGTGAGATAGCTTAGGGAACAGGGTTTGATCCCCAGCACCACAGGCCTTTCCTTCCCCACCCCCATGGCGTGCTGAGCTGGCCACCGAGTCCTGGCATGGTAGCGCACCCCTGTAATCCCAGTGTGGGGAGGCTGAAAACAGGAGGATGACTATGAGTGCGGGCTGCATAGTGAGACCCTTTCCCAAATACATAAATCGCATTAGACCTGCAGTCTCCTTTTTTTTTTCCTTTTATTTTCTATATTGAAGACTCATTTAACTTGTCTTGGTTGCTAATTTTAAATTTCAAAAATTTGCTTACTGTGAATGGGGCCACATTATTTGTGGGTTTTTTCATCAGTTGTATTAGGCCTTATATTTTTCTTGTGTTTAGATAAACTTCAGCCCTTTGATGAAGTGGTCTTTTTACTCTGTTCATTTCCAAAGGCGCTATCCCCTTGGTGTTTTAAAAACTCTGAGATGATTGAGTTCTGTAGAGTCCTGGTGTGTTCCGGCCTTGGTAGGATGATGCTCCGCTGTTGAGCGCAAGGCTTCCTCTCACTGTCCGGACTGTGCCTCCGAAGATCGTGGGGCCAGGGCTGCTGGGCAGAGTAGCTAGGAGTGGATGTCGGTTTCTCTTCCATGAGCACATCAGTGAAAATATTAAAGCTGTTGTCTCTCAAGTAAATGGTTTTTATTTTATTTTTTTTAAAGCAAAGGGTAATAAATGAAAACGAGACAAGAAAAAAAAGTTGCAGGATTGTCCTGCTACAATGCTATATATGGTTAGATTTCTAAATTAATTCCTGTGTAAAAAATATGTAATTGTTTATTCTTATTTTTCAAATATGTTTTATTTTTTTAATTCTATTTTTTTCTTCATATTCTGTAGGAACTCAAAGTTTAACATATCAATACTTGATGGAAAATACCTGTTCCGTATTATGTCTAAGATGTTTGATATTCACACAGTGAGATTAAGCTCAACTGCCTGTGTTGTAGGGTAATAATAATAAGCTTCTCTTCTGGAGGGTTAACAACCTAAGTTTGCAGACCAAAAATTAGAGAAAAGGAAGGGCTGCAAGGACAGCCAACATTGTGGTTTAGCCTTTCAAGATCAGTGAAGACTCAGGACATAGGAGAACCTGTACTGTAACATCATGTAACTTAGTAGTGTCCCAAATTTTCTGATCAAGGAGATTATGGTGCCGCAGAAGAAAGTGATTGATGATGTAGAGTGTGCCTAAGGAAAGTCACATGGAGAGAAAACATTCTCTCAGGCTTTCACCGAGAGCAAACTGGTCAAGCAGTAGCCGTGACTCATCCACATGGCTAACATTGACAAAGGATCTACTAACTGGTACAGGGTTTCAGGATAAATCCTGAGGGGATTTTACTGACCTTATTAGTTACAAAAGTTACATTTCTTGTTATATAGGTTTTGCTTTATCTTGGTCTTAACCATCCAGTAGAAAAGTATAAAAACAAAGTATGAAAAGTAAAGTATATTAATATGCTGAGCTGTAAAAGGCTCAAATAGTAGGCTTATTAGTCCTACTATTATGGACTACTGGACTATATTGGAATATTTTACTGAATTCACACACCTACAATATTTAAATGACAATGAAATATCCTTCTCTGACAAAACTAAACAAAGAGGATAGAAATGAATGACCATTTTGTATCTGTATATTTAAAATAGAATAGGTATACAGCTACTTTCTCTTAATTCAATGAATAGAAAGATTTGTTCTAATAGTGTTTGTGGACACGATATCATGTCTGCATTTTGTACAATGAGTAACCACTAAGACAACAATATGCATTGTATTAATTATTGAAACTGTCTTACTGATCGGTTTTGAAACTTTCATTGCTATTTGTTTCTCAATAAAATTATTAAAAAATATTAAAGCTGGTAGATAAGCGCTTAGAATCAGCGCTTTTCAAAAGAATTTTATTATAATCTATTTTTCTGTGCCACACAGGAAGAATTCAATGGAAAACCTGATTCCCTCTTTTTTAACGATGGCCAGCGAAGAATCGATTTTGTTCTTGTGTATGAAGATGAGAGCAGAAAAGAGACCAATAAAAAAGGCACAAATGAAAAACAACGGGTAAGGCTTTCCCTTTTTTCTCTTTAATTCTCTCTTTATTCCTTCCAACATAGTAAAATAGGGGAACTATTTTTATGTAAGCAGTTAAGTGAAACCAGTGCTGAGATATCATGGAGCAAACATATTTTTATTTTCTCTGCTCGCGTTTCCCACAAGGCATGTTAGCAACAAAAAAAGAAATGGGAACAGGAGCGTCCTCAGGCGCTGCCTCTGTGGGTTTCTGTGTAGCACAAGAGGTTAGCTCTCAGGCACAACTGCCTATTTGCAACTAGGTGGAAAAGCAAGCTAATAATTAATGCCAACAGGTGTGAAGGCAGCGCCCAGTGCTGCTCACCCGGGGGAGGCAGGGGCATGTGTGTGTGTTTTCGGATTCATTTCCATCACACCAGGAAGCCTTCTGTTGCTGCGCCACTGACAAGGGGCCGAGTTGGCCCTTGGACAAGCGAAGTGATTGCCCAGCGTTTTGGCCGCAGAGCCGGCAGGCGCGCAGCGCCTCCCACCCTCCGCTTTCCTCAGCCCCGGTCAGGCTGGTCACCTTTCCTTCTCCTTTGCTTCAAGTTATTTTAAGGCTGAGCCACATCTTTGTCTTGCAATATTAAGACCTGAGGGCTAGGATTCTAACAACTGCAGGGGGCTTCTTTTAGAGTGTTACAGTAGGTAAAATGGAAGGAGCACATTCCGTGTGTGACACTTGTGTCCCCTTTGGAAATCCTTCCCTCATTCTGTTTTTTTGGGTTTTTTTCCTCTAGACTTGTGCTGTGACACGTACAACCGTAACTGTTCCTGTCCGTGCCTCTTCCCTAACATGTCTTTATCTTAAATCTACTACTTTCCTCCTATTCTTCAAACCAAGTGATAAAACCTTTTGGAAAATATCACCATCAATACTGCTTTACTAATGTTTTTAAGTTCGCAAGGGGTAAGTTCACAGTATTACAGGGCAACAGCGTGAGGGGAGTCCACCTTTAGAATCGGACAAATTCTAATCTGCCGCTGTGCAGTTGGAGCACTTTGGGTTATTCACAGGTCAGCTTCCAGATGACATAAGTTTAATAATAAAGTGTATTGATTAGTGACTCGAAGATGGCGGCATCTGTGCCTGGAACACGGCCTGGGCTCTGTTCCTTGCGTCTTTCAGGCACCAGGCTGGCGCAAAGGCCCTGCCCTGGGGTACCATCACCCCAATTCCAATAGACAGGACCAGAGAGGGACAGCAGGAAGGACTGGAGATTCTTCATCACCGTGCTGTGAGTCAGTGCAGAGTCCTGGTCCTCAGAAGTCAGGCAGGTAGAAAGCGTGGTCTCCGGCAGGATAGATGGCAACTGCGTGTGTGCTTACGCAAATTTTCTTAGCAATATTATAGGTTTTTTAAAAAATATATTTTGACATCTCTGGTGACAGATTGTATCTTACAAATGGAATGTCGTATTTTCACTGGCTGAATTTCTTAATACAATCTGTGGCATCTCGGAGTTAGGAAAAAGACTTTCTAACACCTAGTCCATAGGATTATGGCAAAGATGAGGTACGATAGATATACGGAGATGTTGTATAAATGTGCAGCACATGTAGATAGTAAATAGTAATTTCGGTACCTGGCCCTTTCATTTGGTCTTGCTTAAAATAATATGCTTATATAAATAGACACAACTTTGATTTATGTAGTTTTACCACTGGAGTAAACTTGCTCAGAGTACTTTGTTGTTTTCTGTGGGCACTAGGATATGTTGTTTCATTGTAGTAACCACTACCAAATATTCATATTTGAATACCAGCAGAACTGTACTGAGACTATATAAACTAAGTTACCCAGCCCTACCTAATGCATTAAAGTATGAAGGAAACAGTTCTGGTTTTAGGCAAGAGATTTACTGCCCTGGTGAAGGGGCCCTAGAGCTACTTACATTATTAATAAATTCTGCATTAGCTTCAGACAGAAATAGGTCCCATGGTGACTCTCATAAAGCAGGAGGGGGAAAAATCATCATTAATTTGGCAATCCTTGAACTCAGGGTCTAATACACAGCACTTCAATGCTAGTTTTTATAAGCCGCACTTTGAAGTGTTAGTTTGTATTTGTGCATAGAACTTAATTTATCCCCCATCAGAATTCAAAGCTCTGCTTTGGAATCATATTTTTATTAATTGGAGAAACATTTTGAAGTTCCTTCCCGTTGTCAGCAGTTACTAAGGATTTAGTAGAATACCCAGGAGAAGCAATTTTAAAATCCTGTTTTCTTTGAAAGAAAATAAAGATTTATATGTAAATCCTAACATATAAATTTCTAAAAGCAACATCAAAGTGGACTTGGCCCGGGGCACAGGGAGGATTGTACAGCATGTTTAGGGATGGAGAAGGACAGAGGGAGTGCTGCAGGCACCAGATACTGGGGCTTTAGAGCAGCGTCTTCTCTCCAGCAAAAGGACAGATCTTTTCCTAGGAAAACATTCGAGTAGCACCTAACTCGGGCCCCTTCCGTCAGCGCGGTCACTTCAGAGGCGCCCCCTCTCCTCCTTTAAAAGCCTAAACTGTTCACATTGAGCTTTTCCATAGGAGGATTTAAGCTTGCACAAGTGCTCATTTCAGCTTGGGTTTCTTTTTTTTTAATTTCAAGTCACAAGAAAATAAAACTAAAAATGATTTAAATGCTAAAAGATTTTTTTTTTTTTTTTTTTTTTTTTTTCTGGTTTAAGAAGTAATCTGGAGATGGAGACATCTGTGGGTTAGATCATTCATTGGCTCAGTGAGGCCACCCCGTCCTTCTGCTGGGCTGTCCTGAATGCACTGGTTCTGGTTAAGCTGGCTTAGCTGGCCATAGAGTGGCTGCTGAGCTCCAGGTAGCCAGGGCAGAAAGAGGGACTGGCTCGTCTTGCCTCTGGCTCTTCTCTGAGAGACAAGAAAGATCTTCTAGAGGAGCCCTTGGAAGACTTCCCTTTCCACTTCCTTGTCTCTGCCACTCTGTTCCCAGGTCGGCCACCGAGGGCCTCCACAGCCACTGGCTGTGTCCCCAGAATCGTGCTGCTAGTCAGAACATATTCGAGGGAAAAAATTACATCCACACTGAACAGATGTAGAAACTCATTTTTGTCATCATTCTCTGAAGGGTGTTATATAGCCATTTACCCAGCGTTTCTTATTGTGTTAGATGTTACTGGCAATCTTTCGATGCTTTCCGATGGAGGAAGGAGCACGCAGATGCACCACTCAGTAACAGGGCCCCGCGCTCCCGTGGAGCTGGCCGGCCACAGACCTCCTGGAATCGGCCCCTCGCGGTCAGGGCGTCGCACCGGCAAGATGAGCGTGTTGCCTTCCTTGGCGTAGGCTGATCAGGATTGCTGTGATTTATCTTGGGAATGACCTGATCGCTGGCCCTTGAAAAGCATTCAGTCTTTTTCTTTCTTTGTATGAAACAAAAGCGAGGCTCTTCACAGATAGCCAGCAGTGCCTGGCCCCAGGCATGATCAGGGTAACTAACTAGGTTCGATCTATATCGTAAAGAGCAAAGATGGTTTAGCTAAAACAAGTCCCCATGTGTTTCTCAAGCCGCTCCTGCTCATATTTGTTAGTAGTTGCTTCTTTCTGTCTCCTTTCCCTAGAACTGCTAACAAGGAGCAGAATTGACCTATTTTGAATTTTGTTTTTTCTCACGCTTACCTTCCTTCAATCGAAATCATTTCTGACCATGTGATGTGTCTCAGTTACTTTTCTGTCAGTGCCGGGACAAAATACCCAGCGCCTACAATGAAGGAAGGAAAGGTTTATTTAGCTCAGTTTATGGAGGTTTCAGTGCATACTCGGCTGACTCCAAGGTAGAGCGGCGCATGGCGGAAGGGCAGCAGCTCATGGTGGTGGAAAAGAGCAAGAGCAAAGTGCAAGAGGGAGGAGCAGGGGCGGCGGGGCAGCGGGGGGGGGGGAAGGGGGGCAGCGGGGGCAGCGGGCAGCGGCGAGCCCCTCTCCTTTGCTTATGTTACCTTCAGGCTGTGTGCCCCAGGGTGGGTGTAGTGCTCACACCCACAGTCCCAGCCTTGGCTCATGAACGAATCACAAACTCTAGAGCAGCACCCCACTGCATGAGGCTTGCGGGGACCTCTACACACAGACCATGACCTGATGGCATCATTCAGTTGGTGGAAGCAGGAAAACCGTATACGCAGTCCTGACCATCTGTATATGTTTCTTATCCATTCCTAAAAGGTGATAGAACTTTTTTTCCTTTAAATATAGTTGGCACAGGGTCTCCCTATGCAACTTGTACTCATAGTGGTCCTCTTGTGTGCAGCCTCCCCAGCCCTGGGATTACAGACATGTGCCACCATGCCTGGTCTTGGTGGCCGGCTCTCCATGCCCAGGCAGCAGGGTACATGGAAATGTTATGTCCTTAAAGTTGAGAAAAGGTTTATGAGTAGAAGTGTACAGTTGTTCACGGTTCATGAAGATGTTTTCACAGGATAGCACTGTACATCACTACGTATCATGAGTTGGTGGTTCTGTTAGTACAATTTTACAACAATCGTGAAGAGCTTGTACATTTTTATCAGCTGTTTGCAGTTATTTTAAATACTTTTACTGTTGTCAGACGCATTTTCAATTGTGGTTTGTGGCTTAGTGTTACGTATAAAGGAAATTTGTTGGGCTTTTTTTGTCCCGGTAAGTTCTCTCTGGGGACCTTGATAAGCTCTTTGTGGTTCTGAGAGTTTCTAGGGCTTCTTTCAAGCATTTACAAGTGAGGGCTGTATTGCTTACAAAGAAGTTTTATTCTTATTTTTGCCATCTTCTGTTGCAAAAGGGGGCAGGGCTGGCTGGCATGCGGTGCTGGGGGATCGAATCACGGTCCCTGTGCTTTGCCAAGCTTGTTTCTTTTCTTTTCTTTTTTTTTTTAAATTATTTATTTATTTTAACATTTATTTTGTGTGTGTGTGTGTGTGTGTGTGTGGCCAGCTCAGCCCACCAGGGGGCGCGGCTGGCTGGCATGTGGTGCTGGGGGATCGAACCGCGGTCCCTGTGCTTTGCCAAGCTTGTTGCAAGTAGGTGCTTTAGACCACTGAGCCATCTCACCAGCCCCTAATATTTCTTAAGTAAAATCAGCAACACATAGTCACCGTTGTACTCATGATTTTAATGGAAATATTCACAAAATTTAAGCACTAAATATATTTGCAGTAAATTCGCGGTAGATTTCTTTCAAAAAGTTAAAGGGATTCTCTTTTAGTTCTTGATAAATTTTTATAGCAACTGTCTTTTACACTCTATGGATTTTTTTAATCTGCTGCAGTAATTTCATCTTAATTAAGTCTTATGTGCATCAAGTCCACATGTTCCTTATGTGTGGGCAGTTGGTTCTAGACCCCCGCAGAGAGCATACTCTGAGGCCATCAAGCCCCTCCTGTGGAACAGCTCAGCATTGAGGTGTAACCTCTGCACGGCCTCATACACGGTAGATCGCCACTGGACTGCCTGCAACACCCAGTAGCAAAGTAGTTGCTGCGTAAGTGGCTGCTAAGCCGTATTGTTTGTGGGCTGATGACAAGAAGAGAAATCCACGCGTGTTTGGTAACAGATAAAAATTCTAAAAAAATGTTTTCTACTCTCACTTGGGTGAGGATGTAGCTTTAGAATCCACAGGTACAAAGGGCTGATGATGTTTATCTGTGGCCAGTAAGATGGTAACTAACAGTGTAGGTCACTCGGAAATAACACAGATAATATACAGACACTAACAGCATAGATAACCCAAAAATTGTTTCTTGTGGTCTTTCACATGTACTGTATGATTTCCGTAGTTATTAGTGCTCTACATATTGATGCTGCCACTACATAAGTTGGAGTTTCCTTATGAATTAATGAAAAATATTCATTATTTTTATGTGAAATACAAGAATAATTAAACCCATCGATGCAGAGATTGTGGTGGTTACCAGGGGCTTGTGGGAGAAGAGGGGTTGGAGAAGTATTGGTCCAATTAACCAAAATGTCAGTTAGGAACAGTAAGTTCAAGAGCACTACCGCACAGCGTGGTGAGTATCATTAACACGCTACTTTGCCGGTTGGGTGCAGACTCTCAGTATCCTCAGCACAAGAAGTGTGTGAGGTCATGCTTGTGTAAGGTAGCTCGGGGCGGTCCTCTGCAGGGTGTGCACGGTTTTAGAAAGCATGTAAATGCAAAATACATGGAACTTTTAGTTTAAAATGTTGGGAAAGTGAAAAAGACTGAGGTCATTTGAAGTATAATAGCAGTTAGATAAGTAGATGAGCATGAAATGTAGAGGCAAGAAAAATAGAAGGAAGCTTGTAGGGTAATAAAATTATTTATTAGAAACCATAAGACCTTCCTCAGAGTTCAGCTGCAAACTTGCCTCTCAGATGCCTAGTAGTGGAAGAAAGTTGACAGGGTATTATAAATTACATGGCCCTAAGTTTCGACGTGATAAAAACGAGACTGGTGTATTTAAAAGAAACACGATGGTGTGGTAAGGGAATCTTCTGGAAGCCGCCCAACCTGAGAGAGCAGGTGTGACTGAGGAGCCTGGCAGTGGGCTTACCTCTGCCAAATAGAAAACAACGGAAAATAAAGAGAATGGTGAAGAAGGTGAGGTTCCCCTGAAGGGCAGCGTAGAAAGTCCCCCGAGATTGACCTTCTTGCCCTGGGCAGCCCAGGAACCGGAAGCTCACGGTAAGATGGGTTACGTTAGGGTGGGTTTCCTTAGGATGGGTTATGGATGGTGTGACAGCCAGCATCTTTGGTCCAGGTCCCAGGCTACCACCTAAGCGCTCTGTCTCTTGCCCTAAGAGGAAATGGGGTCTGGCTCCAACGTGCTAATTTTTAGACTAATTCAAGAAGCACCTCTATATTTTTATCCTTTTCTCTAGTTTTCCACCCATTTGGTGTACACTAAGATTGGAGGTTGAAAAGAAATTAATTAGAATTAGAATCAGCAGTTTCAAGTGGCAGCTACAAAATGTGTTGCTGGTGTAAGCTACTTTGGTTTTATTTTTGAAGTCTCAGCATAGGAGCAGTGAATCCAAGTCTCGCTGCTGATCTCCGGTGAGGGACAGACCCTTGGTTCAGACCTTTCACATAGGACAGTGAAAGCTGGCCAGTCACTTCCCTCTTACCAAGGACCTCAGCCACGTAGCCACAAGGATGTGTAAAACAAAACACATTTTTCTTGACTGTCCCTACTGAGGGCCTTAGGTATGAGCAAAGAGGCCATTGTTTGTTCTGGTACTGACAGCCGCCTTTTTAAAGGTGACTGTGAAGGGTACAGCCAGGGGCTGGAAGAGATCACCTGCAGAAGAGCTTAAAGCGGACAAATGAGCAGATGTGAATAGTTGCACACGTGCCCCTGTACATGCACGTGACATGTGTGTGCCCAGAGTGGTGTGTCCTAAGAGAAGGTCCCTTAGGTGTGCCTCATAGGACTTCATCTAGGCTGCTTGTTAAACGTGGGCTATGCTGGCATGCGCTTTGTGGTCCCAGCACTTGGGAGGCTGGGACAGGAGGATTCCTGGGAGTGCCAGGCCAGCTCGAACCACATGGTGAGACCCCATCTCGAAACAAAAAAGAGATTGCCCAGGCCTCACGCCACCCCCTCTGTATCAGTTTCTCCAGGAGAGGCCCCCGAGAATCTATATTGTAGGTGAGCGAGTTGCTCTTAGAAGCAGTTGGTTTGGAAAATGCTTGACCGAAAGTGGTTATTGCAGCAGTGGATTACACATGAGTTTGCCCACTATGAGCATTTATTTCTTTGTAATTATTCCAAAAATGCCACTTTAAAAGGTGATTTTGGAAGTGAACGTCAGCTAAGTATTCCCTTACACTTTGTGCTTGTTCCTGGAAATATCTGTCATTTTCTGCCCCCTCATGACCATACATTGAGTAAACACCTCGTCATACAGGTGCACTAACGTTGAGGGTCTTATTGCCAACCTGTGAACTTAGATCAAGCCGCAATTGATTAATTTATGTCTTCTGTTTGTCAGACCTTCTGGAGCCCGTGATGTATGTTAATAAAATAGCAGATAGTGTCATTAGTTAGTTTTTGGGCAAATTCAGTGTCTTTGACTGATTGTCAGTTGCTTTGTAGACTGCACTAAGGTTAGCAAGTATAAAATAAAAATTAACAGCACCATCAGTACTTGAGAGCCATGAGAATATTTGAAATGAATGTTTCATATGCTTTATCAGTCTCAGCTGATTTATACTGTATTGTTACAGTACATTTGTAATTTATTTTTAATTTATGTATTTGGTACAGGGTCTCACTATGCAGCTTGGACTCATAGTGATCCCCCTGTCTCAGCCTCCCCAGCACTGGGCTTACAGGCGTGCACCACCATACACCGTCTCTGGCTGGCTCGGTGCTCCTGGGATGGGGCTGGCATAACATACAGTACTGGGGATCGAACCCGCAGCCTTGTGCTTACTTAGACCACTGAGCTGTCTCCGTGGCCCCTGGAATTTACTACTTAGTCATTTGGATCCCTACTTTTTACACTGAAAATGCTGGTTGCCATGGAGAAAATGGTAGATACTGGTATTTATAGTCTGGCAGGAGTGTTTCTGTATAGTTCATAGGTAAATTTTTTTTTTTGTTGTTGTTGTTTAAACAATGACTTGATTAAAGCAAATGAGGTAGATAATACTTAATCTAAGGTCCTGGGGACAGAAACCGTCCCTCCTGTGCCCCTCTGTCCTTTGTGACTTGGGTTGCTTTCTCTTGTATTTCTCTTGACAGCTTTATGACTCTCTCAGAGGAGTGCAGGTAGAGCTCCCGCGCCAAAGGGCGACTGGGTGCTCCTGTCCTGGTTTCTGCGCCCGTAGCGGCAGAATCGAGCGCATCTCCCTGTGGTGTGCACTGGGCCTTGGTGATGGCAGGCGCTTTGGCTTCCAGCATGCAGCAGACCCGCGTCCCTTGCATCCAGGAACTTACGGCTCCAGCGAATTTATGACTTAAGTGGAAGTCTGGTTTAATCATTTTCTGCTACCAGACACAAATCATAGGCCATAGTGTAGATTCAGGTCTTACACAGGAGGTTTTCCGGCAAGGCACATAGATAATTTTTAGTTAAAAACTGTAGCTTCACGTGTTTGCTTATCTAACAAATATTTATTGAGCAACACCTAAGTCGGCCAGCATTTAATATTGTCTTTCATCTTTAATATGGAAGACGGCGCTACACTCATTTTTCAGATGTCAAGTTACTTATGGAAGTGTAACTTCTGCAGAGAAGTGAGAAAGATGATTTCATACTGAAGAGACTTCAGCAGCCTTTTCTAAAGCAGGCAGTCTTTTCCGGCTGTGCGCCTGTTTAACAAGTGTAGCACATACGCTAATTTACTTTAGCTACCTGACATATGAAGAAAACAGGGTTGATCAATTTTTAAAGCATTCCACTGGTTCTTTGTGCTCCGGTTGCCATGCCAACGGAAAGTAATAAGAACTGTTTTATTAAAGCACCACCAAGGTGACATAGTAACAGCTTTGAACACACATAAATGTCCTTGATTCAACTGTTCTAAGTATTTATAGTTGGTGGCAAAATAGAGGGCATCATATGCTAACTCCAAGGCCTGCCAGTTACCTCTGGAAAGATCAAGTAAATATCTCAGGAGTTTTTGGTAACAAACTAAATAAGAACTAAAATAAGATAAATGAGCACAAGCTTTCTGAAGGGTGGTACAGCAGACATATTAAAGGACTTAAAACTGAACACCAGTGAGTGACGGTTCTGCTTCTAGTACTGTGTCCTGAGAGGGCCCTAAGGGATGCACAAAGATTATTCTGTAAGCGTCTTTATAATAATGAAACATTAGAGGGGCTGCAGAGATGGCTCAGTGGTCTAAAGCACCTACTTAGAACAAGCTTGGCAA